>NC_090437.1:1131887495-1132205546 GCF_031143425.1 Pleurodeles waltl | reverse complement strand
GCACAGATTTAACCTCTTGCACTCACATAATGGTTAAATACTATTGTTTATAAATACTGCACTTCAAAAGACAGCATGGCATAAAGTACACACACAGATTTACTGAGTTTAATATGCTCTTTATCATTATTGTTGATGAAGAGAAGACGCATTATGACCCCCTTTGCCGCTTGTGAGTTATGGCCCTCCGCAGACTCAAAAATGGCAGTAAATAGCATATATTATTCCCTGTGAAACGGCATACATGGTCTATGTTGTATTGTAAATTGTACATATAGCAGTGGAAGGGGATAAGAATTCCGCAGTGGTTCAGCTACACTTTCCATTGAAAAGGTGTTTTGGTTTGCTAATAAATTAGCACTGTTTGACAAATTAGCACAAAAAATGGCAGGTGTGTCAAGTATCCAGCGCAGTTTGAATCATGTTTTGTGCAGATCCATGGGGGGAAAAGTTCAGTTTGTGTTGGACGAGAGGGTCAAAAAAGGTGTATCGTCTGTTTCAGCTCCCGTTGGTAAATCTGCTCTCTGCTGTGTGGGAAAATGTGAAAGAAGTGTTGAGTTTCAACAGTTCTTGGCGGTTAAACTCCTGTGCACAAAACTCCTGAGTCCTGTCAATCACATTAGAAATTATTGAGGAATGTGATTAGTTAATGACAAGCTTGAATTTTCTTTTTGCTATCTTAGTATTCGCACATTTTGTCAAACTTGTGAGTTCTGCAAAATGCAAACATGATGACTAGCTCTATGCAACATAGGGCGTACATTGAAGTGTGGAAAAAGTCATAAAAAAGAAAAACATCTATTTAGGGTACATTAAATCTACAAGTTTCTCAAATTCATCTGCATACTGATGCCTCTTTGTATCCAGTAGTAAGTGCCATTTTTCAGAGTACGTGAGTCATTGAACAGGTTATCCAACCTGTGGTTGGGTGCAGGGCCCAGTAGAATGCACAAGTAGTTTGGTACAACGTGTGCATCTAGCCATTTGGAATGTGATAGCGGGTGGCAATAGGACGTTGTCATGGGTCAAGCCACTTGTCCATCCTCATGGTCCTCAACCCTAGGCTGGATATGCTGGAGCTAAATATGTGGGCAGTTGGGTGCAGGTCCTGCATTTAACACTCACTGGGCATGGCAGAAGGCCATGTGCAGAAGGGGTTAAACCCATGGGCCATTGGCCAGTCTGGCCAAGCCTTGTGTCCAAACACTGGGACACATGGATGGGTGGATACAGGACATAGCTACAGGCCAGGCCTTGCACCCAATACCTGCAGTACACAGCTGACAGCTGTGAGGTGTAGGGGCTGAATGCATGGTTTACTGCTAGTGCTCTTTTATTAACAAACACAGAAATTCACTAAAATATAGTTTAAAAAGGTATGACTCAAGTACTAACACTTTAACATTCCCATGGTTAAATAGCTTAGAAATAAACTGAAAACATACACTTGAAATAATGGTATGGTTTCAAAGCAGAACTGAAAACCCTTGAAATTAGCTATTTATGGGATACTACTCAACCCACACCTCTAGCCATACCTCACAGAGCTCCTGACTTGCTTTTTATCTAAGCATGCATTTGGGCCAGTGTTGAAGCAATGTACTCAATCAAAGTAGAACATACTGTGGATTTTCCAACAACATAGGGGGTTATTCTAACTTTGGAGGAGTGTTAATCCGTCCCAAAAGTGACGGTAAAGTGACGGATATACCACCAGCCGTATTACGAGTTCCATAGGATATAATGGACTCGTAATACGGCTGGTGGTAAATCCGTCACTTTTCCGTCACTTTTTCCAAAGTTAGAATAACCCCCATAGTGTTTCATTTCGAGCTTGGAGGGATTTGACAAATCTCAAGTGCGTGGATGAATCTTAAAAAATATAGGCCTATTTACTAGCTAGATTTAATGCTGAAGAGGGATATTATGTTGGTGGAAATTCAGCTGGTGGATTCTTCTCTGGAATTTCCTCCATATACTTTAGAACTTTCAAGAGCTCCATATTCTAAGTCATGTCCATTATTTCCATAGATGGCAGTATTATTGGGTTGAGTGAGGTGATCAGGGGTGTAAATTGAGGTGAGGTGTTTGTGGTGTTACACCCTCCTGATAAATGTATCTTATGATAAATAGGTGGGTGCAGGTGCTTTCAGGCAGGTATTGTGAGGTGTCTCTTGAATTTCACCAGGAATGTGTACACACATATGCAGACAAAAACGCACGCACACACACTCTTTCCGTCTCTCGGTTTGGAGAGACTTCAAAAATGTTGGTTATTTCTCAAAAAATTTTACTTTCTTTTACATAGTATCCCTGCCAATCCACATTCATCTCCCTTCCCACTGCCCCTTTAGCCCTCCTGTGCACCCTGCTTGTCGTATAATGTATTTTAAAATTATTTACCAGCGTGGTTGCTGGGCAATCTGTAGCTCACCCCTTCCCCACATTTTACTGACCAAGCTACGCCTCTGGAGGTGATAAAACTCTTAACCTGTATCTTAAAAAAGTCTGTTTGACATGTACTACACATATTAGTGTGCAAACGTTTCTTGATACAGTATTGGGATCCAGTGATGAGACAGATGATTTCATATAAGATGTCAGTAAAGATGTCATGTGTGAGTGATTATGTTTTTTTAGAGTTTCCAAGATTGTTTTCTCAAGAGAATGTTAAAATGTTTGTGCAACCTGAACTATAACCTTTTTAAGTGTGTTCTTTTCAAAGTTCAACGGGTATTACATGCAACAAAGGTGTATAACATATATCTTTAAAAACAGGTTTATGTCTATAAAAAACATTTCTGAAGATCTTAGGTGAAATTAAGTTATGTTTACTAAAAAAAGTTACAATCCCATGAAATAGGGGAGTTAAGGTTAGTCGAGTGAACTGTAGCTAGTGCCACCACCCTGCAAACCATAAATAGCACCCAAAATGCAAGGTTAAAAAATGAAAAGCAGTTTCTTAAGAATGGTAATCATGTTATACAACTGATATAACGGGTGTAAGTACCATTAACGTTCCCAATAGTCTGTGGAATCATTACACAGTTTCAGTTGTGGCCGGTAATTTTAAGAGGGAGTGGGCTGGGGCAGGTTACACACATTCACATCACTCACATACATTCATTCACACACACACTCACACACCCATTCACAACACTCACTAACAAATACACATACATTCATACAGGCACGCATGCACGCACCAAACATTAAACAAAAATAAAACTTACCTCAGCAGCTCTGACAGGGAAACCTCAGAGGTCCTGGGAGGGTTGGGACTGCTGCCTTTCCTCACTGGCTGGCCTAATGTCAGCCAATGAGGGAAGACAGCAGTCCCAACTCGTCACAGAGTGTAAAGGGGTCAGTGAGACTGCTGACCCCACCCCACTCTGTGACGAGGTGTCACTGATTAACACTTGGCCCTGGAAGCTTCAGGGCTTGCAACTGTAGCACCCAGGTCCAAAGCAATCGGTGACGTTCCCCCTTGTCATGAGGGGAAGGGGCTTGCGGTACCTTTCCTAGGGTGAAGAGGTCACGCCCACAGGGCTGTGACTTCTTCAGCCCAGCAAAGTTCAGCTCAGGCAGCCAGGAGTCTGCACATTTAGCGCATGTCCAACTCCTGGCTGCCTGACCTGAACCAGAAGAGTATCTGTCAGGCTGACTTTTGTTCAGCCTGACAGATACACTTCACACCAGGAAAAGGGTAGGGGGGCGTGGCCCCTCAGCCCATATAGATGGGCTGCTGTTGCACAGTTTCCACCAACCCATTTAACCACTCATGAAGCTACAGTATTTTCATGCTACATTGTCAAAAGTGACAATTATGTCAATGCCAGTCCAAGAAATGCTTCTGTATGTTGGAACTGCTGATACCTTATAAATGACCAGTAAAATGAGTACATATTGGATAACACGTATGCATATTATTATGTATTAGTATGTATATATATATTATTATTATTATTATTATTTTTTTACCTTCCCTCTCCTTTCTATGTAGAGCTCCTGGGTCAGTCTGGTTGGCCTGGCCTTGACATACCCTGGCTCTGATTTTCACCTCATTAAATCCTGCTGTGCTGCTTGAATGAGGCAAGGTAGCACAGCAGGAGAATTTCAAACAGTGAACTTCTGTCCCTGGTTTCTGAGAGGGTCGGTTGAAATGTGAGCCTGCACAACGCCGTGATTAAAGTGCAGGTTCACCTTCCCCTACCTTAAAAAACCAATGACTGTCCGGGCAAATCCGCGACGTCTGGTCACACTAGCCTCTGATAGCACTGCAGGACCAGTCCTGATATCTGAAAAAACCACACGCAGGGTAACCACATGCAACATACTAGATTGCTGATCTTTGTTGCTGAGTTTATTTATTAAGGACCTTGCAAGCCTGAATACCGTGGCACACCTTTGGCGCCGAGAATCTGAAATGTAT
The DNA here is from genome assembly GCF_031143425.1 of Pleurodeles waltl. Lineage (NCBI taxonomy): Eukaryota > Metazoa > Chordata > Amphibia > Caudata > Salamandridae > Pleurodeles > Pleurodeles waltl. The sequence continues at coordinate 1,132,201,114 of NC_090437.1, read as the reverse complement.
GTTTTGTCACAGTCTCCTTACACAGTGCACACAGCACACTGTTCTTTGGCAGTTGCCAAAGGATGATGGATGATGTGTTTGGCTTGCACATCCCGCGTCCGAGCTATGCTTTTAGCAAGGCCAGGAAATGCTAGAATTGTTGTGTGATTCGATTCCAGAAAACTTTTGGTATTGGCTGTGCGCAATATTTTCAATTCCTTATCTCGGAAAGCGCTGCTACAGCGCCGCCATATTCGTACCCCCCATCTCCCTGCATTGTCTTCCTAGTCAGACCTTGCTTCGGGTGGTGTCCTGAGTGCTAAGTGCTTGAAAAGCAGCCAATTCATCAACATCAGAGCTGGCTCGGAACTCGTCTTTCAAAGTAGTGAGTCTAGCAAGCTTCCTGCTGGCAATAAATACCTGCAAAATCGCCAATGACGTAAGCGAGCTAACGAGCAAGACCTTGCAACACCTTGAAGGACAAATGATTTTGAAAAAGTAACAGTTTCAACTTAATTCTCCTTCTTTAGAAAATGTTTGAGAAAGTACTTATTGCTGTGTGCAGAAAGCTGTTTGCTGTGGTTTTGATTCAGCACTTTCCATATCTTTGAGTGGAACGCCCTGGAGATTCACAACAGAGCACATTGACCAGATGCCTTTCTCCCCGGCGGTAAATGGATCGTCGCGAGTACAAATTCAGTAAGTGCATACTAAAATAAGGTGGATGCAAGAGTCGTAAAGTGGTACTTGGAAGAATTATTAAATATAACCGTTCATAAGAATCAACAAGGCACAAGAGGGCGAGTAAAGAAAGGTGTATTTTGTTTTCCATTTCCCATGATGATGGAGAGCAACACATACTCCAGTCAACTAGACTGCCAGATGCCTCCTTGAAACTCCAAAGAAAATCACAATCTAGGCTCAAATGGATGTTTGCGCCTAATTTAATTTATGAATGCCTTGGAAACAGAGATTGGACCTGCGATTTTGCCGTTCTCACATTTTGCCAGATATAACCTCACAAACATTTGACCGGGGTAAAAAAAAAGTTTGCAATTCTCGGCAAGAGAAAATATGCGGTTTTGTCATGTGGAAAACCCGAAATCAAGTTATCTCTTGATCTGATCGGTGGAATTTGGCATTAGGAGGTAAGTTGTGGCTAGTGAGAGGCCACAAGGTGGGGGCGGGGGTCTCCTCTAATATTACCTAATGACCTTTCCACTCACTTAGGATGAGGGCTTATGGTGTTTTCTCTTCTTCTAGGCGTTCCAAAAGCACTGACACACGTTTCCCTAAAGAAAGGGAGCAGCCGTTTTCAGGTGATCTCACATGAATCTATGTAATATTTCAATGCATATACATACCTATTTGCCAAACAATCTTTAGAAATGCAGCCCCATAAAGCCTGCACTTCACATGCTAGATGCTATCCCTCCTCACAAAGTTATGCAGCATATGTTTTTTTCAAATGTACCTTGGGGCAATTCCTTCTCAGGTTATCCAAGTTTCTCTCTACCGCTATCCAATGGATAGATTCCTTATGCGTTTGATGAGTATGTTATGTTATGTTATGCAGATTTGTAGAGCTAATTGGCAATGAGCTAGTGTGAGTTTAGGCACATCTAGGGCCTAGAGGGACTACTTGAAAAGCCAGGTCTTCATCTTCTTGAGGAATTCAAGAAGTGAAGAGGAGCCTCTTATGTGTGTGTAGCAGCATGTCATTTCATGCTTTAGGAGTGATATAGCAGAGGTCTTAACCACTGAATCTGTGTTTCTCTATACATGGGATTTGTGCAAGTAGGAGTCCAGGCGAGTGGAGGTGTGTGGAAAGTTTGTGAAAGCAGATGCAATTGTTGAGGTATGCTGGGCCAGTATTATGTAGTGCTTTGAAAGTGTGGGTGTGTGAGGAGTTTGAATTGTACTTAGTTGTGAAAGGGGAGCCAGCAGAGATCCTTCAGGTGTGAGCTGAGGTGAGTGTGGTGTGGTTGAGAGCTATTCTGACCAACAAATTCTGAATGGTCTGCAGCCTTCTGGTGAGTTTTTTGTTGATCCCAACATAGAGGGTGCTCCTGATGTCCAGCTTGCTTGTGACCATGGTGTGCATGACAGGTTTTCAGGTGTTGATTGAGAGTCACTTGAAAATCTTCCTTAGCATCTTCAGAGTATGGAAGCATGAAGTGGCGGTGACATTAACTTGGACATTCATGCCGAGTTTGCTGTTGATGATGATTCTAAGATTCTTGGCGTGGGGGGTGGGTGTCAGTCCTAGCTCTGTTGACCACCAAGTGGAGCCCCATGGTGATGTGCTGTTCCCAAAGATCATGATGTCAGTCTTGTCAGTATTCAGTTTTAGGAAGTTGGTCTCCATCTAGTGGACACCTTCAGTCATGCAGGCATTGAACTTGATACAGGTACTGGGCATCTTGTCTGTGAGGAAGAAAATGAGTTGTGTGTCATCAGCATAGGAGAGGATATTGATATCATGAGAGTGGATGATGTTGGCTATGGGATTGTGTATGCGATAAAAAGAATCGGGCTCAGGGAGGGTCCTTGCAGAACTCTACAGAAGAAGTTGGGGCAACCGAGGTGTACAGCGCCAGGCTGACTGACTGAGTCCTTCCAGTCAGGAAGAAGCAGATCCATCAGAGTGTATGTCCTTGGATTCCGATGTTATGTAAGTGTTGGATGAGGATGGGGTGGAAGACTGTGTCAAATGCTGCAGAGAGGTCCAGTAGGATGAGGACCGCCATGTCTCCTCTGTCTAGAGTCATGCGGATGTATCTGCTCATTTGATGGCCCGTGTCAGAGCACCTTTTAGTCCAGACATGACTAAACTGGTCACTACATTTTTCTTTCTCACTTCTAGAGCCTCCAAACTCCAAACCACTACTGCTAACCTTAGTTTGACTAGCTTTGAGACCAATTAAGAGCTGCCACCTACTACCACACTAAAAAGGAAAATAGAAACAACCCCAACAGCATAGAATATCAATGAGACTAAAACAAGGCATGTGAACACAAAGACAAGCCCCCACATCCCAGGATGAGGCCAGTGGCACAGGATGCATTCTTTGGCTTGGTATACTAGAATGGTTTGTCATAAGTCATATGGTCCCGCCGCAGTGGGGGCAAACATGGTGATAGACCACAGTTAAAAGCCAGAAGTTTATGTCAGGCTTTAACTTGAGATATGTAGAGGCAACCTTCACTAAAAGATTGGGAATACCTCCAAGGGATCACAGGAGACAACACAATTCAAAAGGGGTCTTGATGCTGGAGTTGAACGTTGTCAGTTGAAGGTCTGGTAGCATGTCTGAAAATAGAGATGTCTTGATGCTTGAAGATAGGCTTTACCAGTTGAAGTTTATGAGTAATAAAGACCAACGAGGGTCTGGTTAGAAGGAGATCAAGAAATGTAAGGAGGAAAATACAGAGCAATAAAAGGCAAGGTGAAGAACTGAAAAGGGAGTAAAAGGAAATTGGAATTGGAAACTGAAGCCAAAAAAGGAATCTGGAGTTGAGGAAGGAATCAACAGGTGGGTACCAGAACAGGATACATTGGAATACACAGGAGAATTTCCTGTCTAAACCACTAGGAAGTAGTTAGGAAGTGATAGTTATAGAGCAGCCTCCTTTTATGCTTGGAAACTATGTGCACATGTGTGCTTCCTTCCATGGCAAAACACTTCTATTTTGCAAATGCACACTGAGCTGAGTTTCTGACGAGCAGAAGTGAAGGCAAGATTGCTGCTTTCTTGCTCCCACATGGTCATTGTTAGAAGAACTTCCATGAAAGCCCAATTCAAATAGGTAAATATGCAGATGTATACATACTCACTTGTATATTTTCCCTTACACCTTGGTGTATTTCCCCACTTTTTTACTATTCATCATCTCTAAATGGAGATGTACACCTAGGTGTACACATTGATGTCTCCACTGAGTCCCATACAACAGAGTTTACAAGTGTAAAGTTACTACTAGTAAGTTTGCTCCTGTTGATGATTAAGTTTGCCACCGGAGAAAACTCTTTATGGAAAAGTAGAGGGAAATTAAATAACATTTAATATCTGTTCTAAACAAATCAACCAATGTTAAGTATAATATAGGTAACATTACTGAAAATATTTATTGTTAACCTGGAAATATTAAAATAAAAATTAGCAGCACATTAAACCATCAACTAAATGTATGTCAAATAATGAAAACATTTAAATATACGTATTTATAAATGTGAATTGTTATACAATATTCAGAACAATACAATTTAGAAAACCTGGTTAAGAGTTATATATTTAATTAATTTAATAAAAAGCGATTTTATTTTTCAGTTAACCTTTTTGTTATTTTTTGATTAATTTTTCTGAAAACAGATAATTATATATATGTACATATATACATACAAGCACTCACACATTCACACTTACACACAAACACACACACAAATTTAAGTGTCAAACTAATTTAATGTATTTAACATTAGTTCCTATATGGTGTTAATTCAAATTCCTGACTCTACCAGTGGTTGGCCATGTGTGATGCTTGATTTAGCCCAAATCTGGGCAGGAGCCTGTTTTGAAATCTTTGTGGTTGTAGTAACTTCAGAAGCGTATCATGGTAATTGCAATTGTATTACTCTTTTGTTGGTGTGTGTTTTGTATCATCCTGTCCCCTCTAAACCTCTCCATAAATTTCCCTTGACCTCTCCCATTTGGCAGTAATTATTTTTCTTTTTATCACCACTCCCTCCGGTGTCTCCTACCTTTACTACTACTTTGTACAACTGTGTGGTGAAGCAGAATTGTCAGCCCATAAGCTTGCAAATTGCTTTTCGTAGTAGGCAAGTAATATTATTGTAGTACATCTTGACACTCTACAAAATGTAGTTTGTGAATCTGGCCTACTGTCTTGATCTTTGTTGTCACCATTATCCTTGTTCTTTGGTATGTTGGCCCTTGATATCTCCATTTTCTCTGAATGGTGTTTTGGGTTCCAGAGGGTGTGTTTTTCCCAATTCAGGAGGTCTATGAGCAGAACCATGCACTTAGTGTGTGTGACAATTTAAGGGAAAAGGAAGGACTCGGAGAACAAATGCATGCACAAACCACCTCTTACAAAGTTATAACTAATGTGAGCAAGAAATACACACTAAACCGATAAGGATAAACTCTCCCATAAAGGTGCATGAAACTATGAACAACACACAGATGAGGACTGAGGCTGAGGGCCTTGAGGCCCACTGCTGCTTTTGAGCACAGTTTGTTTTGTCATAATTCATCAAGATTCTGAACCCCTAACATTGTCAAGGGACCACTGAAAACAATGGAGATGCACTATACAATCACTCTCTAGGTGAATTTTACATAGAACAGCTTAATATAAAACAATATAATACAACGCTCCCTATTCCGTTATGTTAAAAATGAGAAAGTATAACCGATAATATACAACTGTAGAAGTTAAATATGCACAGTATAATGTGAATTAAATGTGTAATTGAGAATATTAATTTTCAGCCTGATTTTACTAGGCCTGACTTTCTTCAACGTGAGAAACTGTTTTCCATTTTCTGGTAACATGTCATTTCATTACAGGTATCTTCGCACAAAGTGTTAGTTTGAAACTAGATGTGCTATAGTCTTACTCATAGAGAGTCTGAGAAAACAACCTTGGAGGAGGTACGTGGAGAGATCGAGAAATGAAATAATTGTCCCTATTCATAGATGTTGCATATGCCGTACATGAGACCAAGGGCAGTAATACTCCCAGGACTGCGGTGAGACCTGAGCGTGATGTTTCAAGTTTCATTGTGGGACAAGAGAAAACCAGGACCATGTGATGGGCAGATTTATGTGTACCCTATGGATGTTTTGCAGTATTAATTAGGATTTACACTGATCAGTGGTAGGAGAGATTCCCTTGGACTTTGAGAGATATAGACCTCTAACTTTCCCCTTTTGTCCAATGCTTTACTGAGTGTAGTTTAGGCGTACAAGACTCTTTACCTTCCTCTTTGTTTCGCTTTTCCATGTTTTAAATCATTTTTGCCCTATTTTGGCTTTTGGTTTTTGGCTTTTTGCCCCTTTGTCTTTTAGTGAGATTCCATTCTTTCTTTGCTTAGGCTTAAGAAGGTTCCTATTTGGGAATAGTTTAACCTAGCGAGATGATCTAATTTACACTAATCTGTAAAATATTTGACCATCATTTGCTTTCAGAACCACATAATATATTCTTAATGTTTTGCATTGCAGTGATAGAATTCCTTGTTTGTTTTACGCTAATTTGTTTACACTTCTTTCAAAAGATTTGGTTATCCTATTGCTATTCTGTATCTTTACAGCATGTTTTTGAGATTTGTTTACATTAACCCGAGTGCTAATATGTAATAAAACCCTTTAACTTTATTTCCAATCCAGTTTTTCATTGTGTGTCCAAATTGCTTGCACTGTTAAATAGATGTTGATTGACTTTTGCCTGTTTCTATTTTTTCATACCCCTTTGCACGAATCAAAAGGCTCATCGGCCTCCCATTAGAGCATACAAATCACCTGCAAAAGAGCATTCAAGAAAGATGCAATTCCCTAGGATTTTTATATAACACAGCAGTGATATATATTCTGTATATATTGTGCCATAAAATGTTGCCAATTTAGGTTATACACACACAAAATCTATTTATAAAATCATGTAATCCTGTTATTAAATTGTAGTTGAGTTGTAGATGGGAGAGATATGTAAATATTGAATCACGTGTTTGCACTTGTCATGCACAATTAAAGTTACACATTGGTTGCAAGGTTCTGTAGTATGAGCAAGCTGTTCTGCATAAATGACCCTTTTTCTAAACCATAGTTGCTACGATGTTTCTATATCTGTTTTAGGTCACAGAGAGTAGCAGTTATTCTTTTTTATACCCTCATACATATACGCAAAATAAGATGCACGGGCAAAACAGTAAATGCTAAAAAAACTCTTTTATTTTGTTTAAATAAAAGGACAAAACGAAGGAGATTATTTACACCAATGGCCCTCACTATCACCATTAAGAAAAGGAGAACAGGAAAGCATAAAGCAGAAATGTAACTTTAACACTAGTCCCTTATTGACTAGGTCAGAGTAAATATGCAGTATGCAATATTTCTAACAAGGCACAAATGTTCCCACAATGTGCTAACACTCTACTGAGACTAAGAGGGCCATTCCAATTTTGACAGTAGAGCAACTCTGCCTGGCATCTGTGCCTATAGCGCATCTACTGCTGCTGCACAAGCAATGTCAGCATAGCTGTCTGTCCAGTGGGTGGTTTGTTTGTTTTTGCTGTCTCTGCACTTCATTTTACTTTTCAGAAATAAACCTCTCAAAAATGGGACACAGAAGTACATTCTGAAAAGCAAAATAATACTTTTCACACAATAATTGCCCTGATGCGCACAAAGCTTTCTCCTTGCATGTTGTGGTATTTATATTTTTTTCTACTGCCTGAGTCTGCCATGCAAGGTAGGGAACATCAGTTATGAGCTCTCCACCGTAAATAGTGCTGGGCAATTGTCAATGTGAACTGGTGGTCTTGTGGTGGTTAGGTCACCAGGTCAGGGATTTTCAATAGCAGAGCCACATAAGACGCTGCTGAACTTAGTGGTTCTCCACCTTTAAATGGCTAGTCACAAGTTTGACAGGGGAGATAACCAAAATATAGTGGTTCTGCTGCACTCCAAGTGCCCAATTTATACCGGTAAATTCAGTCATAAATTTAAGTTTACAACCAAATTTACCTTTTTTATTTCTACCAGGAATCCACAAAAGGAAAGGAAATATGTGTCCTCAATTATTCTTCTGATGATTTGTGGTTGGTGGTAAATTGAGCCTTAACCACAATATAAAGCTTGGACACTTGTTCTAGTGCCATGGAAATCGTTCACAGGGAGAAAAGGGGGCGGGCTCACAAACATGTTAAACGGAATATAGCTTATGCCAGAAACAAATAGCTTTATAGGTACAGTCACATGGTGGTCACTATGCAGCCCTCTTCATCAGTTGTGGTATCCAGATGTGCTTCCAGTACCTTTGTAAAAAGAACAAGGTGATGGATGGAATGCTTGAATTATTCTCAACCACTGGCAATTGCTCGGGCCACATCCCACTCCACCGTTGGTTTAGGATACGGCCCAGGCAAGTGTCAGTGGCTAAGATTATTTCAAACACTCCATTCATCACCTTGTTGATTTTTCAGTACCTTTGTGGCATGTCACAGCTGGCTACAACCTGTCTGGCTGTGTGATTGATTTCTTGGTGTCCCAGGGACTGCCTGTGGCTTCTAAAATCTGCTTCTAACAGTAATTGTGTTTCTCAGAGTGATTTTGTGGTGTTGCATTGCAAATGGTATTCCTCATTTATGAATGGCACAAAAACGTGTCCTATATTTTATGGTGGTGCAGGGTTGAAAATGAAGATGTAGTTGACTTTGGCTTGCAGGTGCACTACAGTTTAAGTTCACTCTTCTGCAAGTATGTAATGAATGTCACTTGTGCATTCCTCATTCATGCTAGATCCTTCTAATGAGGTAATGACTAGCGGCTCCGGGTAAATGGGCCTAGCAAAGTTGGAAGAATAGATGTGGATGATGTTGGGTGTGTGTTTGAATGTGGATACATGTGAGTGTAGTAGGTTATGTCCTGTGCCCCTTCTGTATAGGAAAGGAGAAGCTGAGTGCTTTAGGTGGATTTTAGCATTGACTTTCACTTGATTTCCACAAGCAAGATTTTTAGCTTGGGTTCATATGTCACAAATATCATCTTAATTATCGTTGGGTGATCTGGACAGCAGATCTTTGGCTTTTTCGATTATACCCTCACATGCAAGATGAAACCATTCTAGTGTCCTTAATTTATACAGTAAAGACACGAGTGAAATTCCTCAAAATCACGTAGCATACATTTTCATAAGCCGTTTCGTTCTGTCATTATTAATGTTGACTCTGTGGCTCAATCAACGTCAGGTATAATGTTAGGTTTACTGGTTTACGTGTACATGAAACATGCTACTTTGCAACCCTCAAACACAATGAGAAAACGACAAGTCCTCATCGGGCTCTTGATTTTGCAAGGGTTTATCTGCCACACTACACTGAGTGGGCAAAGCCTTTATAAGATTTAGGGTTGCCCACCTTTTCTAAAAAAAAATTGGACACATGCTCATTGGGCTCTCTTAATTGGGCTACCAGCAGATATGCTGGAGACAAAATATTTACAAACGTGACCATAAGAAAAACCTAGTTATTATGTTTTTTGATGCACATCAGGTTATATATTTTTATGCTTAATCAATATGGGTGAAAAACCCTCAAAGCCTACAAATCACATTTTGAAGGTGTATTCTTTTGCACAAGGAAAGCATATGATAGTGGTTCTTCCATACCAACCTTAGAGGCAGTTACTAAAGCTAGAATCCCAAATGCATACACATTATACCTGGTCTGGGTGTAATGGCCTTGATGCAAAAATCCTAGAGGTATAAAATTTAAGTATATGATCCCAAACTCAAAATACAAGATTTTAAACAATATCCACAAGCAATACTCCAAACTCATCATAGTCCCATACATGAGCATTAGTATGTGTGCTACATGGATGGCCTGGTGCAGCCTGTGGTTGGCATTAAGTAAAAATCTTCTGTGGCTTCTGGTGAGTTACAAGGAGTTTTCTGAAATGTTTAATCAAAGGTAATAAAGACTCACGCTAACATATTTTCAGGTAGCTGAAATTCATGCCATGTACAACAAACAATGACCCATAAGAGTAAAGGTATTCATGCTGTGGATGATTTAGTTCTAAACATAGCAGTGCAAACATATACGGTTGCTTCTGGATGTGATCTCAACCTAAGATTGGGACAGGTATCATGACAGTGATAGAGGCAATTTTAAAAGGTGCTAAAACCACCAAGGCATTGGCCTATTGTTTATTCCTATAGTTTGACTGAGGATATTTTCCTATTATATTTACTATTAATTTGGGATAGACCCACTTCTAATGAAGCAGTTTAGTTAGACCTCGTAAAACTAGCGCACAAGGGGATAGCACTTGCCTATGTGGGCATTGATGCTACAATATCAGTGCTACAGTAACGATATTGTGGGATGTATAGAACTAAAACCAAAAAACAAATATTTAAACTAGTGTACTATTTGCCAACAAAATGAATCCTTTACTCCTCTATGAAGCCAATTCCTACTCCTTTGACAATATCGGATAGAGCTTTTGGTGTTGTTTACCTTGACCATGTAGCCTGTTGCCAATTGTCAGCCACTAGATCACAACGTGTTTGCAGTTGATCTGCGCTCTAGATTCCTGTGGGTATAACCACAAAAGATTGCTACTGCTTGTTTTGACATAAAAGACTGGCAGTGGCAAGTAACAGTGGAGAGGGTGCATACTTTTCGTTTAGACAAAAGTTCAACATTTGCCTCTAAGGCATTTGCTGATGCTATATCTGCTCAGGCAGTATGCCTACTTTTCTTGCATTCATTTCGTCTGAGAGTGAATGGCATGTTTGAGTGAGCCAACAGTAGGCTTAAACAAACCTTGACTGTGAGGGGTTGGGCAGAGGATTGTTGTGGTTCTACAACCTATATTGGGCTAATTAAGCACTCAATAATTTTAAAAGGGCAGTACTAGATGGTCTCACACCATACCAGCTTGTCTTTGGCATAGCCATGCATGTACCTGACCTGCTGCGTCCTGGAAAGGTAGAGGTACAAACTAATTCACCCTCACATGTTAGCCTGTTGTACCAAGATTTGAAAGGAATACAAATGGACAAGAAGAGTTCTTCTGACTCCACCATTGAGAGTAAAACTATTGACATGTGGCACCCACAAGTGGGAGAACTGGCACAAAAAATGATTTCTGAGAAAATACTCTTTAGCCGTAACACAGGCCACCTGTGCTAGTTTTAAGACCACAATTCTGCTGCCCCTTCCTTGTGCTCAGAATTACAGGAGAGAATTTTGCACATCGAGAAACATCATGTGGCTGATTATGTTCAGTGGGCCCAACCAATGCCAAAGTGGTTCCAGATTAGACTAACACATCCTATTGCTATTCTGGAGTTAGACCAAGAAGAGATCAGCTGAGTTGAGATAGGCTCCTCAATAGGAGCTATTGGTGAAACCCCAGCTGTACACCCTATAAGCCAAACAAAACCAACACATCCTGATTACAAGCAAGAATGGCCTCTGTTACTCAACTTGCTTCATTATCGACTACATCAATGCCATTACAACCTCTACAAATTAAACATTCAATTCTTGTGCAACACGTTGTAATGTCAAAATATGTACCTGCAGAGACAAGAGACGTCATTTGTTCTCTCCCAGAAATGCCAATGAATCAAGTCAACCGGCAGCCTTCTAATAGGATGATCTCCTGTTGGTAGGATGCTTGTAGGTACATCTGCCCACCAATGTCTTATATATGGTCTTATGCAAGCAGCTAGTTCATCCTTCATTTTGTGGATAATAATGCTGATTATCATCTTGAGGATGATGGATGGATACAATCATTTACAGTATTCACCACCATGTTATGCAAGAGTTTTATCTACATTCATTCCCACATAGCATGGCAAGGAGCTGCAGTGTTGTTAATATAACTGCTTATTTTCTAAATGCTGGCCTTTTTGGGAAAGGACCCTTACCCAATCTTGGGGTGATGTAAAGTGTGTAAGGTCTGACTCCATCTTAAGTAGGCCCCAATTCCATCCTAGCTTATGGATACCACAATCTTTCCATCTTAAAAAATGGACATCGCCATTTTCCCTGTTTTTGCAAAATCATTGTCATGTCTGCCTCTTAATGCAGCTGTCACCAGGCCGTGTCTATCTAGGAACTGTGATATCAAGTTCTTTGATCAATGACATAGATACAACATCTAATGTGACATTTGTCTGGGTCAAATGTTGATTCCCCATCATGTCAGGGATAAATAACAGCCTATATAGACAATTAATCAAAGTAATGGAGTCGTAATTGATGTACGTTTGCTCTATATGGCCATGGAGAGATGTCAGAAATGCAAACCTTGATGCACATCATTTGTGTCAGAAATTCCAATCTCTGATAAGATTTAGGCTATAAGTTCTGTCACTTGCTTACTTGGGGAGGGAGGTCCTTCTCCCAGATTACCGCTCATGATTCTGCAGGAAATATTCTCCCCTACTGCCAGCACATTTCACACTTTGCAGATGATACATCTTGTCTGAAGCCTGAAGTGGATAGAGCCCAGTCCCGAAGGAAGAGTGACTGCTGCAACAGTGGGCGTTTGCCTTTTGCAGTGAAAACTGTCTTCACGCCTTCGCTAATAAAGACATCCTTTGATATCAAGAAGATATGCAGTGCGCCCCTTCTCCCTAAGAAACTCTAGATTGCAAGTTGCTCAGCCTTTCATGCACTCATGAGTGTAACATGTAGAAGTAGGCATTAGGGTGTTAGGTTCCAGACAACATTATAAATGACATTTTATCAATGCTGGAAATTTTAATGTTGTTCTTGTTATTATAACATGTCTCGTTGCTGTTTTTATAATATTGTTTGTAGTTGTTTAGATGTACTGAGAAACATATAGTTCCTGTAGTAATAAATACTTTTAACTTAAAAGCGCTATTCTTCTTAGCACCGTGTGTGTGATACTGTGACTAACAAAATAAGGTGTTAGAAATTAGGTTTCTGGTTGGCACTGGTATGCACCCTGTCCAAGCAGGAACCACAATCCTAGTAAGGGAAAGTCAGCTACACACCCTAAATTAACCTGTGCTCACCCTCTGGTAGCTTGGCACAGAGCAGGCAGGCTTAATTTAAGAGGCACTGTGTAAAGTATTTGTGCAACACTTCAAATAGTAACACAGTGAAAACACCACAAAAAACTCCACACCATATTTGAAATATAGATTATATTTTTATAAATAAAACAAGACCAAAAAGACAAAAATCCAATACGTAGAAGCCAAGATATGAATTTTCAAGACTAAAGGTAAAAAAAACAGTACTTAGAAGCAGTAAGTGCCTAAGGGGTTATCTGGTTGCGCTGGACTGGGGCAAAGTCAAGAGTTCAGGCTGACCGTGATGGATTGAAGGCCGGATTTAGGTACCATGCAAGGCCCAATCCTGGTCACAAAAGTGAGCTGCGGGGTACAGTCGAGCGATGTATCAGTGTCGCTCCCACAGTCAAGGTGATGCATTGATTTTCTACAGGCAGCGATGGTAATGCGACAGAAGAAGCACCGGTTCCGAGTTGCGTCGGTTCCAAGGCTAATGCGCTCGATTTCTCCACCGAGTTCAGGGGATGCGTTGATCATCTTCCTACAGTGGCGGCAATGTTGTGGCTCTGATAGCTGGTTCCAAATGCAATGTCCCACGTCTGCTCTCTGCAGTGATGAGGATGAGCTGGTTCTAACCCACGCAAGGGCGAAGATGCCCGGTTCCAATGGGTTCAGGCTAAAGCAGCACTTTATACCCACTTCTAAGAGCCCAGGCATGGATTGTCTTCACTTGGCAGAGTGAGACTTTGTAGGAAAGTACCCTCTTTTTGGCATGGCTACCCCCATTTTCTGCCTGATGTCAGTGTGTTTGACTGTGTTCACTGGGATCCTGTTAACAGCACCCATGTGATTATGCTCTCTCTCCTCTAAATTATGTCACTGCATACTGGTAACTCAGTATTTCACCCAAAATTGGCATACTGGTACCCCCTAATAAGTCCCTAGTATATGGCACCTAGGTACCAAGGGCATTGGGGTTCCAGGGGATCCTTATAGGCTGCAGCATATCTTTTGCAACCCATTAGGAGCCGATGCAAAGGGCTCTGCAGGACTGTCATTGCAGCCTGCATGAAAAGGTGCATACACCCCTTCACTGCTATTTACACTGCACCAAGTCACTTAGAAGTCACCCCTATTACAGGCCTTCCATCCCTGAAGGCAGGGCGCAGAGTACCTGTGTATGATGGCACCCATGCACTAGTAGAGGTGCCCCCACAACCTCCAGGACCATTTTCCCAGACTTCGTGAGTGCGGGGACGCCATTTTATGAGTGCACTGGACAGCGGTCACTACCTATGTCCAGCTCCACAATGGTAACTACGAATATGGCCATTTGGTATCAAACATGTTGGAATCATATCTCAAGGCTTTTGCAAGCATTGGTTGTATGATTCCATATATTCTGGGGGCTCCTTAGAGGACCCCCAGTACTGCCATATTAGCCTTCTGAGGTTTTCCAGACATCCCCAGCTGCTGCCACCTCTTAGACAGGATTCTACCCTCCTGTTGCTCAAGCACCTCGAGCCCAGGAAGGCAGAACAAAGCATTTCCTTTGGGAGAGGAGTGTTACACCCTCTCTCTTTGAAAATAGGTGTTACAGGCTTGGGAGGGGTAGCCTCCCAGAGCCTCTGGAAATGCTTTGAATGGAACAGATGATGCCCTCCTTGCATAATCCAGTCTACACTGGTTCAGGGACCCCCAGTCCCTGCTCTGGTGCGAAACTGGACAAAGGAAAGGGGAGTGACCACTCCCCTTTCCATCACCACCCCAGGGGTGGTTCTCAGAGCTCCTCCAGAGGGTCTCTAGGTTTTGCCATCTTAGATTCCAAGTTGGCAGGGAACTCTGGGAGCATCCGAGTGGCCAGTGCCAGCAGGTGATGTCAGAGCCCTCCCCTAATAGATGCTTACCTGTTTAGCTGACCAATCCCCCTTTCAGGGCTATTTAGGGTCTCTCTCTTGGGTGGTTCTTCAGATTTGGATTGCAAGACTCCAGCAGGAATCCTCTGCGTCCTTTACTTCAAACTGCATCTGGACCCTCCAGGAACTCTGCAAACTGCAACAAAGAAGCAAAGATGACTTCTGCAACATTGTATCTTCCGCTCCTGCCAGCAACTGCAACTGTTACAGGTCCTCAGAGGATAGCCTGTCTTCAGCCTGCAGCAAAAGAATGTAGGAGTCTACCTTGGAGTGAAGGAATCACTCCCCTGCTTCAGCAGGCACCCCTCTGCAGCGACAACCGGTGGCTTGGGTCCCCTCTCCTGATGAAGTGCGTGGATCCAACATCATGGGTGGTGGACTGAAGTGGTCCTGACGTCCTACTGTCCAACTTTGGTGGAGGTAAGAGCTTGCCTCCCCACGCAAGACAGTATCCCAGTGCACTGCATGTTTTGCAGTTGCCAAGGCTTGTTGACATCCATCCAAGAAGTTCTTCATGCACCATGCAGCTCCGGCCCCATTCAGTCTATTATGCGATGCACAGCTTCCTGCGTGGTTCTTAGGCGGCGTGGGGTCCCTTGGTGTAGTGCTGCATGGGCCTCCTTTTGCACCTCCTTTGTCCCCATGCTGTGGGACTCCTGTTCGCACTGCCTGGTCTTCTGAGGGTGCTCTGAGTTGCTGAGAGCCCCCTCTGGCTCCCCCTCCTGGGTAGAGTCCACCAGGTCCCTCCTGGTCCTAGGCAGCGCCATTTTCCACTAACTGTGTGCTTTGTGTGGGCCAAGGTTGTTGGCGGAATCCAGCAATGCACACCAGACTGCAATCATCCATCCAGCGTGGGACATCATCTGCACCAACCAAGAACCCCCATCTGTCTTCTTGGGTGCAGTACTGACTGTTGTTCTTCACCTGTGGTTCTTCTTTTGCACCTTCATCCAGGTTAGCAGTGGCTCCTGTTCTGCCTGGATTCTTCAGTGCTTCTTGGACTTGGTTCCCTTCTTCCACAGGTCTTCAGGTCCAGGAATCCATTGTTGGTGTCCTGAAGTCTCTTCTAGTTCTTGCATAATCTCTTTTCTTGTGTTCTTGTGTGTTCTAGGAAAGTTACTGTGATTTACTCTTGCTTTCCTAGGCTCTTGAGTGGGTCTATTACTTACCTTTGGTGTTTTCTAATACTCCCAGTACCCCTCTACACACTACACTTGCCTAGGTGGGATACCAACATTTGCATTCCACTTTCTTAGTATATGGTTTCCCCCAGGCCCATTTTTAACTGTTGTGATGTTCACTATTTGCACTGTTTTCCTTTAGCACCGCAACTAATTATATGCATTTTTCAGAATGGAAATGGGGAAGAGCTTTATCTGATGATGAAATGAATACATTGATTAAGAATAGTACTTGTTCTCTGTCAACGTGTGCTCCAAATGGAGTTGCCCTAGGGCTGATCCATACTAACAAGTGTACAAAGATTTTTGGCAAACACCTCTACTTCATTCAATAATAAGTCTTATCCTAGATACTCATTGCCATTATTACCATCTATAATCTAAGGATACTTTGCCAAAAGTGATAGTCAAAATCCGAGCTTGATTTAGTGAAAACCACATGATAAATATACATGATGATATGAATTTGACTGAATTCCTTAGGTGATGTACCCGTCCAAAAAATGAGACATATTAGTTCTGTTAAATAATTTATGGTCTAATACAAGAGATTGTTGCCTGTTCTGAAAGAGAATCAACTATTGGTATTAGGGAAATTGATCAAGAAGTGCTACAGGATTCCTTTTCTATCTTAAATAATAGTTTTCTCACAGCATCCAAAACAATTCTATACTATTTCTGCAATCACTTCATCTACCTTAAGCTAATTAAAGAAAGCAAGTGCACACTACATCAAGAGCAAATTCAAACATGTACCATTACTCAGTTGTGGTGGAGTTTGCAAATGCTGAAATCACACAGGAAAGCGGCAGACAAGCACAGCAAAGCAACAGGCAGAGTGGCAGTCCCTCTTACGGCATGCAGCTGTTCTTCCTAGCAGAATGTTCTCAGTCCAGAAGTGTTCTGAAGGTGTGGTCTCAGAGGTCCGATACTTATACTAATTTCTGCCTTTGAAGTGCTCAAGACCCTGCCCTACCTGCCCTAGCCCGAAGACACACTCCAGGGGGTTGGAGACTGCTTTGTGCAAGGACAGCACAGCCCTATTCAAGTGTCAGCTCCTCCTACCACTCTAGCCCAGAAAGACCCATCAGGATATGCAGGGCACACCTCAGCTCCTTTTGTATGATTGTCCACAGTGAATTCACAAACAGCCCAACTGTCATCCTGACCCAGACGTGCATTCCACAGCCAGGCAGAGGCACAGAATGGTTAAGCAAGAAAATGCCCACTTTCTAAAAGTCGCATTTTGAAACTTAGAATTTAAAAATCAACATCACGAAAAGATGTATGTTTAAATTGTGAGTTCAAAGATCCCAAACTAAAATCTCTATCTACTCCCAATGGGAAATTACACTTAAAAGATATTTCAAGGCAATCCCCATGTTAATCTGTAAGAGAGATAGATTTTGCAATAGTGAAAACCGAATTTAGCAGTATTTCACTATCAAGACATGTAAAACACACCAGTACTTGACCTACCTTTTAAATACACTGCACCCTGCTTATGGAACTGCATTGGGTCTACCTTAGGGGCAACTTACATGTCATAAAAGGGAAGGTTTGGGCTGGCAAGTGGGTGCACTTGCCAAGTTGAAATGGCAGTTAAAAACTGCACACACAGACACTGCAGTGGCGGGTCTGAGGCATGTTTACAAGGCTACTCTTATGGGTAGCACAATCAGTGCTGCAGGCTCACTAGTACCATTTGATGTACAGACTTTGGGCATATAGAGTGCACTGTACTAGGGACCTACTACTAAATCATATCATGCATAAACCAATTGCCAATACCATTTTAGACTGAGAGCACTTGCGCTTTAGCACTGGTCAGCAGTGAGAAAATGCCCAAAGTCTTAAAGCCAGCAATAACGAAGTTCAGCACAGGATCAAAATAGGAGGTCAGTAACCAAAAAGACAGGGGAAACCACACCAGGAGCTGACAGGGTTAACACATCCGTTTTCATACAATTGTTCTAAAAATTGCATTGGAACATCTAATTATGCTTCATGTGTAACCATCCATTGATTATTCATCATTTACTTTGTGGGGCATTGCAGCTGCACATCATTGCATCTGCTTCCATTAGTGCACCTTTGAGTCTATAGTATAGTATGTGACTGACTTCCCTATCAGATGAAGTGGTTTTTGACTCTTCAGCGCCTGTTGTTTCAGTGGCACTAATCATGACTTTTGGCACACACCCTCAAACTGATACCTTATTTCGAAGCCGGCTTTAGTGCTGGTGGCGCCCAGTGTGACAATCTTTTTTGGGCACTCCCCGAACTCCTCCTCAGATTCATTCACTACCACCCTCAAAACTGTCTCTTATCTTTCAATATTCCCTCCCTCAAATACATTTCATTTGTTTTAAAGCACTGGTAAAGGCTGACTTTACTAATCCACTCTGCTATCCACATGAAATACTGATCTGTTCTTTGCAGCATGCATATTAACCCTCTGTGCTACTTTATGGCGAGTCAACACTGCCCTTAGACAAAACTCCGATCTCTCTATGTAACAGGAACGTTAATCACAAGAGTGATTGTGGCATTGGTATTGCTGCCTGAAAGCTGGACACACAAGGAACTCTGCAGCAGATACTTTTAAATCGGTAATTATTGTTTAACATAGCGCCCCCCCACCCCTGAGGCCAGTGTCCCCCTCCAACTCAGCACCCAGTGTAGCTGCACCTGTCGCAGCCTCCTAAGGCCAGCACTGCTGCATCTTCAGCTGCAAGCTTAAGTCATCTTGTGTTGACACCAATGTTGACTGGAATATCTACTACATCTCTAGATTCTCCTGTGGTCTGCATTCTATGCCTCTAGTCCTGGCCCCTTAATATACTTCTGTAAAACAAATGTGGTCCAGAGATTTTCATTTTTGATTTGTGCTTTTACTTTCAGCGAATGGTGGTGCGTTTTATTGTATATCTCTGATGCTTTTAGTAAATATGCTCTCAACTTTTTTTATTGTATTGAATTTTTATCCTACCTATCATGATGCCCATGTTCAGTGGCATCTGATAGGTTTATTACATTTTTAACTTATTAGGAGGGCATTATATTTACCTACAGATCCGCTCATCGTATCTGCACTCTAAAAGTTGCTTAGCGTGTGAGGCATTGATTTTTTTCGTCCTTGTGTTGCCTATTGGGATCGCCATTTTTCCCCTTTAAATTGGGGCCATCTAGAGTCACCATTTTGGGAGATGGTCTAGTTGTTGTTGCTGCTTCCATGGCCCATTATATAGGGCCTAATGAGCCGGATGCGCAGCGTATGCGCGCAGAGGTTGCGCCAAAGGTGCGTCTAAGGCAAGCCCGTCTGCACCCGTCCGCGCCCCAACGGGTCCAGGGACCAGAAATTCTACTTCTCCAGAATCAGATAAGTTAATTTATTCTACAATTCACCTTCTATCTATTAGGAGTCACTCTATAAATCCCTGTCAGCACTCAATTCTGACTCTCCTATTAAAGGATGTAATTCCTGTCAATGGTCCCCTCAGCTCAAATTTTTACCAACTCATAGGAAAGACTCAGAATATGTTGGTAAATTTTTATTAGTTAACTGTCGCTCTTTACCCGCCCATAAACTACATATTCACTCATTGCTGAGTGACTTTACCCCAGAAGCCCTATTTTTAATGGAAACCTGACTATCTGAGGAATCTTACCTGGACGTAGCCATGGCTCTGCCTCAATATTACTTAATACATCGCCTAGATAGGCCCCATTCTAAGGATGGGGGATTTGCAATCATTTATAAAAATTCAATCAACTGCCTCACTCAGTCTGTTGCTTTACTTGACAGTTAAAGTTTGTTTTTTTCTTTAGGTATTAGTGCTACTTTCACTCTCTCTGGAATACTGATATATCACCCCCCGGTCCCTATGGGAAGTTCTTACAGGCTCTACCAGAATTGGCTGCTGATTTTGCCTGCAGACACCCCAATTTCACCATCTTGGTAGACTTTAATATTCATATAGATGAGGCCCATAACACAGCCTGTAAAACCATTTTGAAGGATTTGGCAGCCTTAGATTTTGCACAGTTGATAATTGGCCCCACCCATATTAAAGATCATACTATCGACTGAGTGTTCAGTAACCTTCAAAATATATCTGCACAGCCTTCCCTCCCCCTGGTTTGGTCTGATCATTTTATAATTCCCCTCATGCTCCCGCTTACATCATCTGCCCCAATTTACCAGCCGCCTAGGAAGTTGACTTCACGTCAGTGGTGAAATCTGAATCGTAGGGACAGGTTAGACACATTAGAACACACTTGTACTATTTCCTTCTTCACAGAACCTTGCTCAGCAGAAAATTTCAATAAATGGATCTCTTACTCCCTAGATATTATATTACCGATTAAGACAGCTCTCAAAAATACTGGTCAGAAGAAATCACCCTGGTTTTCTCCGCAGTTGCGTCACCCAAAAAAAAGAGTGTAAGCAACTGGAGAGGAAATGAAGGAAAACCTATGACGACGCCTCCAAACTTGAATACAGGAAAGTGATTCGATCTTATCATATGGAAATTAAATCCACACAGGCAGCCTATTATGCCTCTAGAATAAAACAATCCTCCAATTCCCCTAAAGAGATCTTCTCAATATTCAAATAAATGACTCATGAACCTATTTCCACTAATTTAATCTAAACATCTAAAGCACATAGTAATAATCTGGCGTGTTTTTTCCAAAAGAAAATACTTGACATTCAGGCAACCTTCCCGAATAACCTATCTCAAGAGCTTAAATTGACATCTCAGGTTGAATATCACCCTCTCAGACCCACTCATTCAGTCTTTCATCCTATGATTGAAGAACTATTTGAAATTATCTGTCAAATATAAAATCAGGATACCCTTTGGACCCTGCCCCTCCGTCCATACTAGCCCTAGGTGTGGATGTCATAGTGCCTGTCCCAACTAATATTCTTAATGACTCTTTACAGCTGGTAAAACTGGAAACATGCTGTTATCAAACCTTTATTGAAAAAGCCAATGCTGGATGCATCTCTACTTAGCAATTACAGACCTATTGCTCTTCTTCCCATAGCATCCAAAATAGTTGAAAAATATGTTGAAAAATATGTCAATAAACAAGTAACAGGCTTCTTGGAAGAACATAAGCCTCTTCATCCCACCCAAATGGGCTTCAGACCACAACATAGCACTGAAACTGCCCTTCCGGCTGTGACAGAAGACACCAGACAATGTCACCCAAGCAGGATTTGAGGGTACTACTTTTAATTGGCTCTCCTCTTTTTTGTAAGACAGGTCTTTCCAATTCTTGGATAGGTCTTTTTTTTCCAATACTTTTCCTCTTACTTGCGGGGTTCTCAGGGCTCCTCCCTGAGCCCCACCCTTTCTAATATCTACATGTCTCCACTGGCTAAGATTGTGGAACCCTATGGTCTATCCTTAATATCTTATGCTGACGACACTCAGATGGCTTACTCCTTTTCCACCAATTTGAACTCTGATCAGGCCGCTCTATCTTCCTGTCTCTCAGATGACGCTAGTTGGATGGCAGACAGCAATCTTAAACTCAATGACGAAAAAACGGAAGTTATGTTGGTTGGTAATTTTTCCCTACTTAAATCCCCTACTTCGACCCCAGAAGGGTTGAAAGATCTCCCCCCTCCAAATGAAACTATAACAAGTTTAGGTTTTTGGCTTGACTCTCGCCTCACAATGGAATATCATGCAAAAAAACTTGCAGCCACTTGCTTGAACCTTTTAAGAATCCTTAGGAAAATATTTAAATCTCTTCCTTTTCTCGCCAGAAGACCTATTACTCAGGCCCTCGTATTGTCTCGTTTGGACTTTGGGAATGTCCTGTTTTTGAGTTCTCCTACTTGCGTATTAAAGAGATTGCAACTAGTGCAATACTCGGAGGCCCACCTACTCATGGACACCCCTAGACATATATCTGCCAAACCAGCTTTAGCCTTCCTCCACTGGCTTCCTATCCAGCAAAGGATTCATTTTAAAGCTATGTGTATCGTGCACCAAGCTCTTCATGCTAAGGGTCCAGCTTTTCTCAGACGAATCATCACACCCTACATTCCTCAGAGATCTCTTAGATCCTCCTCTGATGCTCTAATTAACACTTGTCGTGTCAAGAAAGCAAGATTGGGAGGCAGAGCCTTTGCATTTAGAGCAGCTAACATATTCCCTTCCCTTGGAACTTCGACTGGACAACTCTGAACTTTCTTTTCATGGAGAACTGAGGACTTTATTCTTTTCAGCATAGTCCTGTTTTTAGTTCCTCCCGTTTCCTTTTTAGCACTGGGATGCCTCCGGGTAGCCATGCGCTCTATAAATCCACCAAACCAAACTAAACTATCATTAGAGAAGTAATTTAGCTTCGGTAGACATTGCAAACCTGGGCCAGGATGGCATTTTTAAAAATACTTCACATACTTCAGTACTTCATTTTGGTGTCAAAACATAGGTTTTGGGGATCGAACAGTCTATAGAGACTGAAAATAACTCTTGTGGGCAACTCTTTTGCCATTTTCCAAAATGGCGGCTCTATAATGTTGTGATTTAGCCATCCTATTGATAATTTATTTTAAAATTATTTTTGTTTAAGGTTTTCTGTTGATTCAAATTCGTAAACAGGAGTGAAGCAGGTGACAGCAGAGGATCTTTACCTACTGACAGAGTGTTGCTAACTACAAAATCTGAGGATTCCTTCAACAAAGAAAAATGTGTAATATGCCAAATTAATCCAAAAGAAAAGCTAACAACAACTGTGGCTGGACAGAAGAGAGTTCTAAATGGTGCAGTTTTACAGCAAGACAAAGTTCACAAAAGATTGAAACTGATGTGTGAACAGGATCAATATTTTATCATTGTAGCAAAAAGCACTACAAGTCCTATACAATGGAAAAAAGCCTAGAAAAAAATAGTTTAAAAAATAGCAGAAACCAGTGAATCACAAATAGAATGCGAGTCTTCTAAGAAAGCGGCAACAACCAAACCCAATGCCCATCTACTTAGAAGATCAATTGCTACCCCTCATCCACCTCTAACAACTGATCAGAAAAGCAGAGGATCTTTAATGTGTTTTCTGTGGTTTAGCCAGAACAAGGGCCAAAGAAATTGATGAAAGAACAAGGAGCAGAGCATGTGAATCTCAAAGGGCAAACATGTTTTTATCTGCAGCTAGTTTCTTCCAAGATGAAGTTTTCAGACGAATAGCTGATCTAAACAGTGAGGTGAATATATTTGCAGTGGACTTATATGCCTACCTGAACTGCATGCATGCATAAATTCAAAAATATGAATGTACAATGATCTCCCAGCAGCTACATAACCGCCAACTTTCAGTTAAGGTTGCACTCTTTGAAAAAGCAAATTACGTTTTAAAGCCACTCTTGAGTGCTGGCTACGGGTTAACACTCAGTGAGATTAAAGAACTAATGGTCAACATTGATGAAACTGTATTGATCCATAATAATGAAATTAAGATTTTTCTGGTGAGAATGTAGAATGACATAATTAGTTTTTGTCAGTCTAATAGAAAGAATGAGCCACTTATGGTGTTCTCAACTGATTTGACTCCTGAAGTTTTTGCTGCCAAAGTAAGATCACAGGATGCAGTAAAATCAGCAGACACCATTTTAAGAAACGTCCTGAAATATTTAGACTTAATGAAAAAATTTGTGATGCCAAAGAGCTCTGTAAGTCATGCAAGTCAAAAAGTCGTAACATTTTTCACATTGTTGTTTAATATCAGCAAACAAAACTGTTACAAACTAAAGTTCTTGAGTTCAGAACAGAAGCTGACAACATTGATGATGGCTTTGAAGATATAAGCGAAGAAGTGGTAGCTGACCCCTTGAACCACCAGGCTTATGCTGTGCAAATGTACTGTCTTTTCCAAATCATGTTTTATGAATTACCTCATGGTAAAAAGAAAACTCTGCTACACATGACAACTGACCATGCAATCTATGACACGTGCAAAAGTAGAGAGCTAATCACATCAATGAATAGGAATGGTGTATCAACAAGTTATAATTACATAGTACGGAGCAGGAACATGTTGGCAGCTCATGCTGTAAAACCTTGTGAATCCAACAGCACACCACTTCCAAGCCATTTTACCAGAAAAGGATTTACAAATGCTGCTCTTGATAATTTTGATTTTGAAGACAGCTCTTCTTTGTCTGGGACATCCAGCACACATGATACTGCCATTGTGCTTTTTCAAGACTGTACAAATGAAGTAGCTACTGGAAAAAAAGCTGTGTCAGCTGTAGACATAAACAAACAAAGCTGCAAACTAACAACCCAACTTCTTTGCCAGCATGTGCAAAATCACTACAAGCCATGAACATGTCCCAGTCTACCAGAAAGTTTTAAAGTGGTTGAGGACATGGATCTTCTTCTACCTGATGTTGAGGTCCTCAAAGCTAATTAAACTGAATTTATCATCACCTATTCAGTGCGCAGTGAATGATGAAGAAAAGCCAGTTTCTCCATGGGCTGGTATTCATGCTCTGATCTCCCAGAATACATTCCCACTGAGGAAGGTTGGGTTTTTACCAGTAGTACCATCTCCAGTCACAAACCGTGCAAAAGTATTCACAGCTCTAAAAATGTTCCAAAATGTGTGTGCTCAGCTTGAAGACCAGCCTATCCTGCCAATTTTCTGCAAGAAAGGTGTTTTCTGTGTTGTAGCTGACATTTTTATGAGCAATCCAGTAGAATTTGATGATATTTATCCAATGATGGGTGTTTTCCACATGACAGAAGTTGCGTTGCTCTGTGCAGGAAGTTATCTCAGTGAATGTGACATAGATGATGCACTTATTGAGGCTGAAATCTTTGGAAGCAAAACTGTCCAGTCAGTATTGAGCGGAACTCATTATGTTTGTTTGTTACAAGGTATGCACATCATAACTGAGGCTATGGAAGTGTTGGAATGCTTTCTGTAACAAGAATGATAAATTGGGTTTTGCATATCTTATCTCAGAAGTAAAAAAGGCACAGGGTGCACTCCATTCAAAAGACATAATGCCAATCCAGGCATTGTTCAATACACTCAGTTCAAAATCAGAAAACCTGAAAACCAAGTTCGTAGAGTTTGTCAAAGAATGTGAAGAAAAATCAGAACTTAGTAAGTACTAGAGAAATGGTTTACATATGATAGCTCTAGTGACATACTTGTTACATGCTGATCGGGAAGGTGATTGGGAGCTGCACGTGAAGACTGGAGTCACTGATTACTGTTTTTCGCAAATTCGATTATTTAAATTACATGAGATATGGGTCTTAGTATTTGGAAAGAGAGAGATGAAGCTAGAGGTGGAAAAACCATACCTCTACCGAAAATTAATCTAAAGACATTTTGTGGTGAAAGACAGAGGGGGAAGGTTCCATTATGTGGCTCCAGATATGAAACTGGAGAAGACAATCCAGGGATCATAGAAAAGCTCCAAGGGAATGGTTGATCAGACATGTAAATGTGAATATGTTGCTCAATGACAGCTAGTTTGCCCTGAAGTCCTTTCTATCTGCAATGTTTTCAGAGAGATGACAAATTCAAAATTAATGACCATTGTGAAACTGTTCCTCACCATGAACTTGTGGGAAAGACAGGGTAACTTTCCAATAAACATGTAGACAGCCTTTTTCATTTCATGCAGCAGCAAGGAAACCCCTTTGAAATGACTGACCCTGTGCGACCCACAACTTAGTGACCAAACAACATGTGGATAACAATATAAAAACACAACTACTAGATGTCCTAGAACATGGATCGAACTATATGCAACACTGATGCAGGGGAGATTTGTATTGAAAGAGAAAAAGCTGTTTGGCATAATCACTAAAGCTAAACTTCCATGCTTTAATTGCCATAGGAAGACTTTCGTCCAACCAGCCATTGCAAAACAGGTTACTAAAAACAACTTTCGCAAGCACATAGGATATGGATGTAGCAAAAGAAAAGGGTGAATGTATCAAGGACATTCTGTTGCATGATCTTCTTCCAACAAACACATTATTTGGTGGAGATGCTACAACCAAACAAGTGAAGCACAAACTCATACAGGAGCTTGAAAAAACTTTCACCTGAACAATTTTAATTCAAAGAGATGTCCTCATTGAAAACTGCTGTTGTTGTGGTCTATATGTCACAATTGTCAATGGTCAAGATTTCATCCATGCAAAGCTTCTGAAAGGTTGTTCAGTCTGCTCTACAGATATCAAAGTCAGTATGTACCTTGCATGAACCACACATTGTTTTTGACAGTTTTATTGAACTATCTGTCAAAGAATGTGAGAGAATCAGACAAATGTCTGTAGGTGGAACAATTAACCTTGCTTGCATCAAAAATTTGACACCTATATCTGTGCAACTTGATAAATTCTGGTTATCAACATCTAACAAGATGAACTTGGCGATGTTAACCTACCAAACAATTGCTGATGCTTGAGTGAACACTGACTTTCCCATTATTGTAGGTGGAATGATTTTCAATGAGGAGTTAGTGCCTGCAAAGATATATTCAAAAGGTGCAGGCCATATTGTTCAAGAACTTAACAGCAAATTGGAGGAAGCTGACTTTCGTGTTGTGCCACATGTTGAATGGGCTGGTTCAAATTGAGTCATTGTACTGCCAAATTATATAGATGTCATTATTGTGCTACCTAGATTTGTTGCAATGTTCATAAGTCAAGGATTGTCAGAGTTATGGATACGTTGTGGAACAGGTGAGAAAAGCCACTTCATATTCTGTACAAGAAACCTGACCCAGAAATGTCCGTGTTCTTATCAAGGCACATATTTGTAAGGGTGATGACACTATGAGTAAAATAAGAACAAAGCTTGGAGCTTTAACTGCTGAACCTGTGAAGTTTCCAAAAGGATTTTCTGAGACAGAAGATGACTGTGACTTTAAAGATGTAGAAAAATACCTTGTGCATGTGTAGAAAATGAGATTTGACGATCTTCGGTACAGTGGGTTCAAGAGATCAGTCCCGCTAAGTGACCTTCCACCGACATCATATTCTGTGCGTGGACACATTAAAAGAGCGTTCTACTTGATCAGAAGATGTGTAAATGTTTTGGATCATGCATATGTAGAGAAAGATCCTTGTGAATTTGATTGTGAAGATATTGATGAGATGCTAAAACCTTCGAAATTTCTAAAGCCTCTACCCACAGAACTTACACATACATGTACTTGCAAAACCTGTGCTACAAAAAGATGTCCATGTCGATATTCTCTTCTCAAATGTTCAACATTCTGTAAATGTTTCACAAGCAATTTCCAAAACAAATAAAGTGAACTATGAAAATGTGTCTAAAACAGGAGTGACAAACATTATTTGTTTTCATATTCAGATCATAAACATTGTTTGGTGTATAATAAAAAGGATTAAAACCATTATTATTTGTTTCATTTCAATATGTGTCTCTTCTTCCAATATTGTAGCCACCATTTTGAAAAATGGCAGAAGGGTTGCTCTGAGGGGTTATTTTCTGTCTCCATAAGACTATTTGACCTCCAAAACCTATGTTTTGACACCATAATAAAGGATATAGGTCTCAAGGTTCCTGAAATATTACATCATCACTGCAACACATCCATGTATTGCTACATGCACTACGTGCAAGGTGAACAGTGGCACTACGTGCAAGGTGAACAGTGGTGCAGGGTAAGGGCAATTAAATATACTATGGACCATTGGCCTCTGCTTCCATTTTACATTGGTTCACGACTCCATTTTGTTGAGTCTGGTTCTGTGCATAAAGCACTGTTCTGTGTTTTTCCACACGCTTCTGCAAGCTGCAGGGTGCGGTGTTTTTCTGCTCAACTTCGCTCCATCTGCCTGATACGAAGGGCGCTATTTACATTCCACGAGCTATCAGTTAGGACAACAGGGGGATGCGCCTGTACTCAAGGAGGAATGCAAGCTTCACCTTGGAGCCCTCTTCTGGGAACCTGGCCCGTTCCGAGGAGACGTCTCGAAGGGTGAACAGGGTACCGCTGATTGCACAATTTGTAAAGGAGGGGGTCTTTTTCTAGAAAGGACTCCTGGGTGTTAGTAAATACTATAAAGGTCAGGAGCCCTGATGGACTGGTTTAGGAACTCTCTTCTGGGTTGGACGCAACGCCAGGAGGACTGATTGTCCCGAAGGAGACTCCATGTGCCAGTCGATTTGGGTTTCCCGGCTTTGTGTGCGGCCGAGGGATGCAGAATCTCTTTTCGGTGAAGCCTTTCAATTTATAAGCATTGAAGCATAGTGTGTGTGTGTGTGTGTTATGTGCACTTATTCTTGCAGTTATTTTCGTGTTATTTCTCATGATATCACAGAGTGTTTATATTCTCACCGTTATTCTCATGTTATTTTTCATGATATGTTAGTGTGGTCAGTTTTGCTATATGAGAACTTGCCCCATAAATAAATTTGATTATTCTACTTACTAAAGTGTGTGAGAGTGATTGTTTCACATTGTGCCCTAAACTATCCTGAAGTGCATAGTTCTGTTATTCTGAAGAGTGAAGCAACACAATCCACCATTTTTAAAAATGTTGTCCAGATAATTCGGCCCGGATCAGCACTGTCTACCCAAGCTAAATTACTTCTTTAATAATCCAAAAACACAAATCAAAAATGAAAATCTCTGGACAACAATGTTTTTACAGTGGTATATCAGGGGGCTGAGATTACTCTCTTCCCCACCCACCTCCAATCACTGAATTAACATTAATCTCTTCAGAATTTAGAGGTTCCAGGCCTTTTGGTGAACAAGAACTTTAAAAAAAGATAATGCTGTTCAGTGGCTGTGACTGCTCACTGTATAGTTGTCTTTTCTAATCCAGATTTTTGCACCTCATTTTTGATGACTTTTTGTACCTTGCTGCATACTCGAATTAGAGATAAAGAAATTGCCCTGCACGATCATTTAGCAATGTACATATGAAAAGGTGATTCATACAGTCCCTAGAAATGCATAAAGTACTGCATGTTATTACTTTGGCTGTCTCCATGCTGTCTCATATCGTATATTTTCTCGTTTGGCTCATCCTTGCCTAAAGCTTCACATTCATTTTATAATTAAAACACCTATGTGCTATTTCATTTATTTGCATTTACAGTAGACAGTAATTTATTATTCTTTAATACTGTATTTGTAGCTCATATCTTATACATTTGTGATGTGTGCCATTTAGAGAAAAACATGATGGCTTAGGATGACTATAAAAGGGAGTTCTTTGTCTTCTATTTTCCCCTCACATCACAGGTCACAGGGTTCATTTTCCCATTTAAATTTTTTATATAAAATGTGCTTGCAAGCCTCTTCAGGAGCGAGAAGCTTCAAACATTCCAGGGAGAGTATCTACATAAATCGGTCTGGAAAAATATGAACAATGAGCAGGTATATCTGTGTGCTGTGTTGGAAGCTCTTGTTGATGGTAGGAATTAAATTTTATTGTAGACATTAGCTTAGTCTAAGAAAGAAGGGATTTCATCATAGATTGTCACATAACATGGTGATTAGTTTTCATATCATTCACCATAAGTTTATGCCTACAATAATACTTTCACAAATTATCCACATATTTTCCACACTAAAACCGGGCTTTAATTATTTTAAAGGCAGTATGAATTTCTTGTGTGCACACATATTTTTGCGGAAAAAAAGAGTGCTAGCTAACAACTAGAAATATGAATGTATTCCAGACGACGCTGGCAGGATCTGATTGTTTGCCTGATGCAAAACCGGTCAGTCTTAAGGTGGTCTTCTCCCAAGCTTTTTGCCTGCTTGCCTCATATTTTTGCTGATTCTTTTTGTTGGCCCTTTGACTCTTAGCACTTTAGCACTGCTGATCAGTGGTAAATGGCATGTGCTTCTCCCCTAAACATGGTAATGTTGGTGTATACACAATTGGCTTATTGAATTTACTTGTAAGTCCCTTGTAAAGTGGTATATCATACACCCAGGCCCTGTAAATTGAATGCTACTATTGGGCATGCAACACTGATTGTGCCATCAACTGAAGTAGCCCTTTAAACATATCTCAGGCCTGCCACTGCAGAGCCTGTGAGTGCAGTTTGACTGCCATTTCCACTTGGCATTTAAAACCCCTTTTCAAGCCTTAAATTCCCCTTTTATTACACTTAAGCCACCTGTAAGGTAGGCCCTAGGTAGCCCATAGGGCAGGGTGCTGTGTAGGTAAAAGGTAGGACACATACTTTCAAGTTTTGCATGTCCTGTTAGTGAAAAACATCTAATTAATTCTGTGAAGTCACCCCCACTTCAAAGGCACAACTGGGTATAAGTACTGGGTCTCTGATCCCACCAAATCAGATACTTAATGACTTACAACTAGACTCTATCAGAAGAATTGCATTGCTGCATCAAGGACTGTCACTCTGCTGGACTGGTGACCTGGAGGCACTGCGTTTCTGCTGTGCTGCCCTGCTGAATGCTGCTGTTTGACCTTGCTGAGGAAGAGCTGGACTCTGCCTTGCAACCCAAGTGATCTCCAACTGCTTGTTGGCTTGCCTCCTGTTGTTATTGACTCATGGATATTAAAGTCTCTTCCCCTGCTCCTGTGACTGGTTCACTGGAAGTGGATCCAGATACTTCCACCTGCAAAATTGATCCATCTCCTGCCTGCTGGAAGTGGCATCTGACCAATCTACTGTGTTGCAGGAATAGAACTGGTGATTCACACTTGCAACCATCGCTTTGCCATTGCATCATCGCCACATCGGAACCACTGCATCGCCGCCACTGCTTAAGGAAGATCAGCACATCCCTTCACTGGATGCAGAAACCTGGTGCATCGGCGTCAGAACCAACGCAGCACAGCACCGGCGCTTCACCTTTGGAACCCAACTATCACCAGCACAGTGTGAGGAAAATAAACGCCTCTTGTGACTGCAACCTGGATTAAGGTAGTTTGCTCAGCCGGCCATGCGTGGGTCCTTTAGCTGACCTGTGCTCCATTGTGGGTGGCCTGAACTCTTGACTTTGTCCCAATCCAGCGTGACCTAAAGTAACCCCTAAAGCGCTCTTTGCTTCTAAGTGCTAGAACTCTTTTATTCTTTAAAAATTCATAACTCGACTTCTATTTATTTGATTTTTGTAATTTTGGTCTTGATGTATTTATACTATTAGTGTCTATTTTTCTAATTCTGTGTGGAGTCTTTTTGTGTTCGTTTCATTGTGGTGCTCTGTATGTGTGTTGCACAAATACTTTACGCATTGCCTCTTTAGACAAGTCTGACTGCTCTGTACTAAGCTACCCCAGGGCAGCACCGATTAACTTTTAGTGTATATCTCACATACCTTGACTAGAGTTGTGGTCCCTACTTGGACTGAGTGCATATCCCCACCGACTACAGACCCCATTTCTAACACCCGATATGCATTATGTCCAGATATATTGTGATAGATGCGTGGATCACAGACTCTCTGTCCCTTCCACCCAAGCTGGCATGTTGGTACACACTTGCACTTGCCTAAGGGCAAAGAAGGATCTATATGATCATCTTTACCAGAAAGCTTATAAAACTGCACCACAGGGGACATAACCACAGGGGACATAATATGAATTGTTTTCAATTGTAATATCTGATGCAGTTATCATATTGTACAACAATGCGCATTACAAGCAATACCATCATTGTGTGCTTTGATAGTATGCTTTTAGTTCATGTATTCTTGTATTCATTTCAATAGCTGGTGCTCAGGAAAAATCAGAATAGCTTCAGATTTTCACATGAGTGTGCAAGGGAATTCTCATATTTCTCCCACCCTACATCATGACCACGAGGTTCAATTGTCTCAAAATAAAAAGCTTAGAATGGTATATGATAGCTGTGCACAGAGATCGAGACTTTGACAGTGCTGCTCTGATGCAAACTGTCCCAGAACATCTGAGGCTGTTTGTCTCAGAACCTTTTTTCCAAAAAAGGCATAATATAGCCTTGATTTTCAGGCAGCCTTGAAACATAATTGAAGTAAAAGTATAAATGTGTGTTGATTCTGTTGGGTTACTTACCCTCAGTAAGACAAATTCTTTTGATGTTTTACGATTTTGTGATTCATAAAACGCACTGTGTTCAATAAATTGCCTATTTTCATAATATTCACATTTCTTGCTTACGCTCTGACTACGATTTTACTGATTTCTGCAATTATTTTGTTTAATTTACTCTGCACTAAAACTGACTTAAAATGAAGCCTTTAACAAACAATCTGAGTTTCTTGTGTGTACGCACTTGTGGCAAAAGGTTGCTGGTGCTCACAAGAAAAAATAATAAATAGACCTGAATGGCTTCTGGCATTGTTCCATTTGTCATATGCTGTATCCCCAGTCAAGTTGAGGGAGATGGGTAGGTCACAACATGCCTGTTCCTTCAACATAAAGTTGTTAAGTTGCTCCAAACCTGCGCTTGCCTAAGTGCCAGGAAAGATCCACTGGGTGGTGTTTCTATAATGCTTGTAAAAACAAACCAGTGGCAACCTCTGGAGGTACGGTAGTTTTCTTGGAATATTGCATGGTCACAAAAGATGTAAAATGACTAATTTCCCAGCAGCACATTTTAATTGTAATAACAACAATCTACATTTTTCATAGATGTTAATCACTAATTAGCGCAGTAATATTTAGGCCCTTATTTATACCTTCTGACGCAAAACTGTGCAAACGCAGTTTTGCATCAAAATGTTTACCACTGACTTGCATCATTTGTGAGCGCAAACCAGGCGCCATATTTATGGAATGGCGCAAGCCGGCTGTAAGGATCGGCTAGCGTCAAAAGAAAAAACGCTAGTCCGGTGGTGGAGGTAGGAGGAAATGGTGATTGGGCGCCATAAATTATGCTAGGCTGGTTAACGCCAATATATATGGCGTTAACCAGCCTAGCGTCATTTCTTGATGCAATAGCACTCAAAAATTACTCCTGTCTTAGTAAAGACAGGAGTCATGCCCACCACCCCAGTGGCCATGCCCAGGGGACCAGTGTCCCCTGGGCATGGCCATTGGACTCATTGCCATGCAGGGGGGACAATTCAAGGGGCCCTCCATGGCACAGCACAAACTATTTTTTTATACTTAGCTATACTAACCCATACTTACCCAGAATGGGGTCCCTCATCCTCTGGTGTGGGTGGGTGTGTTCCTGGGGCATGGGGTGGGCACCTGTGGGCCCATTCCATGGTGTTTAGCCATGAAAATACTGAATGCTTAAATCCTGGTGGGTACTTGGCAGAAAAAAGGAAACAGAAGCAATGTCCAAGGACTTTCAATGAATATAGCTGGTTGTATGTCATATAATTTGGAGCTTTGTGGTGTACTTTATTACATCCCAGTTGCATGTGCTGAATGTTTCTTTCAAACTATTCCAACTTCTTTGCATATAACTGGAGTGCCTGAGACCTACTTTCCAATAGTCCTGTCAGGTGATAGTATGTCATACTGTTTAATTTTGTATTTAAATAAAATCTTGTCATATTTACAATTACTGTGAAGCACGCAGTGGGAGACAGAGGAGCTGCAGTAAACAGGTTCATTACCCAGCCCTTCTTATCACTGCACAGGCAGCATACTGTCGCACCGTAAATGTGTCCTATCTCGCCCCTGCTGTGCCACTCCGAAGGAACCCGCCGCGTTGTGTTCACAGGCAGTGTTTGCTTTTTGCTGTGCGCCGCACTGGCACACCGAGTTTTATCTGCCTGGCCAGACGAATGCAAAGCTGTTTCCCAGGTAACTGTGAGTGTCAGATGGAGAGAGAGCAAGGCCTTCCTGGGTTACAGTGACCTTGCCATAATCCCCAGCTATGACTTCATTCCCCATTTCTGTTCTGCAGTGTGAGCGGCCTGCTGGAAATATCCAATATTTAATCATTCTGCCAGTCCATATGAGAGAAATGTAGATAATGTCTCATCAAACATTGACGCATGCCTGCCACCTAACCGTCACCTTTTATTATCAGTTTAGCACATTATACTGTGTAAACATTGTTACCATTGACTTATTCAGAGAAAAAAATCATGCAATTTTGAATATCGCGATATTACATAATACCAGGTGGGTAGCTTGGTCAGTATGTTCATTTCCGAGAATCCCGCTGGCACATGAATACATTATACGAGAAGGAAGGCGCAGGGCAGGGGATTAAAAGGAAGTGGAAAGGGAGAGGGGGGATAGGCATGTGTACTAAGTGAGAGAAAGCGCATTATTTTGTGAAATAACCAACATTTTTGCAGTCTTTTCCAAACAGAGACGGGTGTACATTTTTGTCTGTGAAATCCGACAGACACCTTACCACATCCTACTGAAAGCACCTGTACCCAACCATTGTCATAAAATGCATTTATTAGGGAGGTGTAACACCCCACACCTCCCCTGAAACTGCGCCCCAAATGCATAACTCAAACCGCGACTAGACTGTTGTGTGTGTTGGTAACCACACTGAAATGTCTGTAGCTATGGCCACAAAGCCTTATTAATTAGCAAAGGATGACAATACCGAGCTGGAATGTTGTGGGAACAGACAATCCTATGAAAATCCATAAAATAGCATTTGTTACTGGATTTACTGGGGTTGCCTTATTAAGGAGCACATCCTACTGATATGAAGAATTTGAAGTTCGGCAACAGATGAAGTGCTTTAACGTATTTCTCTGAATCACCCAGTGTGTATTTTGACATTCAAAGTACTCATTCCCAAAAGAACGGTTGCCCATGTTTTATGACAGTAAAACACAGTGGTCTACAATAAAGCTGCATTTCCAGAGGATTTCAGGCCTTAAAAATGATGAAGATTCAGGGGCCAGATTTGCTAAACTATTTTGCTTGGTATTTACCAAACCCAAATAGTGATTAGGTGACACATTATTGAATAGCAATTTGGATTTGCAAGTACAAACATAATCAGTATCTGGAGGGAGTGGTTTAGGGCTTCCTTCCAATTAGGGATTCACAATGGGGTGTATTAATTTTTTTGTGACCCAGATCT
This sequence comes from Pleurodeles waltl, assembly GCF_031143425.1. Classification (NCBI taxonomy): domain Eukaryota; kingdom Metazoa; phylum Chordata; class Amphibia; order Caudata; family Salamandridae; genus Pleurodeles; species Pleurodeles waltl. The sequence continues at coordinate 1,132,166,220 of NC_090437.1, read as the reverse complement.
GCTCACAAAACAATAATATTTTACAGACTACACACACTTTGTGGTAACCTGTTTGCAAATGGGAAGGGATAGCTTGTCCTTTGTGAATGTTTGAAAACATTTTCAGAGGTAGGCAGTAGTCCATGTTTGTAAAAAGGTTTGTTTTTTTATACAAGTTGCACTTAACAATAAAAAAAAATTGCTCTATTGGAAAGCAACAACAGACATGTTGGTCTGGTCCCTATGATTGTAGCCAATCATAGTGGGTCCCAATTTGCAACCAATACCATGCATATTAATGAGATAGGTCCGATTGCATCCCACTATGAATGGTGATTTTGAAAATTGACCTATTATTACCTAGGTTGTTTCGCAAAATCAGAAATTATTCAGTAAAAGTCAGTCCACGGTATGCAACAGCATTTACTAAATTGATTTTTGGTGCATCTTGCCCCAAATGTAAGAAAAACATTTTGACTGAAACATAACTGGCAATCTAAATGGGGGTTTTGATGTCAATAGTTATTTCATCAAAGCATGAGTGCCAGTTACCTAAAGTCTTACCCAGCAGCTAGTGTTGTAAAAGTCACTTCTCTAGATGCATGCCCAGCAGATAGTGCTGAGGGCGTCATTTATCTAGGGTGTTGCCCAGTGGCTAGTGATGTTGTTGCACTTATATACATTCATGCCAAGTGGCTTTTGGTGTGGATGTCACGTCTAGAGTCTTCCCAACAGGTAATTATGTAGTTTTCACTTATCTACAATCTTGCTCTATGGTTAGTGATGTAGGTGTCTCTTATCTAGAGTCTTGCCCACCCGCTCGTCATGTAGAAGTAACTTATCTAAAATCAAAGAAACTAGTGCTGTGGATATCTGTTTTCTAAAGTCATGATTTTTTTTAGGATGAATCTCATTTGGTGAGTCTGTTATTTTGCATAAAAATGAAATGAAACAGTATCTCACCAAACTGTAGTTTAAATTCATTGCAAATAACAAAGCACTAACTGTTGATCAGAAATTTCTTAAAACCATCAGGGTAATGGAAATAAACTGGACCATGATGAAAATGTGATGGGCCCTAAATCAAGTCAATTGGAGTATATGCAGAGCAGTTAAGACAAATAATGTTCATTCATTGTTGCAACAACTTAAAAAAGCTCCAACTTTCTCTCTATAATTAACATTTAGTTTTTTTTTTATATTTGCCTGGTCTGTGAATTAAATACATTATTTAATAATTTGTGTATTTGTTTGATGAATGCTTGTTCCTGTATTTGTGTGTATTGTTTTGCAGTTCAAATCATCAGAAAGGCTTAGCTGCGGTCCCTGCCTTCTAGTAAAGACTTAGTGGGGGGTCCCCGGATTCCAATAATGATTCAGCAGGGGTCCCCAGGTTAAAGTAATGATTAAATGGGGGTCCATAGATGTCAAAATATTAAAAAACCGCTGGAATAGAAATATAATTTCACATTATGTTACATAATGTTATCTCAGTAACTAGTTTCAAAACTCCCCATTCATTCATGACAAGGTGTACCACAGGAGATTCTGCATGCTCTTCTTCTATTTATAATACCTCTAGTGCACTGCTGTTAAAGGGGTATGGTGTGTAGTAGTGTATATATTAACAAAACACTTGTAGTGAATTCTTAAGGAGTAGGTGCCATTCTTACAGGGTATACAATCTTGTACATGAGACTAATGTGAGGATGTGCAGCTTCTAACTGGTGTGTTCTGTGGGTACTCAAAATGGGACCTTTTCCTTCTTATACACCTCTCCATTATTGCATTTTTTTGGCAGCTGTAATCTGAGCTGAAGGCATGGGGGCTATATTGGGTCAGCTCGCTGCGCCCAGCCTATAGCCCCTGTAACATTACTGCAGTGAGGGGTAGGTTCGGCTAACTTCACCATGAAATGAGGTATATCATGCCAACTCAAACCGGGTTTGTTCCTCTAACATGAGTGTACTCATTCCAAGGTAGTTGATTTCCCAGAAACCACCACAAGTATTAAGAATACATCCTTGAAACCTCCAATTGTGCAGGAGTATCTGATGGTCTTTTGGTAAATGGCTCTATATCATCTTTAATAGCCATACCTATGCTTCCGTGAGTGAAAGATCTCCATGGTAAATAATGAGCTTACTCTTAAAACAAACATGATGTCATCTCACATCTTCACAAACCAGTTGCATCAATACTAAGCTATCATGACCTGAACCCCCACCTATTTGGCTGAAAAGCTCACCATCTCCAGTGCCTCTCAGTGCACCTGCAGCCAAGAATCCATCAGTGTGGAGATACAGAACTATAAAAAAGAAAAAAACAAGGCAACAACCTTCCCCTTTTAGGCATCCAGGATATGGAGCAATATCCTTGGATCCAACAGGGCCACCCAAAACCTGCTGCAAGTTAGGGAAGTGCAGAAGACACTTTAAAGAACACAACATCTCAACATAGTTACAGTCCACTTCTGGTCCTAGAACCCAGTTATGTATTCATTCATTTGTTGGCCGTTTCTTTTCCTTTAACCCTGTACAGTAACCTTCTGCTTTTTCAGGTCGGGCCTGCGAGAACATGCGCTCTTGCTTGCAAGACTCTTGTTGCCTGATAATGGGGTTGTAACCCACCCACACCTTACTATTCAGTGACATCATTGTTGTACTTCTTTGCTGCCTTCTCGTTAGGCAGCATTTGTCATGCGTCACTTCCTTTTATTGCCATGGCGCATGGATCAAGTACTGATTAATTAACTTTGATTAGCGCCCCTCCGCTGGCCATGTTTTCTTTTTGCACTTTTATATAGCACAAATTCGACCCTAAGGTATCGGAACGCTTTACCTGAGCACCAGTTACTTATACAGGACGCATTCATTTTTTATTAGACATGGAGGGATGATGTGAAAATCACAGGATGAGTCAAAACTGAGACTCGAACCTGCTTCACATCTCCAAAGTCAGCAGCTGTGGCCCTTACAACACTTCTTCCCAAGCTGTTCACCCTAGAATTCAGGTAACTTGTCTGTGCTATGAAGCGGTTAACGCATTCCTAAATTTTATGTACCTACGCTGCTACTGCCACATCCTTGCATGGGCCCGTAAAGAGATGTTGCAGTGTTTCACACATAGGAAGTGTTCCCTCTCTTGCCTCATTCACCAGAATAACTGAAGTAGGCAGGTTGCCCTGACTTGCTTTTGCAGTTGGTGGGCTTTTGTTGCTTTGAAAGCAGCATGCGGATGTATACTACAGTGCATTTACTCAAATATTCGTGTCTTTTACACTTCCCTTGCAGTACTGTTGGAGTGTAATTATCTGCCCATTTTTAGGTCAAGCCTGCGAAAGCATGCTCTAGTGCAGCGGTTCCCAACCTTTTGACTCCCAGGGATTGGTATCTGGGGACCCCCCACTAAGTCATTACTGAAAGCTGGGAACCTAATCCGTTAATATTATTTAATTTTCTAAGCAGTCACGGACCCCCTGAGGAGGCTTCGCGGACCACAGGTTGGGAAACACTGCATTAGTGCATGTGCTCTCGCTTGCAAGACTCTTGTTTCTAAAAATGGGCTTGGAACCCACCCATAGCTTATCATTTGTTGGCATCATTGTCGCTCTTCTTTGCTTCCTTCTCTATAGCTTTAAAAAAAAAAAATATTTAAGTTATCGCCACCCTCCTCTTTTTCTTCTCCCCTCCCAGCCTCCATCTCGTCCCTGTTTCTTCTGCCCCCTCCACCACCCATGTATCTATGTCTGTGCATGACACGGCTGCCAGAATGTTTTTTTTTAAATTGCTGTGTTCCTATGCCACTCTCCAATGCTTTCTTTACCGCAGGGCTGGACTGGGCATAGTGGGCATCAGGCATTTCCCCGGAAGGCTGGAAGGGTGGGCGGCCAGTTTTGCAGTGCTGGGGGCCGGTTTAGATACTGGGGACCGGTTTTGCAGTGGTGCTGCAATATTGGCCTTCCTTAACAAAACCAGCAGTGCGTCACACTTGCAAACCCGCCCCCCCAGGGTTGGTCTGACAAAGTTGACAGGGCTGCTTTGGGCTCCCAGTCCGGCTTTACCCCATAACTTCACTTTCTTTGATACACTTCCAATCTTTCTCTCCATATCTCCCCCATCATCACCACTCTCTTGTTCTTTCTCCCATTCTCCCCTTTTCTCCTCTCTCTTGTTTTTTCCTCTTTCCCCTGTCTCATTTCCCTTTTCCCTCTCTTGTAATCTCGTTCTTAAACCCCATTTCTGTACTCTGGACTCAAAATGCGATGCCAACTAGCCAATGCTGGCCACTTTAACGTGCTTTTTAAAATCATCCCGTTATCCACCCCTTCTCCCCCGTTAGCTGCCCCCACCCAATTGCCAAAATCAAAAGCTCTCCCATCGATGAGATCTATTGGCCCTGCCAATGCTTGTTGACTTTGCTAGCACTATACACATTTCATTCGTACATATACACATACATATCTAATGCTCATGTTTGGGAACCTGGTCCTTTTAAATGGTTAGTGAGCATTGAGCGAACATTTGATGTTATGGTTATGGCAGCCTTGGCTAGACAGACCTAAGTACTAGCTAATAAACTGAACTTCCGTTTTAAGTACCAAGCTTAAAACAATTCTAGATGAAGTGGACTCGCCTTCCCTAACTAAAGGAGGGAATTTTACATGAACCAACCAGATGTCTTTTTTTTGGCCTGGTCTGTGACTGATCTCAGAGTTAAAGACGGTAGAGGCTAAAGAATAATCAAAGACCCCATGATGGATACCAATGATGCTTGCCAGATTTTGGGCAGAACTGGTAACTCTCTTTTGACCCCCAGAGCAAGTGGTTAGTCAAGAGTCCTGCACAGCAGAGAGACTGGACAGGGATTTCACGTGCCCAATGATAGCTATATCATAGATAGGGTCACTATTGAGAAATTCAACAGTCCTGCCAGAGGCTCAGAAGGTTATTTGTTGAACAGTCCCTCCTCATCGGTGAACAAAGACTATCTTGTATCCACAATCCTTTGTTGTGTATCACCTTAGTATATATGATTATTATTGCATGGATTATTAGACTGTTAGTACAGGGAAATAATACAAAATGAAAAGTACATACATGCCAAACCTTATATCCTCAGATCTACAGGAAATCGTGCCTCCGTGTCTGCTACTGTTAGAGATGTATCTTTACTCCCCCGCGCCTTGTTAGGCAGTATGCAGGTCCACCGCACCCGTGACTGTCAATGAAACGTCATGCAAATGTCCTTTGTAGTTCTCTCCTGCATAAAGATGTTCTTCTAAGCTTGTTAGCAAAGACATGAGTGTTTTATATGATGTTGCACATTATGACAAAATGTGTGAAAAGAGTTCTGTCCCATGATATTTGTGAAACTACATTGTGAGACACATGCATAGATGAATGAAGAGTTCGTTTGACATAGATAGGTGTATGCTATATAGAAGGGTTATTAACAAGAGCACATATATGTACCATAAAGCATATGTCAAATATCTTTATTAAGCAAAGCAGGTGCAAAACGTGGTCATCTTGGAAAGAGCCCCATTTATAAGAAGAAGAATTTTGGGATTGAGTGGTAGACCGCAATTCAGTCTGCTTTGTTGTTTCTTAAGAACAGAGTGAATATATGGTTGTTGTCTTAGGAGAAGAGAGAAAGGTGTTCCTGCTTTGTGATGCGCCAAAGTGATGACCTCCAAGCAGTGAGGAGTGCCCCTTAAGTCTGTTATAAGTGACCATCTTTCGGCAATGGATTCCTGCTGCGTTCCTGGCTGTGTACTGATATACAGAAGAGCAGCATTTCTCCTCTGGTGGCAACTCCTTCTTGAGAGTGTATTATCTCTTGTGTTCTGGCACTGATGGCACACATATTGCCGCATGATAGGACACTGCACATGTCCATGTGAGTACTTCAGAGTGTGAGAGCTGAAGAGGAGCCTGGGGTCACTCTGATGAACACTCCTGTACCACTCTCTATGTGGTGCAGTATTTATCGACCCACCACAGAAAAAGATGGGAGGAGAAGAATATCTAACCACCCATTTCCTTGTGGAGCTGGATGATTATCTTGTGTTGGTAAGTTGTACAAAATTCCCAACTTATTTATAAATGCAAGCAGCTTGGCCAACGTCTACATTTGTGTGCACCGGTATTGTGTCTGAGGCCCCCACTCGGACATGGGTTGAGAGTAGAGGCCTATCTATGGGTAGGTAGTCACCTAGCTCAGACTTCAGTAATGCAACAGGTCACACTATCTTTTTTCTCTTCTCCATGGAGGCACACTGTCCAAGCCTCAGATCTGGATAAAGACTTCATGGGCCACTTCTATTTCCCTCAGAGCATGCAGACATCAGCGGGGCTACTCCCACTTCGCTAATCTCCATGAAGTTGCATTGTGCAAGTCACACAGCATAGGCGTGGGCATGGATAGCAGGCCTGCTGCCACCATTCTGGCATCCTTGCTTGAGTGTCCACCCTACACAGCTCACTTCTGTTTGTGAGTGGCTGAACAATTTCCTTGCACTCTCCCTAATTGTTTTTACAACGTTTGTCATGTCCAGGTAGTCATTTTATATATAAAATGCGATTGGAACTATATGGGTGTCTTGATGGCATAGGATATGTTCTTACCATCCTGTGACTTACATTAATGCTGTAATCTATACAACCTGGTAGAGACACTCATCAGAAAAATACTGCTAATGCATTCAGGAGCATAACCGGCAGGGGATCAGGTGCTACACCTTATCAGGAATAGAACAATGTCTACTTTCCTGGCCACAGATTTGACATCAAAACATTACAAGAGAGTCTATTGGGGAGGAGATCTGTCCAGCAGCAAAAATGTAATCCAATCAGCCTGCCTGCAAGTGATTTGGTTTGTATTGTGTTTTTAGTACATTTGTCTAATGCCTCGCTCTGAGCAAGCCTACTGCCACGTTTTAGTCAATGGTTAGCATGCTTCAGGATAGGTTGTGCTTGGTTGGAAGAGAGTGGGTTTAAATGGTAGCCAATGGGGGAAGTGTTTACATAACTGGCAGAACAGTTCTCCTATCATATCACATTTTGCTGCGCCTGAGCATGGAGAGGAGAGAAGGGGGGTGAGAGGCAGAGTTGCTTACTCTTATACAATACATTGTGTATTTTGGAAAGGGTGTGGGTTTGTACTGTCGTGTGGAATAGGGGAGCACTAAGTGGAGTGAAGAGGAGTGAGCCCTACTGTTACTTTGTGTATGCAGATACCTGCCATCTTTGTGTACGTGATTGATTTTATTTGCGGGGTGGACGCATAAAGACTTTTGGTGGTGATAGCCAGGTCGTAGCACATTTTCAGAACTGCACGTGGACGTAACGCACCTTTACCAAGTGAAAATTCCTGAGTTTTGCTGCTTCCTGGATGGAGAAGAGGTTTTCTCGATGGACGTTTTCTTGAAAAACAGGATAGTCAGTAGCGGTTCTAGCCTAGAGTGCACGCTCTCTTCTGCATGTGTTACACTTCCCATTGCAGTGAATGACCTTGTGTGCAAAGCAGAACAGCGTGAAGGAGAAGCGTTGGTAGCCAATAGAGCACTCGGAGGACTAGAATCATGTGGTCATGTGGGCATAGATGTCATGTCTGGTATGTTTTGTTGTGCGGTACTATACAAGTCTTCACACACACGCACTTGTTCCAGAATATTTAATGGCATTTCGGTTCCCCTATGAGGTCAGGAATTACTTGTGTCCTGAGAATTGAACACCAGAGCAGGCGCATTTAAATTAGCATTTTTAGAAAATGCAACATATATGCAAATTGAATGAACTGACGCACGAGATTTGAGACAGTGTAGCTATCCAATGTAATAAAATGTAGAATACGCAACTGAATTAATGAAGCAGAGAATTAAGTTAAATGTGATCAGATTTTTAGTAATGACAAAAAAGACACATAATTGCTTCAATCTGGCATTGTCAGTGATTTCTCTGGAGTGCATTCTCTGAGCTGTATTTCATCATTTTGTTTCTCATCTTCCTATTACAGAATTTTTTTTATTGTAATATTACCCTCCATCTGGTTACCATACAGTAAGCTTTCTAGAGCAGTACCTCAAATGGGAGCACACAAAAGAAATTTGGGCACAGACATATTAAGAATATTGGTTAACAGTCACCTACCTGGATATTTAGTCCGTAAAGCCTTTGAAACGGCTTAATGTGTTAAACACTTCTGCATTTATAAAACCTGTGATTCGCAAAATCACAGGATTTTCAAGGGTCAAGCTGTGATGTGCAATGTAAGAAGCCAATTTTACAAAACAGAAAATCCTTTCTGACTCATAAAATTATTTCCGCCTTCCATTCTAAATCAGAGATAGAAGGCAATGCCAAATAGGCGTCTCCTAATTGCGAGTTGCAGTAATAAGCATCAATGGCTTGTGACCACAACTGCAAACGAAAACCATTGATCAGATATCAACACCCTAAAGGAGATGGTAACCCATTAGCAAAATCGTGTCAGGCAGCCTGGGGCATGGAGGATTACTAAAATCATGTTGGGCAGCCTGGTGGGAGAGGAGGAGGCAGTGGTCCATAGGATGTATGCTGCATCGGTTGTCTTCCCAAATTGGAAACATATTTTATAAAAGCGGCTCCTGTTCCTTTGAGTAACACCAGCTACTTTGAAAATGTTTCCCGTTTTGGAATCAGAATGCAGATTGTGTCTTTGCAGACCATCTTCCCTGTTTTCATAGTCAAAGGGAGATGCAAATAGCGACCTCCCTAATTACCATTCAGTAGGCAGATTATTTTGTTAGTTTGTAAACCTCTGTAAACAGGAAATTTGGAAAGCGACCTATTAATACATAGGCCCTCATTCTGACCCTGGCGGATACAATCCGCCAGGGCCAACGGGCGCGGGAGCACCGCCGACAGGCCGGCGGTGCCCCTAAGGGCATTCTGACCGCGGCGTTAGCGCCGCGGTCAGACAGGGAAAACTGGCGGTCTCCCGCCAGTTTCCCGCTGCCCTGGGGAATCCTCCATGGCGGCGCAGCATGCTGCGCCGCCATGGGGATTCCGACCCCCTTCCCGCCGGCCTGGCTCTGGCGGTTCTTACCGCCAGAACCTGGCCGGCTGGAACGGGCGTCTTGGGGCCCCTGGGGGCCCCTGCAGTGCCCATGCTCATGGCATGGGCACTGCAGGGGCCCCCTAACAGGGCCCAACTAGGCTTTTCAGTGTCTGCGATGCAGACACTCAAAAGCGCGACGGGTGCTGCTGCACCCGTCGCACGCCTTCCACTCCGCCGGCTCGATTCCGAGCCGGCTTCCTTGTGGAAGGCGCTTTCCCGCTGGGCCGGCGGGCGATCTGAATCAGATCGCCCGCCGGCCCAGCGGGAAAGTCAGAATACCCCTCGCGGTCTATTGACCGCGGGGCGGTATTCAGGCGGCTTCCGACGGGCGGGCGGCAACCGCCGCCCGCCTAGGTCGGAATGACCACCATAGTTTGCATCACAGATCGCGTCACAGTTCGCAAAGTAGACAGTGTGACATTTGCACATCCCGGGTTTGTGAATAGGGATAGGACATTGGACCCAAAACTATGAAAAACGTATCCCCTTTGTAAGAAAGTGGGTTAAGGTTTGGTGCGGGCAGTCACCCACTTTAAGGAATAATAACACTATTCCATCAGGGAGAGCCCCAAAAGACATTCTACTAACCTGAACTCATCCCCCTTGTAGATGTGCATTGAGCAGACAGGCTTAATTTAGGGTAATGTGTGAAGAAGTCATGCAATACCAAACCAGTAAAAAAAGTCAAAACATTAAACAAAAAATATCTCAAAGTGTATTAGAAAAATCCAGTAAATGATTACAAAAATGACAAAAAAACAACATTAGTGCAATGTGAGTTTTAAAGATTTAAATGAAAATATGACCCAATGATAGTCCGTGGGTGGGGTAGACTGGGACCTAAGTGCACTTGAGCCCAACCTCAAGAGATTCTGAATTTGGATACACCAAACGGGTTAGCCTGGTCAAGGTTTTTACGTTCAGACCTAGTGCTTGATTTAGAGTTTAGCGGACTGGTTTCTCCTTCACAAACATGAAGGCTATCCCATCCGCCATATTATGTTTTCCATAGGATATTATGGAATTGTAATACAGTGGACTGGATATCCATCATGTTTGTGACGGAGTAATCCGGTCGCCAACCTCCAAATCAGACCCTTAGTCTGGAAAAAGGAAATTAGAATCTCTCAACAGGGCAAGGCAGCAAACTGCATCCAGGAAGGTCTCACCAAACGTAGATAGGTATTGAGTGAGGTGCCCCTTAAGCTGGGCAGGAAAATCCCAGAGTAGCAAATTTCAAATTCAAATTCAAATCTCACATCCATGACTATTGTCGCGTCAGTGGGATATTTTTGGCACCTTTTTATTGTCCAGATTTCTTCCTTGGGTCTGAGTCTCTGAAATGGAGCTTGGTTTTATTCAGTGGGGAAAGGGCAGCGACCTGTATGTGAACAGGGCTCCCCAAGGTCAAATACCTTTTCACTGTGGGTGCAATGGCATGCATTTGCTGCTGCACAGAAGCTCCAAGTTGGACACAAAGCTGTTTTTTTAGCTCAGCGAAGTCAAGCCTTTGCTGGATCATTTGTGAGGTTGGTTCTATGGAGTTGGTCCCAGTCCTCTTCTTTTTTCTCAGATCTTTATCTACGGCTCCTAGCTTCACCAGTGCTTGTTCACTACAGGCCTTGTGTAGGGTCCAATTCTGGTCCAGTTATGACTGGGCAACTGGTTATCTAAGAACATTGTGATTTTTCAGTGCTGTGTCCCTGTAGTCGCACAGGTGGTCAACCCACTGAAACTTGTAGTTCACTTCTTTGTCCTGATAACAGGAGGGAGAAAGTCCAGGAGGGAACTGAGCTCCTCTCAGGTTACAACACGCTGGTTCAGTCTCTTCTGATCTTTCTCAGTTCCAAGAAATGTTCTGCGGAGGCTGCCATGCCATGTTTATGGTTGGCTCTATATAGGAGGTGCGGGTAATATCTGGCTCTTCTCGAACAAATGTAGTAAAATTCCCCAGGAGCAACACTATTCACTGTCCAGCAGTTTCTGTTGGCCCTACTGCAAACAATCCCACAATGCACCTTACACCTAAAATCCAATTTGGGGAAATCCTTTTTCCCTTGTGCAGGACCTGTGTGCTTATCCAGAAATGTGCCAAATGAACTTTTCGGTCAACCAAAACTAGTTTTGTGGGTTGCTTCCCTTCCACAGGATTTGGAGGCAGCCTGGCTGGGGAAAGAAATTTTGCATTCCCCAGGTCCCATTTTACACTTACTTGAGATTGGGCAAACCCTTTACAAGTTAAAGAAGTCCATCTTAACTGGTCTTCCTCCAAGGGTAAGAAAAACACCTCCCCATACCTAGGCTGTTGTTTTTGCTACAGGAGCAGTTTTCATACCTAATTAAGGTCAAGCACTGGCAGACCAGCAGTCAGTAGGCGTATATTAATGCCCACTGAAGGATCAGGCAGATAAAAGGTAATTTTCTAAAATCTACTTTTTGCACATATGTAGTCAAAATTAGGGTCTACAATTACATTTTAATAAATATTTAAATAATTTTTGTATTATTTCTATAGCTGTTAGCTGTCACCATTTACAGATTCCCTGCCAGTGGAAATAGCTTTTGAGAGTTAGTCACAGAAGGAACATGCCACCTTGAATTTTACACATGTTACACTTTTAAATAACAGGCACCCTGTTGTGTAGGCAATACGGTATACGTAGGGGTGACCTATTCATATTTAGAAGAATGGTTTTCCACCTGTTAAAAAGGGTTATTTTGACAGAGTTGACAGCAGGGTTTAGGTGCCTGCCTACAGGCTACACATGATAGGCCTAAAACCATGTTTTACAGGCCCACTCTGTGGATGGCAATGTAGGTACTGTAGTTCTTAGGTGGTGTTCAACTTCTAGGCCCTGGCGGCATTTTCTACAACATATACTAGGGGCTTAAATGCAAGTTAAATATGTCAGTGAGGTTAATCTAATTTTACCATGTTTAAAAGGGGAACACAGGTATTTTACTCCTGTTCAACAAAGTAGAAAAGGTAAATTTGCTACGTTCTTCAAGACCTGTCTGGTTTTGCTAACACTCTATTACATCCTTTTTTTGTTTGTTTGGGGGGCTGTCAGAGTTATCGGCTATCCCTCAGCTCCTTCAGGAGAAAGGGCACACTTCAGGTGATGTCGCCTCACCTCTGGGAGACTGTGTGCTATGCAACTGCCCTGACCATACAGCAGCCTTTCATATATTCTGTAGAACACTCCCTTCCTTGGTCATGAAGAATGTGGAAGAGGAACAAAGTGGAGCAGTTTGGATCCTACTTTTATACTACATTTCCTGAGAGAGTGTGTTAAATTAGTTTGGTGGTTGCAGGTGGTGCAGGTGGGTGGGGCCTTCTCTAACACCAGCTGAAACTCTCTTCAGGTTGAACCATAAAAGTTACTACATTAACCGGTGCTTGACGATCTGGTTGCTTGGCTCAAAAGCAATCAGGATTAACTTAACTGCAATGTGTAGAGCATTTTTGCAGTACTTAAACAGTATTAAAGTGAGAACACAATACAAGAAAAATCCCACACCTAATTAGAAAAATAGAGTACAATTTATTAAATAAAATGACACTAAAACAACAAAAATCCAATCAGTGGAACCGGAAATAGGCAATTTAGGGAGTTTAGGTAAAAATAACACCTAAAAGCAGAAAATGCTAACAGTGGTCATCTGGTCATACCGGACTGGGATAAAGTCACAATTTCAGGCTGGCAGTGGTGAAATGTGGACTGGATACAGGGACCAGGTTAGTTGCATCCTTTCCAGTGAAGAGCTGAGAGGGCTGTGATGTGGGGTTCTGCTTCGAGTTGCATCATGCTGCGTCACTTCCAATAAGAAGCTGCGAGGGTTGTGAGGTCCTGCATCAAGTTGAGTCCTGCTGCATCATTGTTGATGGAGAACATGGTTAGGATGGTGCAGCACCTCTAACCCCACTTCCAAGGGTCCAGGATTAGGGAGCACCAATTGAGGGTACAGACAGACTGCAGGCAGAGACCAGGTGCAAGATTCAGGGGTGTTGGAGCTTGTTATGTCCCTGTAGCTCAGAAAAGGGGGGGGGCAGCCAACTAGCACTTGATGCCACTCTGGTTGTCCTGGGTGCAGGTCCAGTGCTCCTTCCTCAGGCTGAAAGGTAGTCCTTACAGCAGCAGGGCAGTCTTCCACAGGTCCAGAAGTGATTGGAAGGGTGGCTCTGAGGGTCCTCTTTTTTTATGCCTGGTACCCTCCTTGAAGTGAGAGAAGCTTCTAAAGTTTTCTTCCACCTTGATGTCTGGAATTTCCTTCCTCCCTGTTCTGGGCCCAGATTGTCTGGGATCACAATAAATCAGTGTGAACTCCTTCATGAGTGAGATGAGGTTGCCCTTTTGAAGTTCAAGTGTGGAAGGTGTCTGCTCCCCCCCTCATCCTGTTAGAGATAACCCATTCTGTCAACACCTCGTCCCCCTTTGTGATACTGTCTGGGTGGAATCCACAAAGGCCAGCTGCTAACTACACCCAGTCAAGTGACCTAAGTAACAGGCTTCAGGGATCAAACGGATAGGATAGGAAAATTCCAACTTTCTAAATGTGGCATCTTAGAATTGTGACAACCAATTTCTTTAGATCAAACTCTACATTCCTACCTAACCCCAATCAAACGTTATCACTTAACAAGGAGCAAGAAGCTGAAGACCTGGCTCTTCATATATGTGCCTTGGGACCACACACTAATACATCTGTCCCTGTCCTGCTTGGATATCCTCTCAGACGATTAGTGTGCTAAAGGAATCAACATAACAATAAGATAATCCTATCCTATGGGAGCGTAGACCATGCAGTAGTGAAAAAGAGATGTAAGAGTTTTCCACTACTAGGACATGTAAAACTTAAAAGTACATGTCCAACTTAAACATACACTGCTCCTTGCCCTATGAGCTGTTTAGGGCCTAGCCTGGTGTGACATATGTATTAATAAGGAAGGTTTAGGCCTGGCATAAGGTTTATTTTGCAAGGTCGAAAGTGCAGTTTATTAAACAAATTTTATTATTTTCAACATGTAATAATAGCATCCACCAACAATGCGGTAACGTCGGTACAGGTTGTGTTGGATCACAGAATAGAATTTCAGTAGCCATGATTAACAATAGCATCACACCAGTAGTCCATGATATGCCCACCACCCCTTCCACATCCTGTTATGGTTTTGGGGGTAGCCCCTTGCCTCTTGAATGGGCTTCTCCTTGTGTGTACAACAGTTGACTCCCTTCCTCCAGACAGGCAACAAAGGGGGTCCTGACCCACTCCAGTTGTGGGCACTGTCTCATTTGGCCATGCCAATTAAAGTTCTCTGGGTGAACTACCCTCCAGCCTCCTTCAGGAGACCCAACAGAGCCATCCAAGGACCCAGATCATCTTGGCACCCCAGAAATATCCTACCTCACTCATCTCCAGAAGTTGGTCAGACCACACCATATGGAAAAAAGTCAGTGGGTGGTAGGACGTATCATGCACTTGTGGCTTGGGCAGAAAAGCCCATCTGCTGTAGTCACAGGGTGGTCAGATATGTTGCGTGGAGGTAGTTAATTTGAACCATCCAAAGCGCAAGGAGATCCCCAACTCTGTAGGGAGCAAACATCATTCCCTCATATTGTTCTTGTCCAACGGATCCACCCAGTTCACCCACCGACACTGCAGAGGAGAAAGCGGTCAGGAACATAGACCATGAGGCTGCGGTAAAGGATGGAGATGTCTCCTTTGCCCAATTTCCATATCAGCAGTTTAACCTCAAGGGGATTATATTTGGAGATCTTGGCATCCACCCAGATGTGGACCAGCAGGGCATGATGTAATTGAAGGTAATGAAAAACTGTGCATGAATCCCAGCGAATATCATCCAGATAGGTAATCCGTATTTCGTATAGGTAATCCCTATTTTGTTCCACTGAGCGAATCCCTGCAGATCATAGTGGTGTCAAGCCAATGAGGTGAAGATCCCAGTGAATTCAGTGCAAGGCCGCTCTCCACGAGAGCAATTTCACATGGGTACAGGAGGGGATGTCAAGGGATATCGGGTTACCGTAGAGCAAATGTCATCCCAACCCCCTGTAAACCATTCGTTAATCCAGACCAGATGTGCAGCAAGATAGTATCCATATATATCCATTATGCTGAGGCCCCCATCGTACGTAGATTTCCTCGCTGACATGAAGGCCACACGCCCAAACAAAGGCAATCATTCTAGAGTTGAGTGAGTGGAACCACTGATGTGGGATTGGGTGAGGGAAGTTTGCCAAAAGATAGAGATAGCGTGGGAGGCACATAATTTTAAATAGGACTATGTGTCACATCAATTTTGGTGGCAGGCGACTCCACTTCCGCAAATGCTTGTCCAATGCCAATGTGAGGGGCTTTAAATTGAGCGACCATGCAACGTCCAGAAGTTGGGAAATATGGATTCCAAGGTATGTAAATGAGAGACGCTGAACTGGCACCAGGGGGCACCAAGCATGGCCCGCCACATCCCTGGCTATGATTACGAGTAGCGACTTGCTCCTTTTAATCCACAAACCAGAGGCCTCCTCATACAGACAGAGGATATCATGTACCGACAACTGGGGGTTGCTGAGAAAGAGCAGCACATCATCGGATATAGGGCCATACGGTCATCAATACCTCCCTTCCACTTCCATCCCTGAATTCTAGCACCGGCTCTAAGCAGACAAGCCAGGGGCTGTATTGCTAGAGCAAATAACAATGGGGACAGAGGGCACCCCAGGTGAGTACCTCTTCTGAATCTGAAAGGGCTGGGAGAGGACCTGATTTACACAGACCTGGGTGGTAGGGGCATTTTATAGGAGGCACACAAGACTACGGTAGGAGGGCCCAAATCTGGTCTGCTGCAGTATGGCCTCCAGAAATGGCCATGAAAATGTGTTGAATGCCTTTTGAAAATCAATGAGGAGGAGAGATAAGGAGCCTCCAAATTGGCTTGCCTGAGGGATGGCTAGGTGCACTCTCCGTACAAATGGTGGGTGCTCCTATCAGGCATAAAGCCGCATTGGTCTGGATGGATCAAATAGTGTAGTGTTGAACCCAATCTAGCCACAAGGACCTTTGCAGATTTCTTGATGTCCACATTAACGAGGAAGATCAGTCTGTATGAAGAGCAGTGGTTCGAAGGTTGGTCTGCCTTTAGTATACCTACAATGGTGCCGTTGTCAAGGGGGAAAGATCTGTGCTTCAACGCTTTTGTGTACTGGGCCAGCAGGTGGGGTGTTAGCTGGCTACAGTAGCATTAAAAAACACAACGGGTAACACACCAGGGCCAGAGGTCTTGCATGATTGGAGTTCAGATAGTTCAGAGAGTGCCAAGTATATCTTTTAAGCTGTGAGGGGTTGGTCAACGTCAAGAGCCAAGAAATTAGGGATGGAAGGCAGAGGGATATCCTGAATCAGTGGAGATTCAACCTCTCATGGAGAGCTCTGTATATAGGGTGTGATAGCAAGGCCTGTGCAATCGTGGGAAAATCCTCACATAGAGTGCCCGAGGGGACCCAGATGGCCGACGCTATCATGCAGGAGACATCTTGGGTCGCCAGCAAGTTAAAAAAAGTTGAATGGACTTATCTCCATGTTCGTACACTCAGTGGGGGGTTGACCACCAGCACTGTTTCGCCTCCTCCAGGAAGACTTGCCACAGCTTGATCTTGCCAGTGACACTTGCTGCTCGACAGCTTCTGGGGCTCATCTATGAACCTGCTGCTCCAAGTTGATAATGCAAGCCTCCAGTATTTTCTCTGCACATAACCCTTAAGTAGACCCATCAAAGTAGGCTTAGTTGCAGTCCACAGGGTTCCAGCAGAAGATAAAGAGCAACAGTTGATTTTAAAGAAGGCCTACAATTCCTCCTCTACAAAATCGGCACACTCCTGATCGATCAGGTGCCATGTATTGAAACGCCATAGAGGACAGAGGGAGTTCGATTGAGGTCCCCACTCTAGGAGGAGGAGGTGCTTGATCAGATATACCACGTGGCAGAATCCAGATGGACTACAGTGTTAAGAGATTGCATGCTGGGAGACAGAATAAATACATTCTCAATTCTATCTTATACGCTGCATATGCGTGTGCACAGATCCGCCGGGAAGTGTTCCACAAATGCCAAGCATCACAAAGACCCATCGAGTCTGCCCAGGAGACCAGGTGAGTGGAGTGAGCACCATAAATGGAAGCAATCAACTCCCTGTGAGCCTTTGGAGGAGCTGGCATGAAAAATTAGATCGTACCCAAACCATGCCAGGAAGGGGCAGTTGGAACCCAAGAGATGCATCTCCTGGATCAGGGCCATGTCTGCCCAATGCCTCTTGATATAGTGCAGCACTCCTGACCTCTTAACATGGTCTAAAAGACCATTTACATTCCACAAGATGACTCTAACCATTGCTGGACAGAGCTAGAAGGTGGTGGGTCCGTCTAGGGTCCCACTTATGCGGGGATCGGGTGATAAGCAATACCATGGAGCCCAACATGCAAATAAGAGTGACTATGGTGCAGAAATTGTGGGTGGCTACAAAAGAAAAAAAAACAGCAATAACAGTCCAAAAAAAACAACAGCCTCTCCCCCAACTCCCCTCCACTCTAAACTTCAATCTTTGAAGCACCTATCACCTGTGAAAAAAAACATGGTTTATTTAAAGAAGGGGAAACAACGCAATCAAGGGTCCCAGTCACCCATATGAAGGATAGCAATGCCTGATAGCAAAATTAGAGAAGCGTGAGTACAAACATATTAGTGTAAAGAGCAACAAAGAATCTTCTCTTGTATCCCCCGCAGCCCCACCACAACAACAAGACAACACCAAACACAGGCCCTCATTACGAGCCTGGCGGTCTGTGACCGCCAGGCTCGCGGTTGGCGGGAGCACCGCCGACAGCCCGGCGGTGCCCCGCAGGGCATTCTGACCGCGGCGCTTTGGCCGTGGTCAGTGCAGGAAAACCGGCGGTCTCCCGCCGGTTTTCCGCTGCCCGTTGGAATCCTCCAAGGCGGCGCAGCTTGCTGCGCCGCCTTGGGGATTCTGACACCCCCTACCGCCATCCTGTTCCTGGCGGTTCGCCCGCCAGGAACAGGATGGCGGTAGGTGGTGTCGCGGGGCCCCGTAAGAGGGCCCGCTTGTATTTCACTGTCTGCATAGCAGACAGTGAAATACGCGACGGGTGCAGTAGCACCCGTCGCACCTTCCCACTCCGCCGGCTCGATTACGAGCCGGCTTCATCGTGGGAAGGTTGTTTTCCCCTGGGCTGGCGGGCGGCCTTTCGGCGGCCGCCCGCCAGCCCAGGGGAAAACTTGGAATACCCTCCGCGGTCTCTGGACCGCGGAGCGGTATTTCTGCCGCGCAACATTAGCGGGCGGCCTCCGCCGCCCGTCAATGTTGGAATGGGGGCCACAGTGTCTCCCCAAAGTGGCATGTTCACAGGGGAACACAGTGCACCATGAGCATCCAAGCGTGGAGTGTGGTGCCCTAGAAGATCTGCAAGTCCATTACACCCTTTAATGTCTGAAAAAGATTCAGGGGGACAGAGAGTGATGTCTCTGGGTCCACTGCATTTGGGTCATCTGCTGCAGGGGCAGGGCTTGACAAATGCTGCTGTTTATGTTGGCTTGGTCGGCCCCTCCAGGAGTGGGTTTGTTGTTTCTGGGTTGCTCGAGCAGGGGGCAGGATATGTCCTACCATCTCCACCTCTGCCCACAACGTGGGCTCCATCATCCTGAGTGGGTGCTGCTCTGTTGCCCACTCCCAAGCCTGATTGGGGATGTCAAAGAAATCTATAGAGGAGTTGAAGATCACTTTTGGGAGGGCCGGGAAAAGATGCATCTACTGGATGTTAAGCAAATTAAGTTTCTGTTTGACTTCCTGTGGGATTCTTGCTGAATCGTTCAACTGTAGTCTGGAAAGCTCAAGGACTTACTGTTGAGGTAATGAAAGTCTTGGTGACTTTGGGCTTCCTGAAGGATAGTATCATGTTCCAAATGATTGAGGATATGAGAGGGGGCCCACGTGGCAGCCTCTTAGTGAGGGCCCAATGCACCTGCTCCGCAGCAAAACAATGGGACAGCTTGTCAAGCAGGACCTAAGCCTGGAACCACTCCTCCAGAACGCCATACATCCCCAGGGCCTCCACCCACTTTGGGAACCCAAGGAAGCCCAAGTTATTTCATATGGATTGATTTTTAGTGTCTTCCGCCCAATCTTCTAAGGCGGCTGTTGTGGAGATTACTTTGGAGGCCTGACATTTGAGGGTTGCCATGTCATCTTTAACTGTAGATACAGAGGCCTCTGCATCTGTCACTCTATCCGCCCCTTTAGTAGGTTTTGCAGCAGGGAGGCATCAATTCAGACACCCTCCACCTTAGATTTTACTTCCTCCTTGCAGTTCTGTATGGCCTTAAGGATGAGGATCAGGTTTGCTTGCGGTGAGCCCCTCCAAGCATCCATCCCGGAAGTGGTGTACCGGTCCAACTTGGTATGGGCTGACTTCAGCACTGGGGGCCTATCACGATCCATTGCAGGCCACAAAACCTGTGTCGCTGTAGAGGAAAAAATCACAGTGCAGTTAGCCCTCTTGCCCCAGAGCACCATGAGCAGCCAGCAGTGGTGGGTTCAGGAGTCGCTCCAGAGAGGGACCACCACACCTCAGGAGCCCACTTATGAATAGATGAAGGTACAAATGGTAATCCTTTGGGAGGTCCACACAACTACTGGCCAGCTTGCCACAGGGCAGCACAAGCAGCCAGCAATGAGAGTTCCGGGACCTGCTCCAGGAGAGCCCCACCACAGTGGAGGGGGCAATCGGGGACAAAAGGAAGTCCAGGTATGGACAGGGGATCACATTGGCTGTCCAATACAATGTTACCCTGCAGACTCTTTAAGCATGAGTTATCGACACCCTCGGTGCAGGGGGTGGGGTCCCAGAGCCCAGTGGGTAGATCAGCATACTTGTCAGGGCAGTGTTACAGCTCAATAGAGGAGTGTCCTCAAGGGGTCAAGGACATCTGCGGCCTCAAGGGGTCCAGATCATATGCAATCTCAAGAGAAGAAGGATCCCCATGAAGCATGCTAATCCTCCTGGTTGCCACAGGTCTGAGTACATGGACCAAAGCAGAGTTGCCTGAGGGAGGCCCCAATTTACTTCACCTGGGATCCACTGCAGGCAAGTCTCAGAACTGCAGTCTGGAGATCACTGATGCAGAGGTTCTCTGATCCGGGCACTCAGCACTCACGGACTCAACACAAAAGTCAGTGCGGGAGGATGGCCACATCCAGCAGTGCCCAGCTGCTCCAATGCCAGTTGTGGGTCACCAGAGGGCCCCCCTGCTGACACCTCTGAGGCCGCCGGAGGTCTCAGAGGCCATTCGCAGTGCCACAGGTATGTTCAAAAGGTGTGCTGCATGGCTGACATCAGGCATTTTGATCACAGCTGCTCTCTGCCAAGTAGCCCTACGCCACGGCCACCCCAGCCCGGCCATCACCTCCAGTAGGTGAAAAAAGGATTGGCTAGGGTGTCTGGAGTTCATCGGGCCCGGGGAAGGAGCAGAACGAATGCTGTCAGGCAGGATGTGAATGGATAGTGGTCAGGCGAATTAAAACTCAACTGTCATCTTGGCCTCATTAGCAGCCTCCCGGCACTAAAGTGGCAGTTTAAAACTGCACACACATGCTGAAATGGCAGGTCTGAGACCAGTTTAAAAGGCTACTTAAGTGGGTGGCAAAATCCGTGCTGCTTTTCCACTAGTAGCATTTAATTGATGGCCCTGGATACATTTAGTACCTGTTGACTTGAGACTTACAAGTAAATTAGTTGTGCCAATTGGGTGTAAAACAATTTCACAATTTTTAAAGGAGAGAGTACAAGCACTTTAGCAATGGTTAGCAGTGGTAAATTGTGCAGAATACTAAGGCAAAAAAAATGAATTCAGCAAAAACAGAAGGGGTGAAGGTAAAATGTTTGGAGGAAAGACCGCCCTAAGGCTGGCAGGTCTAACAGAGGGGATGTAAATCTACTTTCCAAGATTTCAGAATCTGTTTGAGTGGTTTTCTTTTAAATGATATTTTTGGCTGTTCCTCAGACCTCAAGGTAATGGATCTCATATGGCTCTCAGGTAGAAAGTATGCTAGTACAAACCAAGGGCTCAAATATATATGATGTCTCCATCTGGGTGTCATCAGCCTTCTTGAGGCAGTAGTCAGTGTTAGACAAAAGGGCAGGCCCTGCTTAGAAATGTTCTCCCCTTGAACAATAGATACTGCAGTTCCATACCTCATGTATCAAATGGCAGTGCTCCAGAACTAATCAGTAGCCCTTTGGTAACAAGGCCTTGCTTGAAATTCCAAAGGTAGCCCTGTCTCTATCTTCCCTTGCGTTAATGTCTGGATCTCTACACCACAGTCATAGGAATGTAGTCATTACACTTCCTCTGTGTGAGAAAGCTATAGCAACCCTTTATCTTGTGTCATACTAAATCGCAATCCATCCAAAATGGATCCTAGTGGTCCCAACACTCAGACACACCACACACAGGGTTGTACTTCCATAACTGTGCTACACACTCACTGCACAAACACTCACTTGAGATGAAAACAGAATGTCAAAGAAAAGATCTGGTACTCACATAGCAAACAAATTTTACATGACATAGAGGTCAGTAATCTGCACTCTCTTTCATGCAGAGAAAACTGTCTTGCTACTAACGAATCATAATAATTCTGCATGCATCCAGCACTGTTTAGTATCACAAACAAATGGCATGGACAGAGGTTCTACTTCCACTAAGAGGACATGCTTTGGGCTAAGCAGGTTCACATCTCAGGGTCTGGACCTTGCATTACAGAGACAGTCTTAGGGATCTGAGCACACTCTAAATTAGTGTGGTGCCAGGGCCAAACAGAAAGTCAGGATACCAGTTTCACATGCAGTCAGGAACGTAGGTCAAGGGTACATGCCCATTCATCATGCAGGGGTATTTCCTTCTCAACACCAGCAATGATATAATGCCTGCTGTTGGAATTGGGTTCCTCCCATTCAGTATGCTCAGATTTTTTGCTTTTTTTTAATCATCCAGTTCTGGACTTTTTACTGTGGGTGAGTCCCACTACATATGTCTCACCCACTGTAATCACATGGCAAATGGACTGCGCTTGTTTACCGCCAGTGTCCGCCTTTAAAGATAAGGCCACTGCAGCACAGCAAGGGTAAAAGGGACTTGGCGTGTGCACATACATGTGCACACACATGAGGGTGGCGGGTGGGAGACTGCTGTCATGCTCAGCCCGGTAACTGCGTACTGGTAGCCTGGCGCAATCGTGACTGTTCAGAATTAATATTGACATGAGATAGGCATTATAATGTTTGATACACTAAGGAAAGCTAGTATGATTGGCTGTTTTGTTTGTAGTGACTCTATTATACACATTAGGAGAAAACTGCCTTAAAGTGCAGTTTCGCTTACCTTTGGCCTACAGAGACCATTGAAGTCTTGATTTGTGGTGTAACCTGTGTGTGAAAATCAATTATGTAATTTCTAAAATGATATTCGTACAGTTTATGGGTCATCCAGAATTGTCATACATCTCTGGCTCAGCTCAGGATCAAAGCACAGGCCTTTTGTCACCCTGCTGTGCCAGGTGAATTACATTCTCTCCAGCAGCAGGAACAAAGGCCGCCCCTCACAAAGGGAGGAATTAACAGTACTTCACCCAGCTCCTGAGGAGGAAATGGTCGAGCGGAATGATCTACATCAATCAATTAGCTGTCACATTGCACCAGAGGTGGGCCTGCCGAAGCGCACTGAACGAAGAAAGAAACCCAGACAACTGAAGCCAACCCAGTAGGGGAGGCTGTCTTTGAACGTTTGGTGTGCAAGACAGTGCCAGTGATGTCAGCGAGGGGTGGAGCTCAGGAGCAGATATGACCAGTGACTCCTGGATGACACCATTTAAGCTGTCCTAGCAGGTTGTACAGGAGGGTTTGGACAGGGCTGCCTGTCTTCTGGAACCTACCTCTCCCCTTTAAAAAATAATGCACAAGGGGGGGAACTCTCTCTTGCCTGGTGATTTCTCTGTGCTTCACTGCTGGACCCTGGGACTGCCATGAAGAACTGAAAGGAGGAACCCACTTATGGCCAATTGACCCCACGACCAGTTGGTCTCCCCATGGTGCCAATGTAGCTGGTCCCCTTGCACCCCTTGAGGACAAGTTGGGGAATTCCCTGGACGTTTGCGCCAGGTAGCCTATTTTCCCTATTTTGTGTGCTTTTAACCTACTTCCAGTCTGTGGTGTAAACCAGTGTGAAACCCATGGGTGACCCAGAAAAGCTGTAGATTTTTGAACTCAGCAAGAGGTCATTTGTGTAGATTCCTCAAGGTTTGGTCAAGGGAAATAACTGTTGAAATAAAGAAATATTGAAAATAAGTCGGAAAAAATGGCCATTTGTGACAACATTTTCATCTGTAACTTTTAGTCACAATGGCTAATTGACAAGCACAATATAGCATTACATCTGCTAGATCCTTCTGGTTGTGGATATATAGCGTTTGTAAGTTCTCAAAGAACCCAAAAATACCCAGAGCCAACAATTGAGCTGCACCGTACAGTGGCTATCCATTGAGTACCAAGTATAGACCAATTCTTAGAACAAAATAGACCAAGTGAAAAATGGGTATCAAGGAAACTTACGTATTTCTGAAGTAGGCACAAGATATATGGGGTCATTACAACCCTGGCGGACGGTGTTAAAGCTGCGTAAATACCGCAAACAGGCCGGCGGACAAAAAAAGGGAAATATGACCCTGGCGGTAACCGCCAACAAAGACAGCCACTTTAACACACCGCCCGCCACGGTGGTACAGACAAGCAGCGCGGCGGTTACCGCCAACAGACAGGCGGGAGACAATGTACCGCCCACACAATTACAACCCGCCAATCCGCCACCTTTTCCGGGGCGGATTCACCGTGGATAAAAACACGGCGGAAAAAGCTTTTGCTATGGGAAAACGCTCACCTGAACACATCCCACGAGGAAGGAGGACACCATGGAGCCCGAATTACAAATCGTAACTGCCCTTGTCTTTCTGCTCCTCCACGACCAACAGCTACGTAGGCGCCGAAGACACCGGTGAGTACTGCACCTACGACACGGGGGAGGGGGGAGGCAAAAGTTAGGGGGACACCCAACAAACACCCCCTCCTCCACCCTTGCATGTTACAACATACACACCAATGCAGTCACAAAAATCACAGTAACAACCCACAATCCCCCCGGAAGAATGAAAACACAAAGCGAATTTCGGGCAAACATTGTAATGTGGCAATATACATGTCATACAAAAATATACAGATATATATATCTCAAAATCACTCTTATTTACACATACAATCCGAGAAGTAGTGCAGGTATGTACACAACAATGTCCGTGCACCAACAGTCCAAAAATGCATGGGCGAGGCCCACAAACTATACCTGACCAAAATCTGAGAGAACACTGCCGGGGCATCAGATAGAAACACTACAGGCACCTCAGGGGGAAGGGAATGGGGGGCACCTCAGCCACATGAATGCGAAGCCAGATCCACGACAGGGCTCCATGCCCATTGATGTATCCTGGGGAGTGCAAAGCCACAGTCTCTCATGTCTCTACAGTGGGTGGGTTGCCCACTGTGCCATCCTGGGGAGTGCAAAGCCACAGTCTCTCAAGTCTCTACAGTGGGTGGCTTGCCCATTGTGCCATCCTGGGGAGTGCAAAGCCACAGTCTCTCAAGTCTCTCCAGTGGGTGGCTTGCCCACTGTGCCATCCTGGGGAGTGCAAAGCCACAGTCTCTCAAGTAGATGCAGTTCTCTACTGGTACTGGGTGGGACTGGTGCCCAGACTGGATGAGTCTCCCTGTGAAAGTTCATGTCCTGTCACTGTCCCAGCTGCACATGGGAGAAGGATGCCTGATGTGGCGGCCTCTTCATTCCTACACGGTGCATGCCCTGTTCAGCGGTGCTTTGCCATGGCGGTCTTTGCCCTGTTCAGCGGTGCTTTGACATGGCGGTTCTGGACTGTTCAGCGGTGCTTTGCCATGGCGGTCTTTGCCCTGTTCAGCGGTGCTTTGCCATGGCGGTCTTTGCCCTGTTCAGCGGTGCTTTGACATGGCGGTTCTGGACTGTTCAGCTGTGCTTTGCCATGGCGGTCTTTGCCCTGTTCAGCGGTGCTTTGACATGGCGGTTCTGGACTGTTCAGCGGTGCTTTGACATGGCGGTCTTTGCCCTGTTCAGTGGTGCTTTGTCATGTCGGTCTTTGCCCTGTTCAGCGGTGCTTTGATATGGCGGTTCTGGACTGTTCAGCGGTGCTTTGCCATGGCGGTCTTTGCCCTGTTCAGCGGTGCTTTGACATGGCGGTTCTGGACTGTTCAGCGGTGCTTTGCCATGGCGGTCTTTGCCCTGTTCAGCGGTGCTTTGACATGGCGGTTCTGGATTGTTCATCAGTGCTTTGCCATGGTGCTCTTTGCCCTGTTCAGCGATGCTTTGCCATGGCGGTTCTGATACGGACATTGGTGTGTGGCATGACGTTCTCTACAATGGGCATTGGTGGGTGGCATGACGTTCCATCATTGCCCAGCGGGGCTGTGGCATCCGGGCCCCTCCTGGGCTGTGACTCCGGCGGTGGTCTCCTGACCAGTAACAATACTTGGGCCCTCCTGGCCTGTGACTCCGGCGGTGGTTTCTGGACCAGTGACGATACTTGGGCCCTCCTGGGCTGTGACTCCGGCGGTGGTCTCTGGACCAGTGACGACGGTGCTGACGGTTGTGTCTGGACCGCCGGAAATGATGGCGCACTTCTCTGCCTGACACTCACAACTGGCTGGGCAGACTTCCTCTGGACCTTCCCCACCTTTGCTGGAGTTACAGCTGACTCACCAATCCCCTTCGAACCCATGTCACTTGTTGTCCCACCAGGAGTCTTAACACGGTCCCGTCGGCCACTCTCCAATTTTAGAGCCTTTACAGGGGGTGGGCTGCCAGTGCCCTGGCTCCGGGTCCTACTGCCTGCCCTGGTGGCCGGTGCACTCCACAAACCTTGAACACGCACCATTGGTATTGGAGGCTTTTTGGCTGAGGCGCTACGACGGGACTGATGAATTGGAGGGGGGGCAAAAAGGTAAATTTGACATAGGGACAGTTTCTGACGGATACTGGGATGGGTAGCTGGAGGGGGTCTGGGAGTGGAGGAAGAGGAGGTGGTTGTAGGAGGTGTCACTTTAGGTGTTTTGGGTGCAGGTGCAGGTACTGGAGGCTGTCGTGAGGTGGATGGATGTTGGGTGAGTGATTGCCGGCGTTTGTGTACTTTGGGAGGGGGCGTCACAGACACACTGGGAGAGGACACAGGGGACCTGTAAATGGCAGTGGAGGTGGTGAGTGCAGGTGAGCGGCTTGTGGTGCTGGGTGTCCTGGTGCGAGTCCTAGTGCCTGTAGATGTGGTGCTTGCAGGTGTGTGTGTAGACGAGACTGGGAGGGAGGAGGGAGAAGAGGAGGAGGGTGGCACAGTGGAGACAGTGGATGTTGCTGTGTCTGTATGTGGGTGAGGCTTGCGTGAGTGCCTGTGGTGTGTGTGGTGCCTATGTTTGCTTGAGCTACTTGTGTGTGTTGACTTGTGTGCATGCTGGTCTGTAGGTGTGCTTGGGATGGGCTGGGGTACAGGGAATTGGGTCTGGGTGGAGGAAGTTGGAGGGGGGAGGCTGGACACAGGGACAATGGCTGCCATCAGTGCTGAGGCCAGAGATTGCAGGGTTCGCTGAAAGAAAGCCTGACCAGAATGAATGCCCTCCAGGAATGCATTACCATGTTGCAACTCTCGTTCTACACCCTGGATGGCATTCACAATGGTAGACTGGCCAACAGTGAGTGACCTGAGGAGGTCAATGGCCTCCTCACTGAGGGCAGCTGGGGTGACTGGGGCAGGGCCTGAGGTGCCTAGGGCGAAGGTGATGCCCACCCTCCTGGGTGAGCGGGCACGGGGCGAACGCTGAGGGGCTGCTGGAAGGGCGGTGCTGGTAGGGGAGGTGGCGGCTGTACCTGTAGAAGTGGGGCGCACAGATGGTGCCGCCACCACAGGGGAGCTCCCATCGGCGGACGAGTCCGTGTCGCTGGTTGGTGATCCGGTGGCCGATGTGAAGCTCCCCTCGCCCTCTGTTCCACTGGTGCATTCAGAGTCTGTGGTGTGGCCCTCCATGGCCATGTGGGATGCAGCTCCCTCGTGCTCCGGTGCCACTGTACCTCCGCCTGATGATGCTGATGTACAAGAGGACAGGGAGAGCAGGAAAAGGGGGGAGACAGAAGAAAGAGAGTTTTAGTGCATGGCATTCCGCTACCGTTGGCGGACAAGACAGACGCAGCAGCGCCCTGCATAACACCGTGCTCCTGCCCTCTGCACATGCAATTTCTGGGATATGGCCTACATGGCAATGGTGGACATCTGCGCACATGGATGCCACAGGGGCAACTATACCTCAACTTGGCACTCTGCTGAAGTGGGGTTGAGTGCCACATGGCCTAGTTTACGGAGGGGCCTTGCCTACCGAATTCGCCCTGGCCTAGGGACACCCACAGCCCACCTCCCCCACCCAGACACCTCCACTGCACGCAAAGTCCGCAGAATGAGGTTGTATTCACCCCCTTGTGTCTGCTGTGATGTTCTCAAGCGCCCATCCAACTCCGGGTAGGCCACCGGCAGGATCCGGAACATCAGGGGGGTCATGGTGCGACGGACACCCCTCCCACGTTGGGAGGCCATCCCCAGCTGAGCCTCTGCCGTCTTCTTGCTGCAGCGGCGAATGTCCTCCCATCTCTTCTGGCAGTGGGTGCCCCGTCTCTGGTGGGCCCCCAGGGTCCGGACCTCCTTGGCGATGGCACGCCAAATGTCCCTCTTCTGGTGGGCGCTGACCTACATGACATGCACAAGGGAAGAGGAACAGTCATTAACAACTGCACCGTCAATGTGAGTGGCCCCCTCCCTACTGCGGCCATGTGGCCCATTCATTCACATGCATTAATGTTCTATGTACTCTGCCCCCTTCCCTCTTCCACCCAGCCCTCTCCACTCAGGCCTAACCCATACAACGTGCTCCCTGTGTACTAACCTGTTGGTCTGGAGGACCGTATAGTAGCGTGTACTGGGGGAGGACCCCATCCACAAGTTTCTCCAACTCCTGTGCAGTGAAGGCAGGGGCCCTTTCCCCAGACGCAGCAGCCATCGTCGCTTCCAGACCGAGGTCACAGCAGCACTAGCAGTGTAGGTCTTCTCCTGTCGAAGGTCAGGTATCTAGTGATTGAAGAGATAGAAAATGGCAGTGACATCCGCGGCGGTGACGTCCGCGGCGGTGCGCATCATTACCGCCGGCGCACCTGTTCATTGGCTCCTGGGACCCATAGGGTCCAATGTTAACCAATGCAGCATTGCGCCGCGGTCTACGACCACCTACCGCGACGGTGTGCAACGCCAGCGCAGTTACCCCACAATCCCATTGTCCCAGTTTAGAGGTCAGGCAGCCGCCATTTCAGGGGCCCACATGGCTTAATTTACTACTGCGTCACACATAGCTAGGCCTACACTCAACACACATACAGGAAGGGTTTTGTGTCTGGTGTAGTCTTGTGTGTAACTGTGGGTACATACCTGGAGGAATAGTGACTGGTTCTTCGCTGTTGTCCTTCGTAGGCACCATCAGCTTGGACATATGAGAAGATGGCGGAATCCTCCGGTGTACCGACCGCTGGTGGACCTGTTGACAATGGAAGAAAGACATGTCATCGTCACCTACAGGTTTGACCGTGCCACTATCCAGGAACTATGTACCCAGTTGGAGCCAGACCTGATGTCACCGATCCGCCATCCGACTGGAATCCCCGTGACGTGCAGGTGCTGTCAGTGCTCCATTTCCTTGCAAGTGGGTCATTTCAGACAACAGTGGCCATGGCATTAAGGATGTCCCAGCCTATGTTTTCCAACGTCTTGTCCAGAGTGTTGTCTGCCCTGCTGAAACACGTAAGTAGATACATCATATTCCCTCAGGTGGAGGATTTACCTACAGTGAGAGGTGACTTCTATGCCCTTGGACATATCCCCAACGCCATAGGTGCCATTGATGGGACCCATGTAGCTCTGGTCCCCCCCGCAGGAGTGAACAGGTGTACAGGAACAGGAAGAGTTATAATTCCATGAATGTCCAGATGGTCTGTTTGGCAGACCAGTACATCTCGCAGATAAATGCTATGTTCCCTGGCTCTGTGCATGACACCTACATCCTGCGGAATAGCAGCATCCCTGATATGATGGGTCAACTCCAAAGGCACCGTGTATGGCTATTGGGGGACTCTGGTTACCCCAGCCTTTCCTGGCTATTGACCCCAGTGAGGAATCCCAGGACCAGGGCAGAGGAACGGTACAATGATGCCCATGGGCGGACTAGGAGGGTTATCGAACGCACCTTCGGCCTCCTTAAGGCCAGGTTCAGGTGCCTCCAAATGACAGGTGGATCCCTATTCTACTCACCGAAGAAGGTGTGCGGCATCATCGTCGCCTGCTCCATGCTCCATAATTTGGCATTGCGACGCCAGGTGCCTTTTCTGCAGGAGGATGATCCAGATGATGGTGTTGTAGCAGCTGAGGAGCCTGTGGAGCCTGTGGACAGTGATGAGGATGAAGCTGAGGAAGAAGAAAACAACAACAGGGAGTCAGTCATACAGCAATATTTCCAGTGACACACAGGTGAGAACATTTTCTGGTTTGACATTACATTAACTTTCACACGTCTACCTCTATCCTGTACCTACATTTCACTCACTATTTGTTAATTGAGTTGTACCCTTCCATTTCAGTTTCACAAGTGTGGTAACCTACGTGTCAACTGCTTGCATCCTTCAAGGGCTTGTGATGTGTGACATAGGTATGTTAGCCTTACAATGGGTAACCCATTATGACACTGTGATTGATAATACAAAGTACCAAATCATAGACTGACTCCAGATTTGTTGGTGTTTCAAGTGTGTTTATTTAAGTGCTCATAAAATGTTGGGGGGTTGTAAAATGGTGATGGGTGATGGTGGAGGAATGTCCATGGCAGAGTCCAGTCTATTAGTCTCACAGGTGCACTGGCCATCTGGGCTTTGGAAGTGGAGCTGGGGCAGTTCGAATATGGACAGGGTAACAAAGTGGTACAGTGGGGGGACAATCAGGATGGTCTTATTTCCTGGCGGGGGTCTTGCCATCTTGCTCTGTCTTGTTCCTGGATCTCAGGGACCGCTTGCGTGGTGGCTGTCCATCTGCAGGGGGTGGGGTGCTGGTGTGGTGGTCCTGTGGCGGTGCCTCCTGTCCACTAGCGCCGGCGGAGGTGGTGGGCAGTTCATCGTCCTGGCTAGTGTCAGGGGCCCCTTGGAGTGCCACGGTGTCCCTCAAGGTCTTTTGAATGTCCGTCAGCACCCCTACGATGGGGCTCCTCCCTGAACCCCAAATACTGCTCCTCCTGCAGACGCAGGGTCTCCTGCAACTTGTCCAGGACCGTCGCCATCGTCTCCTGGGAGTGGTGGTAGGCTCCCATGATGGAGGAGAGGGCCTCGTGGAGAGTTGGTTGCCTTGGCCTGTCCTCCGTCTGTCGCACAGCAGCCCTCCCAGTTCCCCGGTGTTCCTCTGCCTCCGTCCCCTGGACCGTGTGCCCACTACCACTGCCCCCAGGTCCCTGTTGTTGTTGGAGTGGTGGGTTAGCCTGGGTGCCCTGTAATGGTGGACACACCGCTGATAGACCTGTCCTGGGTAGGGAGGTTTGGGCCCGCATGGTGGGTGCTGTGCTGGTGTTACCAGAGAGTGGAAGCTCGGTGTTGGGCTGTGGCTGGGCAAGGGGAACCGACTGTCCTGAGGCCCACGATGGTCCGGGCTGGTCATCAAGATCCAGTGGGGCAGAGCTGCTGTTGTCACTGTGGGCCTCTTCTGGGGGTGGAGTGGTGTTGTCTGGACACTCTGGTGTGGTGACGGACCTTCGGGTTCCTGCAGGGGTATAAGTACATGATTATTGCATGTGTGTGTTTCATGGTGTGCAATGGGTGGGTGTGCGTTAACCCCAGTGCAGGCATTCCTGTGTGGGGGCTTGTGTGATGATGGTTGGGGGGGTGTTCTGGGTATGTGCAGTGAGCATGCTTTAGTGAGGGGTGACCATGCTTAGTTGTGTCATGCAGGGCTTGGTGTTGGGATGGGTGGTTTGTGTTATGGGTAGATTAGTGAGGATTTGGGGTGATAGGGGAGGGTGTGAGGGTGGGGGGTGTGTGATAGCATGCAGGTAGGGTGGGGGATGTGATAGTTAAGATTTGACTTACCAGTGTCCCATCCTCCACCGACTCCTCCGAGGCCCTCAGGATGCAAGACGGTCAAGACTTGCTCCTCCCATGTTGTTAGTTGTGGGGGAGGAGGTGGGGGTCCACTGCCAGTCCGCTGCACCGCGATGTTGTGCCTGGCGACCGTGGAACGCACCTTCCCCCGTAGGTCGTTCCACCTCTTCCTGATGTCCTCCCTATTTCTTGGGTGCTGTCCCACGGCGTTCACCCTGTCCACTATTCTGCGCCATAACTCCATCTTCCTGGCTATTGATGTGTGCTGTACCTGTGAGCCAAATAGCTGTGGCTCTACCCGGACGATTTCCTCCACCATGACCCTGAGCTCCTCCTCGGAGAAGCGGGGGTGTCTTTGGCGTGACATGGAGTGGTGTGTGTGAGTGTGGGGTGGTGTATGTGGTGATGAGTGTGGTGAGTGTAGTGGTATGTGGTGTTTTGTGCGTGGATGTTGTGTGGGTGATGGTGTTGTGTGCCTCTGTCTGATGGGGTTGTCAATAGCTATGCTCTCTCTCTCGCCTTCTCTCAGAATTTCTGGTTGTAGGGGTTTGTGGGTGATGTGGGTGTGTATTTTATATTGTGTTGGGTGTGTGGGAGTGGTGTGTGTATGTGTATCAGGTGTGTGTATTTGTAATTGTCCAATGTGGCGGTGTTTTGGAGCTGTGTGTGTATTTTGAGCGCGGCGGTGTGTACCGCCAATGGAATACTGCGGTTGAATGACCGCCGCGTGGATTCGTGGGTCGTAATAGCATGGGCGTGTTTCTGTTGGCGTGGAGGTGGAGGATTTGTTTCCGCATGTTTATCGCTGACCTTTGGTGTGGCGGTGTTGTGTGGGTGTCTGAATTTCGGCGGATTCCGTGATATGTGTCATAATTGCTGTGGCGGTCTACCGCGGCCGCAGCGGTGTATTGGCGGTCTTCTGCACGGCGGTAAGCGCCTTATACCGCCAAAGTTGTAATGACCCCCATAGAGTTTCGGAGCAGTGGCTACTTCTACATCTCTGAATCGTACTAGCGTATGATTTGAAGGGTATTTTTCAAAATGTTATCTTTCTTATACATGGGCTTACATTTGAAAGGCAAAATGCAGCAAAATCCAATAGGTAATAACAAATGTTCTACTTTCTATGCTCCTGCAAGTTTTCCAATAAAAATGGTACCTCACTTGTGTTGGTAGGTCTAGTGCCCACAATAGGAAATGGCCCAAAATGGAACATGGACAGCAAATTTTTCCAGTTGAAATGGGTCCTTTTTTATCAATGTGGGTAGCTAGAGATTTTGGACCCTGTAAAGAAATGGCTCCCTGTTGCAGTTACCCCCCACTTTTTGCCTGATACTGATGCTGACTGGACTGAGAAGTGTGCTGGGACCCTGCTGACCAGGCCCCAGCACCAGTGTTCTTTCACCTAAAATGTACCATTGATTCCACAATTGGCACACCCTGGCATCCAGATAAGTCCCTTGTAACTGGTACCTCTGGTACCAAGGGCCCTGATGCCAGGGAAGGTCTCTAAGGGCTGCAGCATGTGTTATGCCACCCTGGAGACCCCTCACTCAGCACAGACACACTGTTTACCAGCTTGTGTGTGCTAGTGAGAACAAAATGAGTAAGTCGACATGGCACTCCCCTCAGGGTGCCATGCCAGCCTCTCACTGCCTATGCAGTATAGGTAAGACACCCCTCTAGCAGGCCTTACAGCCCTAAGGCAGGGTGCACTATACCATAGGTGAGGGTACCAGTGCATGAGCACTGTACCCCTACAGTGTCTAAGCAAAACCTTAGACATTGTAAGTGCAGGGTAGCCATAAGAGTATATGGTCTGGGAGTCTGTTTTACACGAACTCCACAGCACCATAATGGCTACACTGAAAACTGGGAAGTTTGGTATCAAACTTCTCAGCACAATAAATGCACACTGATGCCAGTGTACATTTTATTGTAAAATACACCACAGAGGGCACCTTAGAGGTGCCCCCTGAAACTTAACCGACTATCTGTGTAGGCTGACTGGTTCCAGCAGCCTGCCACACTAGAGACATGTTGCTGGCCCCATGGGGAGAGTGCCTTTGTCACTCTGAGGCCAGTAACAAAGCCTGCACTGGGTGAAGATACTAACACCTCCCCCAGGCAGGAGCTGTAACACCTGGCGGTGAGCCTCAAAGGCTCACCCCTTTGTCACAGCCCCGCAGGACACTCCAGCTAGTGGAGTTGCCCGCCCCCTCCGGCCCCGGCCCCCACTTTTGGCGGCAAGGCCGGAGAAAATAATGAGAATAACAAGGAGGAGTCACTGGCCAGTCAGGACAGCCCCTAAGGTGTCCTGAGCTGAGGTGACTCTAACTTTTAGAAATCCTCCATCTTGCAGATGGAGGATTCCCCCAATAGGATTAGGGATGTGACCCCCTCCCCTTGGGAGGAGGCACAAAGAGGGTGTACCCACCCTCAGGGCTAGTAGCCATTGGCTACTAACCCCCCAGACCTAAACACGCCCTTAAATTTAGTATTTAAGGGCTTCCCTGAACCTAAAGATTTAGATTCCTGCAACTACAAGAAGAAGGACTGCCGAGCTGAAAGACCCCTGCAGAGGAAGACCAGAAGACACCAACTGCCTTGGCCCCAGACTTACCGGCCTGTCTCCTGCCTTCCAAAGAACCTGCTCCAGCGACGCTTTCCAAGGGACCAGCGACCTCTGAATCCTCTGAGGACTGCCCTGCTTCGAAAAAGACAAGAAACTCCCGAGGACAGCGGCACTGCTCCAAAAGAACTGCAACTTTGTTACAAGGAGCAGATTTAAAGACCCCTGCAATTCCCCGCAAGAAGCGTGAGACTTGCAACACTGCACCCGGCGACCCCGACTCGACTGGTGGAGAACCACCAACTCAGGGAGGACCCTCCGGCGACTCTACGACTGTGAGTAACCAAAGTTGTCCCCCCTGAGCCCCCACAGCGACGCCTGCAGAGGGAATCCCCAGGCTCCCCCTGACCGCGACTGTCTGAACTCCATTTCCTGACGGCTGGAAAAGACCCTGCACCCGCAGCCCCCAGCCCCTAAAGAAACGGAACTTCTGTGCAGGAGTGACCCCCAGGAGGCCCTCTCCCTTGCCCAGGTGGGGGCTACCCCGAGGAGCCCCCCCCTTGCCTGCCTGCATCGCTGAAGAGACCCCTTGGTCTCCCATTGAAACCTGAAGGAAACCCGACGCGTGTTTGCACACTGCACCCGACCGCCCCCGCGCTGCTGAGGGTGTACTTTCTGTGCTACTTTGTGTCCCCCCCGGGGCCCTACAAAACCCCCCTGGTCTGCCCTCCGAAGACGCGGGTACTTACCTGCTGGCAGACTGGAACCGGGGCACCCCCTTCTCTCCATTATAGCCTATGTGTTTTGGGCACCTCTTTGACCTTTGCACCTGACCGGCCCTGAGCTGCTGGTGTGATAACTTTGGGGTTGCTCTGAACCCCCAATGGTGGGCTACCTTGGACCAAAAACTGAGAACTGTAAGTGACTTACTTACCTGTGAAAACTAACAATAACTTACCTCCCCCAGGAACTGTGAAAATTGCACTGTGTCCACTTTTAAAACAGCTTATTGTGTTTTATGACAAAAGTATTCATGCTAATGTAATGATTCAAAGTTCCTAGAGTACTTACCTGCAATACCTTCCAAACAAGCTATTACATGTGAAATTTGAACCTGTGGTTCTTAAAATAAACTAAGAAAAGATATTTTTCTATAACAAAACCTATTGGCTGGATTTGTCTCTGAGTGTGTGTACCTCATTTATTGTCTATGTGTATGTACAACAAATGCTTAACACTACTCCTTGGATAAGCCTACTGCTCGACCACACTACCACAAAATAGAGCATTAGTATTATCTCTTTTTACCACTATTTTAACTCTAAGGGGAACCCTTGGACTCTGTGCATGCTATTCCTTACTTTGAAATAGCACATACAGAGCCAACTTCCTACATTGGTGGATCAGCGGTGGGGTACAAGACTTTGCATTTGCTGGACTACTCAGCCAATACCTGATCACACGACAAATTCCAAAATTGTCATTAGAAATTGATTTTTGCAATTTGAAAAGTTTTCTAAATTCTTTAAAGTCCTGCTAGGGCCTTGTGTTAGTCCCTGTTAGCATTTCTTTTAGAGTTTAAAAGTTTGTAAAAGTTTGAATTAGATTCTAGAACTAGTTTTAGATTCTTAAAAGCATTCCAACTTTTAGAAGAATAATGTCTAGTACAGATTTGAATGTGGTGGAACTCGACACCACACCTTACCTCCATCTCCAGATGAAAGAGCTAAGGTCACTCTGTACAATAAGAAAAATAACAATGGGCTCCAGACCTTTCAAACTACAGCTCCAGCAGCTGTTGGCAGAGTATGATAGAGCCAACCCATCTGTAAGTGGCAACACAGATGATGATGATAGTGACTTGGAGGTTGATTCCCCACCACCAGTCCTATCTAGGGAGAACAGGGCCTCTCAAGCCCTGACTCCAAAAATAATAGTCAGAGATGCTGGCTCCCTCACAGGAGGGTCCAGCCTCTCTGAAATCACTGAGGATAACTCCAGTGAAGAGGACATCCAGTTAGCCAGGATGGCCAAAAGATTGGCTTTGGAAAAACAGATCCTAGCCATAGAAAGGGAAAGACAAGAGATGGGCCTAGGACCCATCAATGGTGGCAGCAACATAACTAGGGTCAGAGATTCTCCTGACATGTTGAAAATCCCCAAAGGGATTGTAACTAAATATGAAGATGGTGAAGACATCACCAAATGGTTCACAGCTTTTGAGAGGGCTTGCGAAACCAGAAAAGTGAACAAATCTCACTGGGGTGCTCTCCTTTGGGAAATGTTCACAGGAAAGTGTAGGGATAGACTCCTCACACTCTCTAAAAAAGATGCAGAATCTTATGACCTCATGAAGGGTACCCTGATTGAGGGCTTTGGATTCTCCACTGAGGAGTATAGAATTAGATTCAGGGGGGCTCAAAAATCCTCGAGCCAGACCTGGGTTGATTATGTTGACTACTCAGTGAAAACACTGGATGGTTGGGTAACTGGAAATGAAGTGTATGACTATGTTGGGCTTTATAATTTGTTTATGAAAGAACACATTTTAAGTAACTGCTTCAATGAAAAGTTGCATCAGTATCTGGTAGACCTAGGTCCAATTTCTCCCCAAGAGTTGGGAAAGAAGGCAGACCACTGGGTCAAGACTAGGGTAACGAAAACTTCCACTGGGGGTGAGCAAAAGAAAGGGGTTACAAAGCCTCCCCAGGAGAAAGTGGGTGACACTAGAAACAAAGAAAAAGAGTCCCCTGTAGGCCCCCAAAAACCAGACCAGGTGGGCGGGCCCAGAGACACAACCCAAAACAGAGGTGGGTACCAGGGTAAGAGCTGGGATGCCACTAAGGCATGGTGCCATAACTGTAAACAGACAGGGCACCACACCAAGGACACTTCTTGTCCCAAAAACAAACTCCCTAGCAAAATCCCAGGGGTAACCAGTGTAGCCATTGGAGATGACTCCTCAGATGAGGAGGTCTTCATAGCCTTCAACTGGAAAAAGGGCCCAACAGGTGAGTTGGAGATTCCAGAGGGAAGTAGACACTTCCACCACCTACAGGTGAATGGAATCCCAGCCACTGCCCTGAGAGACACTTGTGCCAGTCACACTATTGTGCATGACAGGCTGGTGTTCTCAAACCAGTACATCCCAGGTGAGATGGCCAGAGTAAGAGTTATCCCAGACAGGGTCACTGATAGGCCTGTGGCTTTTGTGCCCATAGAAGTGGGTGGGACTTTTAGCTGGAGAAGGGTGGTAGTCAGTACAGACCTCCCCCTTGATTGTCTCCTTGGAAATGACTACCCAGAGGTTAGTCAGAGCCCAAGAGAGGAACTGGTCCAGTGCCAGTCCTCTCCCAAGGATTCTGGAGTTCCTGCCTCTGCAGGAAATGCAAGTAGGCCCCAGAAGAAAAAGAAAAGAAAACAGTGCAGGAAGGGTGGACAACCTTTAGCCAAGGTTCCAGCAAGCCAAGGAGATTCTGCTCCAGTAGGGGAGAACTCCAAAAGTGGCACTGGTAAAGTCCAACCTGACCCACAAGAAGTCCTGGCTAGTCAGGCAACTGTTAAGCCTGAGTGGATGGCTCCTCAGATAACGGAAGAAAGAGTGGAAGAAGGGTGTTTACTACAAGATGTGGTAACCCCTCACTCTAATACAGCAGACAGGCACCCTGAACCCAAAGAAGCCTGTAACTTAGCCCCTTCCCTTGTAGGTGAAGAGCTAAAGGTGTGGTTCTGGGCACTGACAGCTGTCAGTGGCCTCTGCTGGGTGTTAGCCTTTATGGCTGCACTATCCTTGGCATGGTGGTCTGACCCCATGCCACATAGCAAGTTAGGCCCCCTGACCCTGTTGGTCATGGTGGGGTTACTCCAGCTCTGGGTAACCTCTTTGGGTAAGCTAGGGGTGACCCTGGCTAAAATAAGACTAGCAGAGGTGGATACCTCTAACCCCAAAATAGAGAGAATGGGTGGAGACATTAAAGACACAGACAAGAGGCAATTCAGACTAGGTCCTATCACTGTGGAAGTGGGTCAGTTCCCCAGAGGGAATGACCTGAGCAGGAGGATGTAAGGCAGAGTAGGCCCTGCAACAAACCAGCCTATTTCCTCTACTCTTCCTCACCTCCCAGACTAGGAAGACTCTCCCAGCTTTGGCTGAGTCTCCTGGCCTGTGGGCTGGGGAGGGCTTGTGTAAAGAAATGGCTCCCTGTTGCAGTTACCCCCCACTTTTTGCCTGATACTGATGCTGACTGGACTGAGAAGTGTGCTGGGACCCTGCTGACCAGGCCCCAGCACCAGTGTTCTTTCACCTAAAATGTACCATTGATTCCACAATTGGCACACCCTGGCATCCAGATAAGTCCCTTGTAACTGGTACCTCTGGTACCAAGGGCCCTGATGCCAGGGAAGGTCTCTAAGGGCTGCAGCATGTGTTATGCCACCCTAGAGACCCCTCACTCAGCACAGACACACTGCTTACCAGCTTGTGTGTGCTAGTGAGAACAAAATGAGTAAGTCGACATGGCACTCCCCTCAGGGTGCCATGCCAGCCTCTCACTGCCTATGCAGTATAGGTAAGACACCCCTCTAGCAGGCCTTACAGCCCTAAGGCAGGGTGCAACATGCCATAGGTGAGGGTACCAGTGCATGAGCACTGTACCCCTACAGTGTCTAAGCAAAACCTTAGACATTGTAAGTGCAGGGTAGCCATAAGAGTATATGGTCTGGGAGTCTGTTTTACACGAACTCCACAGCACCATAATGGCTACACTGAAAACTGGGAAGTTTGGTATCAAACTTCTCAGCACAATAAATGCACACTGATGCCAGTGTACATTTTATTGTAAAATACACCACAGAGGGCACCTTAGAGGTGCCCCCTGAAACTTAACCGACTATCTGTGTAGGCTGACTGGTTCCAGCAGCCTGCCACACTAGAGACATGTTGCTGGCCCCATGGGGAGAGTGCCTTTGTCACTCTGAGGCCAGTAACAAAGCCTGCACTGGGTGGAGATGCTAACACCTCCCCCAGGCAGGAGCTGTAACACCTGGCGGTGAGCCTCAAAGGCTCACCCCTTTGTCACAGCCCCGCAGGACACTCCAGCTAGTGGAGTTGCCCGCCCCCTCCGGCCCCCACTTTTGGCGGCAAGGCCGGAGAAAATAATGAGAATAACAAGGAGGAGTCACTGGCCAGTCAGGACAGCCCCTAAGGTGTCCTGAGCTGAGGTGACTCTAACTTTTAGAAATCCTCCATCTTGCAGATGGAGGATTCCCCCAATAGGATTAGGGATGTGACCCCCTCCCCTTGGGAGGAGGCACAAAGAGGGTGTACCCACCCTCAGGGCTAGTAGCCATTGGCTACTAACCCCCCAGACCTAAACACGCCCTTAAATTTAGTATTTAAGGGCTTCCCTGAACCTAAAGATTTAGATTCCTGCAACTACAAGAAGAAGGACTGCCGAGCTGAAAGACCCCTGCAGAGGAAGACCAGAAGACACCAACTGCCTTGGCCCCAGACTTACCGGCCTGTCTCCTGCCTTCCAAAGAACCTGCTCCAGCGACGCTTTCCAAGGGACCAGCGACCTCTGAATCCTCTGAGGACTGCCCTGCTTCGAAAAAGACAAGAAACTCCCGAGGACAGCGGCACTGCTCCAAAAGAACTGCAACTTTGTTACAAGGAGCAGATTTAAAGACCCCTGCAATTCCCCGCAAGAAGCGTGAGACTTGCAACACTGCACCCGGCGACCCCGACTTGACTGGTGGAGAACAACCAACTCAGGGAGGACCCTCCGGCGACTCTACGACTGTGAGTAACCAAAGTTGTCCCCCCTGAGCCCCCACAGCGACGCCTGCAGAGGGAATCCCCAGGCTCCCCCTGACCGCGACTGTCTGAACTCCATTTCCCGACGGCTGGAAAAGAACCTGCACCCGCAGCCCCCAGCCCCTAAAGAAACGAAACTTCTGTGCAGGAGTGACCCCCAGGAGGCCCTCTCCCTTGCCCAGGTGGGGGCTACCCCGAGGAGCCCCCCCTTGCCTGCCTGCATCGCTGAAGAGACCCCTTGGTCTCCCATTGAAACCTGAAGGAAACCCGACGCGTGTTTGCACACTGCACCCGGCCGCCCCCGCGCTGCTGAGGGTGTACTTTCTGTGCTACTTTGTGTCCCCCCCGGGGCCCTACAAAACCCCCCTGGTCTGCCCTCCGAAGACGCGGGTACTTACCTGCTGGCAGACTGGAACCGGGGCACCCCCTTCTCTCCATTATAGCCTATGTGTTTTAGGCACCTCTTTGACCTTTGCACCTGACCGGCCCTGAGCTGCTGGTGTGATAACTTTGGGGTTGCTCTGAACCCCCAACGGTGGGCTACCTTGGACCAAAAACTGAGAACTGTAAGTGACTTACTTACCTGTGAAAACTAACAATAACTTACCTCCCCCAGGTACTGTGAAAATTGCAGTGTGTCCACTTTTAAAATAGCTTATTGTGTTTTATGACAAAAGTATTCATGCTAATGTAATGATTCAAAGTTCCTAGAGTACTTACCTGCAATACCTTCCAAACAAGCTATTACATGTGAAATTTGAACCTGTGGTTCTTAAAAT
The DNA here is from genome assembly GCF_031143425.1 of Pleurodeles waltl. NCBI lineage: Eukaryota > Metazoa > Chordata > Amphibia > Caudata > Salamandridae > Pleurodeles > Pleurodeles waltl. The sequence continues at coordinate 1,132,125,592 of NC_090437.1, read as the reverse complement.
AAACTAAGAAAAGATATTTTTCTATAACAAAACCTATTGGCTGGATTTGTCTCTGAGTGTGTGTACCTCATTTATTGTCTATGTGTATGTACAACAAATGCTTAACACTACTCCTTGGATAAGCCTACTGCTCGACCACACTACCACAAAATAGAGCATTAGTATTATCTCTTTTTACCACTATTTTACCTCTAAGGGGAACCCTTGGACTCTGTGCATGCTATTCCTTACTTTGAAATAGCACATACAGAGCCAACTTCCTACAGACCCTAACTCAGCCGGCACCTAAGGAAAACTAGCACACCTGTACATTTCTGAAAACTAGATACTTCGGGGTATCCACCTTGTGTGGCTCACATCACGTTTTTTTTTTACCCAGAGTCCCTTGCAAGCCTGAAACCTTCACCAAAAAACACATTTTCTTCACACTTCTGTGATGGAATGTTCTGGAATCTGCGGGGAGCCACAGACTACCTTTCGCCAGCATTCTCCAAGGTCTCCCCATAAAAATGGCATCTCACTTGTGTGGGTAGATCTAGTTTCTGCAACAGGAAATGGCCCAAAACGCATCACATTTTTCCACCAAAAATTGACCCTTTATTTCCAATGTGGGTAGCTCGAGATTTAGAAGCCTAGCTCACCCGGCTCCTAAGGAAACCTAGTCAACATGTACATTTTTGAAAATGAGGGTGGGCTGACTTGTGTGGCTCTTACCACGTTTTGTTACCCAGAATCCCTTGCAAACCTTAAACTTTCACCCAAATTTCTGTGATGGGAAGTTTGGGAATCTGTGGGGAACCACAAACATCCTTCCACCAGGCATGCCCCCGATTCACTCAATAACAATGGTACTTCACTTGTGTGGATGGACCTAGCACAAGTGACTAGCCTCACTGAAAACAGATCCTTTTTTTAAAATGTGGGTAGTTCAAGATTTGGACCTTAGCTCAGCCGGCACCTAGGGAAATCTAGCCTAACTGTACATTTTTAAAGACTAGACACCTAGGGGTGTCCTGGGTGGGCTGCCTTGCGTAGCTCTCACCACATTTGTCTACCGTGAATCAATCAAACAATCAATCCCTTGTAGAGTGCTGCGCTGTCACCCTTGGGGGTATCTGGGCGCTGAAGCGTGATGTCTTAGTCGATGAGCCAGGTCTTGAGTCTCTTCCTGAGGTCTGTCAGTGAGGGTGCGGTTCAGAGATGGAAGGGGAGATAATTCCCAGCTTTGGCGGCAATGAAGGTAAAAGAGCAGCCACCGCTCTGGTCGAGATGGATCCTGGGAGTGTGTGTCCAAGGTCAAATCGGAGGTGCAGAGGGGTTTGGCAGGCTGGTGGAAGTGTAGGCAGTGGTTGATGTAGTCTAGCCCAAGGTCGTGCAGGGCTTGGTAGGCATGTGTGAGGAGCTTGTAGTGGCATCACTTTTGAACTGGAAGCCAGTGGAGGCCTCTGAGGTGGGGGCTAATGTGGGTGTCATTGGGTAGGTCCAGGATGAGTCTGGTGGCAAAGTTCTGTATTGTCCGGAGTTTCTTTCGGAGCTGGGAAGAGATTTCAGGATATAGAGTGTTGCCTTAGTCGAGGTGGCTGGTGACGAGGGCCTGGGTTTTGGTTTTCCTGGTGTTGGCTGGGACCCATTGGAAGATCTTGTGGAACATGCAGATAGAGTGGAAGCAGGAGGAGGTGACTGCATTGATCTGTTACTTCATAGTCAGATTGCTTTTGAGGATGATGGCAAGGTTGCAGGTGTGGTTTGTGGGTGCGGGTCTAGGTTCACTGACCACCAACTAATGTACCACAGCAAAGTATTTTTCCAGAGCTTCAGGACATTCGTCTTGTCAGAGCTGAGTTGCTTTCATCAAATCAGCTACCTGGTCATGGCATTGAGGAAGTTAGTTTTGGTGGTGGAGGGGTCTTCAGTGAGTGAGAGGATGAGTTGAGTATCATCTGCGTAGGAGAGTTTGTTGATCCGATGGGATGTCGGCCAGGGGGGTGATATAGGTGTTGAATAATGTGGGGCTGTGGGACGAGCCTTGGGGTATGCCGCAGAAGATGTTCTTGGGTGTGGAGGTGAAGGGAGGTAACTGAATGCTCTGAGTGCATCCTGTCGGGAAGGAAGCAATCCATTTGAGGGCATCGTCTTGTATGCTGATGCTGGTAGGTCTGCCAATGAGAGTGTGGTCGGAGATGATGTTGAAAGTGGCTGTTAGGTCGAGTAGGATAAGGGCTGTGGTTCCCCCAAGGTCGAGGAGTGCTCTGATGTTGTCTGTGGCAGTGATTAGTGCGGTCTCGTGCTGTGGTTGGAGCGGAAACCTGATTGGAAGATAGCAAGTAGGTTGTTTTCTTCCAGAAAGCAGGTGAGATGTTGATTGATGGCCTTCTCGAGTACCAAGTCAGGAGGAGGCAGTCAGAGGAAGTGGGCAAACAAGAGGAGATGGAAATAAGAGTGTGCATGAAAACAAGTGTGGAGAGGCTTGAAAGGCACGGGGGCACAAGAGTAATCAGGAGGAGGAGAGCAGTTGCAGCAGAAGCAGCAGGAGTGCAAGGAGTAGAAGCGTGTGCTGAATGGCAGTGAGACCTGTTGCAGGGAGAGCTGAGGCGAACCTCAAACTTGGCTAAAAAAACACATTTTCCTCACATTTCTGTGAGGGAAAGTTCTGGAATCTGCGAGGAGCAATAAACTTCCTTCAACCTGGCATGGTACTTCAGTTGTGTGGGTAGACCTAGTGCCCACAGGAAACGGCCCAAAACGCAACATGAACGCGTTCCACCAAAACTGACCCTTTTTTTCCAATATGGGTAGCTTGAGATTTTGGACATAGCTCAGCTGGCACCAAGAGAACCCTAGCCAGCCTGTACATTTTTTAAAACTAGACACTTGGGGGTATACACGGTGGGATGACTTACGTGCCTATCACCAAGTTTTTAGACCCAGAATACCTAGCACACCTCAAACTTTGACTACAAAAACACATTTCCCTCACATTTCTGTGATGGAACATCCTGGAATTTCCTACCACCCAACTTTCCCCCAAAAGACCTCCAAGAAAAAAAGTGCCTCACTTGTGTGTGTGGGCCATGTTCTCACGACAAGGAAGGGCCCAGAACATATTGTGGCGATAATGATAACTATGGTGGGTGTACTAATTATTCCTGAGATTGGCAAAAATATATGGAAACCTATCAAACCCAGACATTTCTGAAAAGTAGACACCAAGTAGAGTCCAGAGATGTATCACTTCTGTGGATCCCCAAAATGTTCTTACCCAGAATACCCTCCAAAGGTGAAACTTTGAATAAAAAATACTATTTTTCCTTGCCTTTCAATGAACTAAATTACAGGACTATGCAGAGAACCACAAACATCCTACCAACATCCTACCACCCAGTGTTCTTCAACTTGTCCCAATAAAAATGCTACACCACTGATGTATCTGGGCCTAGTGCCCACAGCAGGAATGGCTCACACAAGGGTCAACTGCAGTCCTTACAGTCATCTATTTAAAAACAAAGTATTACCTGGAGAGTCGGGGGGAGGCGACCACAGTCCATATATACAAGGGTCAACCCCCCACAAACAATTCCTGTTGTCTACTGCCCATTTCCTGGCCGTGTCTTGAGATCCACAGTCAGGCAATGGTTCCATGAAGGCATCGATTGAAAGGGGAGATTCTCCCCTTTCCACCGATGCTTCCCCGTCATTTGTGGAGGCGGCTTTGGTCTTTGTTTCCCCATTGGAGAGCACTCTTACCTGCTCCTCTGATGGCTCTGGTGGGGAAACTGTGACATCAGAGTGTTTTGCGGCATGCTGACATCACAGATGGGCGGGAGAAAGTGTGGGCAGAGACACGAAAGCGATTTCGTGTCTCTCCAGATGGAAGAATTTTCCTGTGCTTTGCTCCTGAGTTTTCTTTTACGTGCTCCCTGGTGTCTGCCAATGGCCATTAGACACAAAAAGAGAGGGTGTGCGTATGATGGTCATTGGAAGTCACGCGCACCTATGGGGTTAAAGCAGGATGGCTCTTCCGAAAGCAGCAGGAAAGCAGATACCATAATATTCACTGCTCTCGGAGGAGCTCCCCCGCTGCAACTTTCTCTGTAGTCAGTGGCCCTAGGATGGCAGGGACACCACCAATGAAAGAAGAGAAGTGTGGGGAGCTGCAGGAATGTGGTAGCTCTCCCCTTAAGAGTTTATAAAGTAATGACTCTATGCTTGCGAGGTCCTTAAAACCAGGACCCCTTTGGAATTTCTCCAATGTGTTCCAACCATTTCCCAGGTTAGAGGTTTTGCTCTGAAGCTAGTAGTGCTGCAACCTCTAGGGGCTGTGTTTATGGCTGCAGTTATTGTGGCCTGAAAGTAGATAAAGGAAATACATGCTCTGAAGTGGCCTCCAGGGACCAAGTCACTGGCTGCAGGTTAATGTAGTCAAAATGCGATGCCCTCTAGGCACTGCTTTTATAACTCATGTTTATGGCCGGAGAAGGTATAAAAAATACACAAACATGTTTTGCTTATTATAAATGCTTTATTGCTTTCACATAATGTTGACAAAGATTATTGCTCACAGTGTATTCTTTTAGCATTCATAAGGACTGGTATTTTTGATATGGCATTTAAGTACAAAATGATGATTTTAACATGTGGTTGGTTACACCTCACCCAGTCAATAGACTTACTTGATATGTTTGCATGACCCCATTAACCCCTTCGGTGCCAGGCCTTTTCCCCCTCAGGTGCCAGACCTTTTTTTTGCTATTTGGGGCAGGGCGAGCTTAGGCACTCATATCGTATTGTCCACATAAGGTACCCACGCCAAATTTGCGTCCTTTTTTTCCAACATCCTAGGAATTCTAGAGGTACCCAGACTTTGTGGGTTCCCCTGAGGGAGACCAAGAAATTAGCCAAAATACAGTGAAAAATTCGTTTTTTTTTTTTAAAATTGGAAAAAAGGGCTGCAGAAGAAGGCTTGTGTTTTTTCCCCTGAAATTGGCATCAACAAAGGGGTTGCAGTGCTAAAATCACCAGCTTCCCAGCTTTCAGGAACAGGCAGACTTGAATCAGAAAACCCAATATTTCAACACAATTTTAGCATTTTACTGGGACATTCCCCATTTTACGATTTTTTGTGCTTTTAGCCTCCTTCCAGTCACTGACAGAAATGGGTATGAAACGAATGCTGGATCCCAGAAACCTAAACATTTCTGAAAAGTAGACGCAATTCTGAATTCAGCAATAGGTAATTTGTGTAGATCCTACAAGGGTTTCCTACAGAAAATAACAACTGAAATTAAAAATATTGAATTTGAGGTGAAATAAACAGCCATTTTTCTCTACGTTTTACTCTGTAACTTTTTCCTGCAATGTCAGATTTTTGAAAGCAATATAGCGTTACGTCTGCTGGACTCTTCTGGTTGCGGGGATATATAGGGCTTGTAGGTTCAATAAGAACCCTAGGTACCCAGAGCCAATAAATGAGCTGCACCTTGCAGTGGGTTTTCATTCTATACCAGGTATACAGCAATTCATTTGCTGAAATATAAAGAGTCAAAAATAGGTATCAAGAAAAACTTTGTGTTTCCAAAATGGGCACAAGATAAGGTGTTGAGGAGCAGTGGTTATTTGCACATCTCTGAATTCTGGGGTGCCCATACTAGCATGTGAATTACAGGGCATTTCTCAAATAGATGTCTTTTTTACACACTGTTTTTGGAAGGAAAAAATGTAGAGAAAGACAAGGGGCAATAACACTTGTTTTGGTATTCTATGTTCACCCAAGTCTGGCACCTCACTTGTGTGGATAGGCCTAGTGCCCGCGACAGGAAAGGCTCCAAAACACAAAGTGGACACATCACATTTTCTCAAAGAAAACAGAGGTGTTTTTTGCAAAGTGCCTACCTGTGGATTTTGGCCTCTAGCTCAGCCGCCACCTAGGGAAACCTACCAAACCAGTGCATTTTTTAAAACTAGAGACCTAGGGGAATCCAAGACGGGGTGACTTGTGGGGCTCTCACCAGGTTCTGTTACCCAGAATCCTTTGCAAACCTCAAAATGTGACTAAAAAACACTTTTTCCTCACATTTCGGTGACAGAAAGTTCTGGAATCTGAGAGGAGCCACAAATTTCCTTCCACCCAGCGTTCCCCCATGTCTCCCGATAAAAATGGTACCTCACTTGTGTGGGTAGGCCTAGCGCCCGCAAAAGGAAATGCCCCAAAACACAATGTGGACACATCACATTTTTCCACAGAAAACAGAGGTGTTTTTTTGCAAACTGCCTACCTGTGGATTTTGGCCTCTAGCTCAGCCAGCACCTGGGGCAACCTAGCAAACCAGCACATTTTTGAAAACTAGACACCTATGGGAATCCAAGATGGGGTGACTTGTTGGGCTCTGACCAGGTTCTGTTACTCAGAATCCTTTGCAAACCTCAACATTTGGCCAAAAAAACACTTTTTAATCTCATTTCGGTGACAGAAAGTTCTGGAATCTAAGAGGAGCCAAAAATGTCCTTCCACCTAGCATTCCCCCAAGTCTCCCGATAAAAATGGTACCTCACTTGTGTGGGTGGGCCAAGTGTTTGTGACAGTGTATAGCCAAAAACACGTTGAAATTGAGGGGGAACCAAAGTCGGTCCAAAAGGGCAGTTTGAAAAAAAACATTTTTAGGCTGACAAGTGCAGCAGAAACTTTATCGGCATAGATGAGACAATGCTGGCTGGTAGGAATTTTGTGGATTCCTGCAGATTCCGGAAGGTTCCATCACAAAAATGTGGGGAAAATGTGTGCTTTCCAGCAAAGTTGCAGGTTTGCAGGGCATTGTGGGTAAGGAAATGGTGCAGGGTGCATGTAAAGCACACCACCCTGGAATCAACTAGATGTTTAGTTTTCAGATGTGTCTAGGTCTTGTGGATTTTTCTACATAGCAGCTTCCCAAAGTAAAAAAAAAAGTGCAGCCCTCATCATTCCAAGTGGGACGATTTTGGGAGTTACCAAGCTCTCATGGCCCAAATGTAAAACAAAAACCAAAAGTAATCAAATGTCCTCTTGCTTGCCATGGGATAAGATGTTTTAGTGTGCGGGGGAGAGCTGAGTGACTGTTAACCCCTTTAGTGCGGGTGGGGTCACAACAGGCCCATACTGGTTGGTAGCCACCACCTCACTATTTTCTTTTATCGTTTTTATTCCCTGGCATCTAGTAGACTTTCTGACCACCCAGGGTGTGGATCGGGGGTAATTGCCCAATCTGCCCACTGGTGGGCAGAACAACTTTGGCCCCATTTATTTGGGGTGGAGGTATCCAACCTCTTATTTTGAAAAAAAATCTTCCCTGGTCTCTAGTGGGCTTTCTGTCCCCCTTGGGGGTAGATGGACCTTCCATAAATAGGCCAATCTGCCCCCAAGGGGGGCAGTTATGGCCAACAGTAATGTGCCCCCATGGGCAGCGACCCTTGCCCAAGGGGCTGCCCCCCCCAAATCAAAACACACACACACACTATCCATGGTGTCTAGAGGTTTCTGCCCCCTTTGGGGGCAGATTGGCCTAACAAAAATAGGCCGATCTGCCCCCAGGGGGGCAGAAATGGCCTAATAATAATTCCCCCCCCCCCCCGGGAGCGACCCTTGACCAAGGGGTCTCTCCCCAAACATAAAAAAAAAAAAAAAAAAAAAAAAAAAAAAAAAAAAAAAATATCCCTGGTGTCTAGTGGTTTTCTGCCCCTCCTGGGGGCAGATCGGACTAATAATTTTAGGCCAATCTGCCCCCAGGGGGGCAGAAATGGCCTAAAAATCATTTCCCCCCCTGGGGAGCGGCCCTTGCCCAAGGAGCCGCTCTCCTTATGTGGAAGTACAAAAAAATATTATAATAATCCCTGGTGTCTAGTAGTAGGGGCAGATCACAGGGCTGATCTGCCCCCATGGGGGAGCAGAAATGGCCTAATAATAATTTGGCCCCCCGTGAGCGATCCTTGCCCAAGGGGTCGCTCCCCAAACATTATAAAAAAAACAATAAATAACATGATCCCCGGTGTCTGGGGGGGGGGGCAGAAATGGCCTAAAAGTAATTTGCCCCCCTGGGGAGTGGTGTCTAGTGGTTTCTGCTGCTCCTGGGGGCAGATCGCAAGGCCTATCTGCCCCAAGGGGGGCAGAAATGGCCTAATAATAATCCCCCCCCCGGCAGCGACCCTTTGCCCAAGGGGTCGCTCCCCAAACATGAAAAAAAACAAAAAAAACAATAAATAAAATTTTCCCTGGTGTCTAGTGGATTTCTCCCCCTGTTATTAGGCCGATCTGCCCCCGGGGGGGGGGGCAGAAATAGCGAAGAAATAAATTGCCCCCCAAGGAGCACCCCTTGCCCAAGGGGCCGCTCCCCTTATTGGAAATAACAAAAACAAAAAAATCCCTGGTGTCTAGTGGCATTTCTGCTACCCGATCGTATCGCAATTGGGCAGCAGAAATGCTCAGAGAGACATGAAAGGAGAGGAAAGGCCTTTCCTCTACTTTCATGCCTCTCTGCCCCCTCCACGTGATCGGAGGAGAAATGCTTTTGAGGGGGATGGCCTCGAAGGGGTCACAGGGGAGCAGGGGTGGAAGGGGAAGCGAATCCCCTTCGAAACCTGCCCAGGGATGATTTCTAGCCCACTCCACCACCCCTGAGAAGGCCTTGGACTGCTCTGCTTGATTACCCTTTGAGAGTCAAGCACTGCAATGGGGTGCTTGGTTCCCAGCAAGGGGAATTGTGGACCTACTACTTGTATAGGCCACACAACTAATACCCAGGTTCTCTACACCTGTTTGTTTACTCTCATGCCAAAATGGGAGTCTTTTATAGATCATCACGATTATAATATTTACAGTAAAAATGTGAACATTAATTGTGTATGTATTTATGACATTGGTGATTGCAGAGCATGGACCTACCTTGATAGCAGTGGATCACCTAACATTGAAGGAGTCCTGTGGATATACTTCAGGATTATTCACAATGAGGCAATGAGACATGGGTGTAGTTACATTACAGTGCTCCATGGTGCACAGTGTCCACAGCTGTGTCAGAAATTCTGGTGCAGTTGTGGTGCTAAACTGTAGCATTGCTGGACTATTGTTAAAAAAATGACGCTGTGACGGTGCAGAATGGCGCAGTGAAATCTTGTAGATTTCACTGCGCCATTTCTGCGGCCCTTTTTGCCTACCTTCCATACATTATACCTGCCACAGGTATAATGTGGCACAAACCTTTACAAACCGGTGCAATAGTGCCCTTGCGCCAGTTTGTAAATGTGCCGCTGTGTGTGGAACTGTTTGCGCTACATGTAGCGTAAAAGAATGACTCTACAGAGACACAAGGGGCTTGTAAATGAGCCCCTAAGTTTTCAAGTTTCATTCCAACCACATAGGGCCAGATATAGCAAAGGTTTTTACCCATTCTGTGTCTATGGGAAAAAGTGTTTGTACATATGGCCCATAATGGCACCAGCCTTTTCCATGTCTCAGTACATTAAAAGCATCATTGTTATCATCATACTCATAACGGGAGTTAAAATAAAGATTCAATGTAGAGAACATGAGAAATAGTATTGCTTAATAACATGATTTAGAGTGAGCGTAGCACTATCAAACCAGACAATCTTCATAAAATATAAAAGGAAAGAAATTAAAAACATTGTCGGTAACTGCATGAGTGGTATTCAAATGGCGATGATTTCAAAAGGTGAAATACAGCTTTATTCTCACAGACTACATGGCTGTAAATACTTGTAGCGCAAAAGCTTTAAAATGGAATGAGTATTCTTTACACAAGCAGGTTGGCTTATCTTCACCCAAGCACACACTATTCTTGTCTGGATCTAATACCGAGGCGGGTAAACACAATTTTCAGAACATTTTCACACCAGCTCCTCGTTGACTTTCTGATACTATGAAAGATTCCCTCTTAAGCAGTTCATCACTTCGCAGCTCTAGCTCATCAATAACTCCTTAATTTGGAAACCATGTGCATTTCTGAGATCTGATGAATTTGAAAATCCCTGTTAATCATTTTATTCTGCCATGCTCCTAGTTTATTTATAAGGCCACCTCTATGGTTTCCAGTGAGGTGTTTGTTTACATTATTCATTTCTTTTGCATTTCTTTTGTATTTTATCCTTTACTCAAGATTTTTTTTCAATAAGTTGCAACATATTTTCTTGAATTTCATTAGCTCTGTGCTTCATGTTTCCAGGTTTGGTTAAATAGGGCTTGGCTATATTTACCTGACCTTCGGTTGACCTAATGGTACCTACTTTATAGTACAATAGCTGAGTCTCATTCTAGGTGTACTTTAATGGTTTCACTACAGTGGCAATTTCAACATTTTGACTCAACCCATGCTGAACCTGGAATTGTTCTCTAGAACAGCCTTGGACAGACTTGTACTTGACTTCCTATTTATCTTGCTTATCATGTTGTGCCTCTTCAAGTATCAAACACTATATTTGTCTTTCATGTCCTCTTTCTCCAAACGATTAGGGGTGGGCGTTACATGAAAACTCTGAAAAATTCCACAGAGTTCTGTCAAAGGGCGGAAATATGCATGTTGTGCTTTGCGGGCTGCAATTTAGCACTAGTAGTGCACGCAGCACTGGAAAAGCAGCACAAACGGCACCAGACGGTATGCAAGAGCACGTAAATGTTCAAGTTGATTTTGCTGCCGCTTGAGTAGAAAATCTGCTTAAGCAGCAATTAATCTATGTGAGAAGCAGCCCTCCAACTGCAACCACTCACAACTTCTTGCGTTAGAAAGTAGCACTTGGGAATGCAAAATGTTGCTCACATTTCTGGAGCCTCACAATAAAAAATTCCACCAAGCGTGAATTGACAGAATTTGACGCCCACACCCCTATGCAATATTGGGTTTTCTGACTATTCTTGAAGATCGATATTAGTCACAGTGTTTATACGGTTGAGACTTTGGGTCAGATGTACGACACCTTTTTGCGGTTGCAAGAGGTGAAAATTGCCATTTGCACCCACAAGAAGGCTAGGTATGATGTGCCATCCCTATTTTAATAGTTGGTATGCAGTTACTGACTCACAAAATAGGATTGTTTCTCACAATTAGGAAGGGACATTGCAGTGGTATGTATGATTGTCTTCTGACCATGAATGCAGTCGTAAAACAATCACAGTTAACACCAATTAAAAAAAATCGAAAATATTTTTTTAGAGCAGGCAGTGGTCCCATGAAATACATTTTTCTTTTTGAAATGCATCCCATTTTCCTTTAAGGAAAACGGGCTGCATTTAAAAAAAAATACTGCTTTATTGAAAAGCAGTCACAGACAGGTGGTCTGCTGAGCCCAGCAGGCCACCATCCCTGTGAGTGTGGCTATTCCCAATGAGGTCAAAAATTGCAATATATCTCATGAATATTAATGAGGTAGGTCCTTTGTGATTCCATTGGGAATCGCTAAATGTGTCTGAGACACATTTGTACATTTCATTTTGCGAGTCTCTAATTGCGATTCGCAATGAATCACAATTAGAGACTCACAAAATAAAATGGTCGGGCATCTAGCTCTTTGTTCCCTGTTCCATGTGTGGGTTGCCACTGGTTGTGTGATGGTATTAGTTTCAACTGTGGGAGTTTTGCTACTTTGAAGATAACTAGAGTGACTCTTTAGTTCCTGCCCCAATAACAAAGTCTCTGAAGTGATACATCAGGTATAACTTGTATGGCAGGTGGGCCAGAGACACTAGGGGCTTATTTAAGAAAAGTGGCGCTGCACTCAGTGCAGCGCCACTTGTCTTACGCACATTTGCGCCCCCTAACGGCACCATGTGTGTGCCATATTTAAAATACAGCGCACTATAGTGGTAGGGGACTAGTGTCAGAAGTTTTTACGATAGTCCAGAGCTTTGCAGGATTAGCATAAAAAATGTTGACGCTAATCCTGCAAAGCTCATCGAGGCCCATTGTAATCAATGGTGTGCCTCCTTGTAACGCCTGCTCTGAGCAAGCGTTAAAAGTGCTGAAAATAATTCTGCAAAGAAATCTGTTTACTTTCTTTGCACCATTTTTTCGGCCGCCCTAACGGGGGAAGGCCCCCTTTCAATACATTATGCCAGGCACAGGCATAATGTAGCACCAATTTGTAAATATTGTGCAGGGATTTTTGCCTCGTTGGGCCACATTAGCATTAAGAAATGACAGTATTGTGGTGCAAGGAGGTGCTAGGGGCTCTTAAATATGCCCCTAGGTTTTAGAGTTTGCTCAGGACTTGATGATGTGTGTTGGACTTGCCCCAACTCTGCAAGGCCAATCCCAAACATTTTGCCTACATTTCTCCTGTTTTTGGTGAAATTGTTTTTGTTGGCTGTAGGCCTCTGTGCATTTTCCCACTCCTAACCAGTGCTAAAGTGCTTGTGCTGTTCCCTTTAAACATGGTAGGTTTGGCTTACAATAATCCCCTTGTAGAGTAGTGTACCATATACAGAGAGTTTGTAAATTAAATGCTACTAGTGGGCCTGCAGCATCTATTGTGCCACCCACTTTACTAGCATTTTAAAACGTCACAGATCTGCCATTCCAGCGTGAATGTAGTTTTAAAATGCTAATTGCCAATTTTCCTTATCAACACAGCCCCTTTGCCAAGCCTTAAACGCTCATTTTATTGCATATAAAACATCTATAAAGTCGGCCTAAGGTGGCCAACAGGGTAGGGTGCATTGTAATTAAAATGATGAACATATACTTTTATGTTTTACATGTCCTGGTAGTGAAAAACCACTACATTTGTTTTTCACTATTGTTAAGCCTAACTTCTTCCATAGGAAAACATTGGAGTGCCTTATTACATTTAAGACGTGCTAATTGGGAAGAGGTAAGCATTTTACGTTTGGTGTCTGAGAAGTTGTAATAAAAAGTCCCTTTAATGGTGAAGTTGGATTTTAATCTACAATGACTTTTAGTAAGTTGTCATTTTCTTGCCCTAAATAATTTGGTGGCTGCATCCTCTCCTGGGTCACATGACTGGGTGTAGCTGACAAACTAACTTTATTTATTCCTCACAGACAGCCAACTACTTCAGAGGAGGTATCAGGGATAAAAAGTGGACCTTAAGATCCACTGTTCAGTTCACTCGCTGGATCTCCGAGAGTACTCACAGATGATTACCTGCTGCTGTGGCCTGCTGTGTACTACACATGACTGCTTTGCTGTACGTGGAAGGATTGCTTTGCTGCCACCGGGGGACAATCAGAAGCCCTCAGAGGCCTACCATGCTGCCTTGAGCTCTACTTCATCACCTAAACCAAAGACTACCAGAGTGACTTGAAGGCCTTTTGCTGGGCTCCTGTTGAGAGCCTCAGGGATAGAAAATGCTCTGGGGTGTGAGTATTTGCTAGTTTTAAAGGTTTACCACCTGGTGTACCGTTTAATATTATATGCCTGCCTTTATTATCTATTTGTTTTGTTTTTATGTTGTATGGGATTCTAGTAGCTGAATATGTAATGCCCAGCTCTTGGCCCTGCCATCTCCTATGTAACTTGTTATTACTTCTCTTATTAGGTGTGCCTCTTGCAAGAATTCTATGAGTATCAGTCTATGTGTTAGGCAGGGTTAGATGCTCTACCTTTGGTTTACTTACGCCCCTGACCTTCCAGGTTACACAGTTACATCTAATTGGCATTCCCAGGGGAGTTGTTAATAATCCTTGTGTCATAACCACAATCAGAGAGCCACGGGCATGCAGGAGCTACTGGGCACAACAATGGTGTTGAGACCTTTTGCTCCTGATGTCCCGGGGCCTGACCTAATATGGATCCTGGTAACCGGGCTAAGTACCCCTTCTGCACTTGACTCTCAGTGGTAGATGTGGTCGAGCAGTCAAGGCTCCCTCAGGGGAGAGTAGATACAGATCATTGAAAATGACTCATAACTCAAAGATAGGTCGCACAGTACAAACAATAAATCAATGTACAGTCAAATATTTGCTTTCATACAAACACAGGAAGTATTTCATTCCTAACTCTACACATACAAAAGTATCAGAAGCAACAACACAATCACCCTCGAGGTTGGAGCGCTAGTAGTCATCAGACAAATACTTGTCCTGTCCCACCCTCCCTTGTGTAACATGTTTGGGCTTATTCCCCATTCACAGGTCCCTGCATCCCGGAAAGTCAAAAGTGTCTATGGTGCCACAGCACTATTAGTAGCAAGTCCTCCAAGGCTCACCTGGTCCAATTCATATCTTACCCACTCTTTCAGCACAAAGAAGCTTCAGTTCAGAGAAGTCAGGCTGCTCGTGGCTCATCCGCCGGCACAGACTCTCTCTCCTGAGAGGCCTGTCATTGGGAAAATCCTTTGTTCACTCCTGACTGTAGCCCAGTGAGGGTTCAACATCATCTACAGCATAATCAGTAGCCCTCAGGGCAGTCAGGTGCAGCTCCCTCACCCGTGGGCATAGCCTCAGCTTGACCTTGAGATGATGACCCAAATCCTTTGGCACATTGGTACTAGTAGCCCCTCCTTGCATACAGGGTTGCCATAGTCCTTGAAAAACTCATCTGCCGAGTTTCTTGGTGCAAACCTCTGTCCCAGTGACTCAGCAGTGGTAATTTTACCAGGAATCACTGCAACGTGAGGGAAAGGGGTCTCCCTGGCCCAGATGGCTTGTCACTCTTGGCTAAGTCTCCAGTGACCATGTCCTGGCATTCGGTGGTCACTGAGCTGACAAGGCACATTGGCAACAACCCTATCGGTGAACAGCCTCACTCAGAGAATCCTCTTGCAGGGTTCCCCACTGTATCACTGTACCTCACTCCCTCCAGTGCTTTCCTCTTCCTCACAGAGCACACAGGTATTAGCAAGCAGGCAGGTGCTGGTGCTACAGACTCCACGGCCAGTGATCTTGGTGCCCTGGGTGATGCCCCCCCATCCGGCAGGGAGACTAGCAGGCCTTTGCCCCCAGTCGGGGTCTCAGGCAGAAGTCTTGCAGAGTGTCCCCTTCTCACACTGCCCATCTTCCTGCTTGGCAACATTTTGGTGTCTCAACCTCCCTTTTTTATAGTCCATTTCCAGATACCAAAATTTAATTTAGGGTCCGAGTCCTTGACGTTTTATGTTGAGATTCTGCTTCTTTTTCTTTCCTATTGAAGACTGTCTGCCACAGCAAGACTCGAAGCTGATTGTCCGCAACACAATTTATGGAAGTGATCAGAGTTCATGCATTGATGTCCGCCACAGTGATACATGCATCAAAACTTTAATCCCACACCTCAGCCCTACACTTTATGATTTCCTTATCAGTTCCATCTCACTTCCTGAGATATGTCCAGGCCCGCTCCTTGTGATCTATCTCTGAATCAAAGAACAGTCATTTGAAGTATGAATGGAGTCTCTTCCTTTTTACCTCTAGTGTGTTTCCCACCCAGCTCACAGGAATGCAGCAATACATAAATCTGTCTGGGGGGATTCCTCTCCTCATGTCTACACTTGTCAGCCTGGGCTTCCCAAAATGGAACCCACAATCTTCCTTGTAATGTATTGTTGCAGGCACACTTACTCAGTGTACATTTGCAGCACACTTATTGTTCAGCAATAGTACCTCCATGCATTGTTCATTACATACACATTCGCATTCATCACACACTCAGGCTGCATGCACTGGTCAGCACTGAAGCTTTTCCATATTTAACCAGGGTGTGCTATTTACAAACACACACTTCAAACAAGCACACTTACCATGTGCATGCTGCACAACACTTCACCCTTCACATTTTGTACTTTGTGCAAGTATACTTACACCAGCACATGTTTTCATTGCTCATGCACTACACAGCACTATGGGCCATGTGAAATTCCTGTTTTGCGATTTCCAAATTGTGAATCCATACAAATCACTATTTAGGAATCACAAAACAGTATGTACGTACCTGCCGATTCCCCTAATAGCGATTTCTATGAATTCACATTCGCAATTAGGAATTTTAGAAATCGCAATATTGCAATTTTCTAAAAGGAAATCGCAAATTAGGAAACATTGCATTTTTTACACAGAATGATGATGTCAGAGCAGGGAGTTTACAAATACAGGGTATCGTCAGTACCCTGAAGCCTAGGAAGCTGCTGGAAGTGAAGAGCACACTGGCTTACTACCTGCAGTGGTTTTTGCAATTCCAGAACACCATGTCAAAAGAATTTTGGGACAAGAATTCAGGGAGGAGGAAGAGAAAGGAGAAATTCTCTGAGAAGGAGCTGGAGCTCCTGACTGAGGAATTGTCTCCCGTATGGACAAACATTTTGGGAAGGCCTCCTTTGAAATACCGGAGACCCAATTACAAAGATCTGGACCAGCATCCTGGAAAAGGTGAACTCCTCAGATGTCACCCAGAGAACCATTCGAGAGATACGCAGGGGATGGTTAGACCTGCCATTTCGGACTAAGAAGAAGGTGGCTTGCAGGATGGCCGAGGGTCATGGAACAGGTGGTGGGCCCCAAAAACAACGTCCGCCCCCTCCCATGGAGATTCTAATCGCAGAGACCCTGAAACCACAGTGGCCCATATTTATACTTTTTGACGCAAAACTGCGCTAACGCAGTTTTGCGCCAAAAAAATTAGCGCCGGCTAACGCCATTCTGAAGCGCCATGCGGGCGCCGTATTTATTGAATGGCGTTAGCCGGCGTTAGCCGACCGGCGCTGCCTGGTGTGCGTGAAAAAAAAACACATACACCAGGCAGCGCCGGCGTAGGGAAAAATGGCGTTTGGGTGTCCAAAAATGGGGCAAGTCAGGCTGAGGCCAAAAAATCGTCTTAACCCGATTTGCGCCATTTTTTTTTGGCGCCCTGACGCCATTAACATGACTCCTGTCTTAGCAAAGACAGAAGTCATGCCCCCTTGCCCAATGGCCATGCCCAGGGGACTTCTGTCCCCTGGGCATGGTCATTGGGCATAGTGGCATGTAGGGGGGCACAAATCAGGCCCCCCTATGCCAAAAAAAATACTTACCACAACTTACCTTTTCTTCCCTGGGATGGGTCCCTCCATCCTTGGGTGTCCTCCTGGGGTGGGCAAGGGTGGCAGGGGGTGTCCCTGGGGTTTGGGAGGGCACCTCTGGGCTCCTTCTGAGTCCACAGGTCCCTTAACGCCTGCCCTGACCCAGGCGCTAAAATCCGGCGCAAATGCGGGTTTTTTAGTCCCGCCCACTCCCGGGCGTCATTTTTGCCCGGGAGTATAAATACGACGCATATGCATCGCAGTCATTTTTTAAGACGGGAACGCCTACCTTGCATATCATTAACGCAAGGAAGGTGTTCACGCAAAAAAATTACGCTAACTCCATGAACTTTGGCGCTAGACGCGTCTAACGCCAAAGTATAAATATGGAGTTAGTTTTGCGTCGAAATTGCGTCTAAAAAAACGACGCAAATTCGGCGCAAACGGAGTATAAATATGCCCCAGTGTGTGGTAGGAGCTTCTGATACTGACACTTTTAGTACTGCATGACCATGCCAGGGTAAGTCATCTTCCCTTTACTTACTTTGCATAACATAATGTTAGGAAATCCAAAATACAAACATCACAGCATTACTAGCTCCATTGCGATGCTTGCCCTACCCTGCCAAGGCATCATGGGAGTTGTAGTACATGCAAGTTGCTTGCTGTACTGTGTGCTGATGACTACACCAAACATGTAAACATGCCACAAACACATGTAGCAGTTACAACATTATTGAGTACAAACATAAACCATTTATTTACACTAATTATATACATGCATTTCCACAGCTCACAAGCAGGACGTGTCAGAAGCATGTGATGCTAAAGGGGCTACAGACACACATGTTGAAGTAGAGGACACAACATCACCATCTTCTCAGCTTATCACACCAACTCCAACTGCCAGGAGAGCAATCACTTTACTTTACTTTAAATTGTGGAATTTGTGGAATTTAAGTTTCTAATAAATGTGATATATTACTCACAAAATTCATCAGTACAGAAAGTTCTTTATTGTACAACCACTGTTGTGGAAGTTAATTCATATACTTTCCCCGGAGGGACCAAAACATTTTTCTCTTACATTATTCACTTACCCAGGTCCCAGGGTACTGGGTTGGCCCATTTTAAAAAAATAGGAGAGCAACCATACCACCACTGCTTGACCTTGAGCTCAGTGACCATCGCAGAGCAGGAACACCACAACATCTGTGGACAGGACACACGAACAGCACAGAGGCCAGCAAACAACAGTACACATTGAGAATGTGATATACAACATGTCGGAGAGGTCTCCTGTGTTTGGTGGCTTGGAGACGTCCATTATCTCCACACAGCAGCTGCAAACAAAATAAATGAAGATGGTGAATAGGCATCTGCTACAAATGTCTAGGTCGATGCAGCAATTAGAGAAAGGGCAAGAATGGTATTCAGCTGCAATGGAGAAGGAGCACTGTGTGCAGCAACAAAGTCACATGCAATACCTGGCAAGGTTTGTTTCCTTCACTCTATCCATCAACCGATTGGCACTAGCCACTAACACACTAGCAATGTGGAATGTGAACATGCAGACTGACATTGGGCACTGCTGTCAGGACGTTGCACAGGGGCTAGTGCAGGTTTCCAATATGCAAAGCCAAAACATCTGTATCCTCAACATCCTGTTCCAACCTGAGTGTGAAGAGGGCTCTAGCCTCCGTGGCACATCCATTGAGGAGTCATGAAGTTACAGGAGTTCAAGCCGAAACACTTCTAGGAGTGACATTTCAAAAGTGCTGACAAGGTACCAAAACACCAGAGCCCAAAAGAAGTAAACCACTGAACACTCAGAGGAATGAGTCACCCTTGATTTCGTCTCTCAGTTATGCACCAAGCATTACCATCAGTTGTGGTGTCTCATTATTAAACTTTTTAATTAGTCTTATCTCAGAAATCGTCTTCGGTGATCTCTGTGTGTCATGCTTGGCCCTCTGCTGCACATGTACCTTCCTGTTGCACCTGTACTGGTGGTAACTCATCTTCAGAGTCTGAATCAGGCTCTATGGGGATGTAGATCCTTCTTTCCAGCAATATTGGGCAGAGTGCCACAATTCACAATAATCTTGCAGCACATGTCTGGTCTGTACAGTACTGCCCCATCTGTCTTGTGTAGGCAGCGAAACCGGGGCTTCAGAATCCCAAAGGACTTCCTTCTAATTGCACGTGTTGTCCTGTGTGCTCTGTTGTACTGCCTGATGAAAGGCATATACACTTAAGAGCATGAGAAAGGAACCCATTGCATCAAATTACACACACCGTTATGGCCGCTGTATTCATTGAGTGGGCAATAATCTTACCTAGGAGAACACCATTGTCAAATTCACCCAGTGAAAGTTGGTTTTGTATTCCACTGTTGTGGATGAGGAATGGGTTGTGGGTGCTGTCTGGCAATCTGGTCACAAGGTCTGTTATGACACAGGATGTATCACATGCTACCTTCACATTGAGTGGGTGTGAGCTTTTCCTGTTCCTGGAAATTAACTTATTTACTAAGGGGGGACATATGGCTATATGTGTGTCATCAACACAGACTATAGCATTGGGGAACTGTGCTACTCTGTACAACATCAATTTGCTTTTTGCAATAATCAGGAGGGGTGATTGGGAAAAGATGAACATTGGTTCAGTTTGCTCACCATGATGTCCAGAAACCTGCAAAAGAACCTGGAAAAGGCATGTTGTGCCATCTCCTGCGACTGCTATGACCCCCTGGTAAGTGCCAGAAGCTAAGAGGTGTAGGAAACACAATACCTGCGCATGTGGTAAGGTTGCATTGCTTCTGAGTGTTGAGGCCTATAGCTGAGGTTGCAACTCAGCAATTAAATAAAACATTACCTGACTACTGAGTCTTTATCTCTCATAAATCTCCTCCTCAGTCTGTTCAAACACGGTGACCCTAACCCTTAAAATCCTCTTCTGTCTCCTCCTCCTTCTCTCTCTCCCAACCAAAACCCTCATCCTCCTCGCCAGAATGTACAAAGCCACCATCATCAATAAGCGTGATACATTTTGGGTGCATTTTTATATTTTTCACCTGGTTACAACCTGATTTGAATCAATGGTAATTGCATGTCCTGAAAGGCCCATTCCTATTTGCAATTTCCAAAATGCGATTTCTACAAGGTAGGAATTTCATTTTGCACCTCCGCAAATGCTTTTCACAAATAAAGAAATGGCATTTTGCATTTCCTAATGGCCCAAAAGTCCGATTCACGCTGTTAGTAAATGCAAAATGCCTTTGTACATATGGCCCTATATCTCTTGTGTAATGTATTCTTTAAAGGCATACATGTTGCCTTTATGTGCACTATACTGCTCTATCCCTGTGCTTTTATCTTCCTAGGCACACATACAACCAGTATAGAGTCACTACTCTTATGCTGTGCAGCACTCCACATCTACCTGATGTAGGCCAATTGTTAAGTTAGGCAGCAGAACTTTAAAAAGGTGTGTGAACAAGTAGGCCTCACTCAAGTGAAACAGAGTAAAAAGGTCCTGTTCATTACTACTGATCACTACATGGTATACTGCCACCACCACACTCATACTGCTTAACTCCTGGTGAAGGCTCTAGTATGAGGGTAGCACTTTAGCCACCCCTCCTGTTCTAACAAAACTGCAATCCATGAGACAGGCCAATGTCATGGTGCAAATTCATGTTCAGTGTTTGCCTATGGCAAGAACATTAACATTAGGGATCCAGACAAAAGCTGAGTACTCAGAGCAGGGGTACACGTCTTCACCATGCTAAGGACTTTTCCATCCTAACACCTAAGTACCTGCATATTGACAATCTGAGTGGATGTGTTTCTTACCCAAAATGTCGTCTTTCCATGTCTGCCGATGTAACTGCCATTGTTTGTTCCTCACTGAATGAGCAGTCCCTAGAAGTCCTCCGGTGTGTCAGTGTGCAATTCAACTTTTATCCAACTACCTTTTGTCAGGTTGGTGTTTCATACCACTCTGGTCAACAACATCAGTGATTAAAACACACTTAAACATTTAGTCCATTTTGGTTAACATTTGTATTATGGAGGTTTCCATAAACATATTTAAGACTCCTGATTTGCTCAGTGTCCACCACTACTTATAACATAGGTTTCCTTCGACATACAGATGAGCTGCAATTGTCCTTTATTCCTGTGTCATATGATGCCATCAATAATCACATTAGTGACAGCAAGGCCTTTCAAGTGTGTCATCTAGCATTCCAAACACAGAAAAGTCAGAATCTTCACCTGATGCTCCATTCTCACTGCTGGGAATCCCCTTGTGTTGTCTTCCATTTGTAGCACATCTGCCAATACTTGCCACTTTCTGTTTCTGATTGCTCCTTTGTGGGACATGTTGCCCAGCAACATTTGTTGTGCTTCCTGTTCTGCCATGTTTGGTGACTCTATCTAGTCTTCTTATGCCTCCATTTCAGATCCCAGGTCTCAAAGGGACTCCCCATCTTCAGGCAGCACTCTCAGCTTTGCTGGATCTATGAAAGTAAATTTGAGTACCTGTTGTCAAAGTTGTCTCTTCACTTCCAGGAAGCTACTTTGCATAGATTGCACTTCCAATTGATATCAAAAAAAGATGTGGACGTTAGTGCCTTCCATTTACTTGGGAGGGACACTGGATGCTGGAGACCACACTGGAATCTGGGGAACTTTTACTCTGGAGGCATATTTTGTGACAAATCTTATTTTTGTGAGCCAGTAAATATAGCACTGGCCTTTCTGTTTTTGTTGTCACCCCAGCTATTTCTGTGTTAATGTGATTCAAGCATCCTTCGACATCATCTGCTCTATCCTATAGTTTGCAAACATATTCTTTTATTTTTCAAATTTGGCACTTTATCAAGTGTGGAAGTGCAGCAAGGGCCCCAGGTGCTCCACAGGGTTTTTTGTGATGGTGCTATTTTTGTTCCAATTCATTGTGTATTCTTTTGGTTCCAAACCCTTCATGAATTTTGGTTTTGCTTTGTCCACACCTGTTGTGATCTCACCTTACGTCATTCTGTACAGTGGTCATGTTTTCCACAGGTGTGTGTTCTTTACTCCACTTATTTGCACACTACCTTCACTATTATTTGTCTTTTGTCTGGGAGAGGGAACAACAATGTCCCCTTTATCTGCCTAGCCTACCTGCTGTCATTGGAGGGCTAACTCGCTACACTTTCGGTTCTATATCTTGCAGCTCAGATTGCAGTGCCCTGTGTCTCCATATACATTTTCTGTATTCCTGTTTACTTTTACAGGGTGACTCAGCCTGCCCAGAGAGCACCCCAGCCACAGCACCAGCCATGAGTCCACTCCATTTGTCAATGGCCCTGTCTCACAAAACAGCCGATTATTTCTGTGTGTATAATAAGCCAAATACTTGGTAGATGGGTGGTGTCTGGGCCCGCAGCTTTTTCCTTATTCCTCCATGTAAGTGGTGGCGCCCCAGCCCCCAGAGATCATACACTTCAAATTTGAATCTTCCCACAAAGGGGATGGGGTAGTGGAGTTTGCTCTTCAATAATTTTTCAACAGGGCCCCTGTCTTACCAGACCTCAATTATACCCATTCCCTCCTGTTGAAAATGACTATCTTTTTCGTGGAATTAACCCACATTTTTGGCTTCTTTTACTGAGTGCGTTTTAGGTGGCCATATGACTCTGCGCACTTCACTCTTGCTCACCAGTGGAAAAGAGATTATGCTCTTCCTTTAAACATCTGCTGGCTGATGCTGAGCATGACTCAGAACCCTCCTCGGAAGACCGCTAGACCTGTGAAGATCGGAAGAAGGACTGACCCGCTGTCTGAATCCTGAAGGAAGCCTGGACCTGCTTGTCTTCGACCCAGGTCCCCAGCAGTGACTCCAGTGATCAGTTGGCTGACCTCCTGATTGAATTACAGGGACACAGCAAGTTTCCAGAGGCCTTGTCCTGAAATTGCCCAGCTGACCAGTTCCAACTGGACCTGCCCTGAACCATGCTGCTGCCCTCTGATAGAGTGAGTCATTATCCCAAGGGATGGCTTTCATGTCCTGGATCCATGGCTAATGTTGGAGTGTATTCCTGACCAAACTGCAATGCTGTGACATAGAAACATTTTGCCAGCTTTTACTCTAGAGAACTGTTTGGAGACCAGGACCGCTGTCGAGTTGAAGGTATCATAGTTGAAACACCAGATGAATTCTAAACATGAGGGCTTCATTGGGACCGACGCCAAGCTACAACCTGTCGACCTTTTGTGCACAGACTTTGGAATTGACCCACTCAGGGCTTTCCCCCCTCATCAACAACCACAATAAGACCATTTAGGGACTCCCCTGGAACTATGCTGGGAAGTGATCTTCAGCAACCTGTTGTTGATGAGCCCTGCTTCGGATACAGCTTGCAGCTTGCCCTGCCAGTGACTCATTGATGACCTGGCAGACAAGTTACTCCATCACAATGGTGACGGATATCCCATCCACCAAAATATAAATTCCAGTATATCCTATGGGATTTATATTTTGGTGGATGGAATACCCGTCAACGTTGTGACAGAGTAACACGTCTGCCAAAAACTCAATCAAGCCCTGAGTCAGAAGGTAACCTTTCTACCAGGACAAATCCTGTCTCTGTATATCACCCACCCTTCATAGTGATCAGCCTTAATTTTTGACATTGAACAAGTCATGACCGGATAACCACGGATGGCACTGTGTATTTTTGTTGCTATTTTTGATTCAAACATTCTAAATTCATATCTTCGATTCTACGAATTACATTTTGTCATTTTTTGTCATTTTATTTCTTGATATTTACTCTATTGTTCAAAATGAGTTTGAGATTTTTCTTTTGTTGTGTTTTCGCTTTATTATCAGACGGATAAGCACAGGTTTATATAATGACTTTAGTGTTCACAGTTACATGGAGTGAAAATATTATTTAGAGATGGGTTCTTGCCCCCTCAACTAATACCCCAATTTTTTGCACCTCCATTGTATTTTGCCAGAGTAGAAGGCCACGATCTGCACCCATATTATCTCACTCCAGCCTTGAACCATCTGTACCAGCATCACAGCAGATCTTCGATCGCTCCGGCCAGTGGATCCTGTGCATGCTGTGCTGGTGAGATGGACTGGCATGGCCACCTCCTCTCCCGTCACATACCTCCCAGTAGCCAGTCCAGAAGGTCTCTCACAGGGTGAAGGCCTTCTGTGTCCTTGATCAAGTGGAGTTGGGTAAATCGCAGAGCCATTGATGGGTTGTAGCCTCTCCTGCTAATTCAGCTGGATCTGGAGGCGTAACGTTTGTCATCGCAGCTCTGGGTTTGGTGTAGCAAAACATCTACAGTAAAGATGGAATGGAAAAAGAGCTCCACACTTCATGGCCCAGGCAAATGTAGGCTTCTATATGGAAGAAAATTAGTTCCCCATTTAGAGTGGTAACCTTTACACAAATACTCTCTGCTTTATATATAATTGCCTTATATACACTCCAGAACTACTAGATAAATTTGATAACTCAATTTCTCACCATTGTTGGTCATGCATATGCTTATGCATGCTCACGTCTGCTCAAGAGTTTCTATCTTATGGCTTTTGATTGTAATACTGACCATAGTTTCTGATGTGAGGTTGGGGGTAAAGTATTGCAATGCTAGGCACTAATGTCCAACTTTCTTTTCCAAACATTCTTTAAGGCACTTTAGTAAATCGGAGGCAACATATACTTCTGAAAGGTAAATTAGTTGATATGCTTATCACAGTAGCACTTCGTGAAATAACTCTAAGGGGGGGAGATAGTTCCAAATTGTCTTTTTAAGCTTGGTAGAATGGCTGTTACTGTAATCATAAAAGTGATGTGATCAATAATATTTAAGGCTCAGTTAAGCAAGTTGAAGCTGCTAAACTCCCCTGAGGTGTGCATAAATAATCCCTATTATGTCATATACCTATTCATTAGATTTTATTATTTACCATGTATTGTTTTATCGTACATTAATGAAAATATCACATATGGTCATTGAATAATGTTTGGATAGTCCTCTTTTCTAGCCTGTTTCTCTTTTATATAGTTTGCTTTATACATTTTTCTTCTTTCACCTTTCTATTTTTTTTAAATGTATTAATCTTTCTATTTTTTTTAATGTATTTTAATTATTATTGTGAATGCCATTGCTAATATATTGATATAGTGTAATGACGTATTGACTGTAAAAATGTTTACTTCAAATTATCTCATGTCATTATTTACACAATATGTAGGGCCAATAACTTTCTCATTGAGACTTGTTTCTCCTCACTAAAAAATATTTATAAACTGAAAAAAGGAAGTGTTATATGTTTTTGTGTTATATGTGTTAAAAGAAACAATGAATTTGCCGGAGTATGGTGGTCCATAGGTTTTATGACTTTACGATTTAGTGAAGATGGCTAGGGTGTATGTTTATTGGGATGCTGGGTTGGTATTGTACTATATTGTTTACATTAATGTGTCATGATGTATTTTTTTGCTAAATTGTTTTAAATACAATTTTCATCTGACGACACAGTAATTTAAGGTAGGTTATGGTAACGATTGAGACCTCACCTGATTAAGACTTTGGCAGATTGGATATTGGATCACAAACATGACGGTTATCCCGTCTGCCGTAATACAAGTGCATTATATCCTATGGCACTTGGTTATATGGCAGACTGGATATCCATCACATCTATGATGAAGTATCACATTTGTAATGAAGTAGCCCATTTGTCTAAGTCTAAAAAAGACCCTTACTTTCTGAGACTACATTAGATCCACCACATGATTCATTCTTGTTGGCTTATACTAGGTAAATACAACAGTTTGACTACACTAGTGAAGTAACTCATTTAGTTGTTGATTTAATAAATTTGACTGCGAAACAGTTTTAAAAAGTTGTTGCATTCCAGACTACTGCAACATCTCACCTTATGGCCACAACTCATCTTGAAAGTTTCCTCTGCTTTAGCCTTCTTATTCCTTAGATAGTGTCTGCGCTTCATCCAGATCTGGATGTCCAGCACCTACTTAAAGATAAATTCCACCAAGACTGAATTCCTATTATTTGCAACAATCAACAAACAACAACTATTTTAAAATTGGACAAATGACATGAACCTGGACTGATTTAAAACCCAACTTTTACCCACAGCCAATTAACCAATTAACTTGGATTCTGCTGGGCCAACAAGAAATGGACCCTCAAGATATGCATTGTCAAGAAAGCAAAGATAGGTATGCGATTTTTCTACTAAGAAAGTGAAGCTTTTCTGCCCAGAAGGAAACTTCAGATCTACTGTTCAAGCTCTCATATTCTTAGATCTGGGTGATGGCAGTGTCTAGCTCTATGACTACCCAGACTCCACATTGGCCCCCTTAATACCACTCTACATTCTGCAAGATGTTTAATGCAAGGCCTGAAGAAATATGACCACAAAAGCAGCTGCATTGTATACAAAGCCATCAAGGCCAGCACCCCCATACTGCCTGAAAAGCTCACCCTCTCCAGTGGCTCGCAGCACAGCCAAAGCCAGAACACCATGAGGCATGATTCAAAGTGTAAAAAGTAACAGGAAGGCAACAAGCTTTCTTCATCCACACATCCTGGATACAGCAGGCCACACCAACCCTGCAGCAAGGTAGAAAAAAGCTGAAGATTCACATTTGTAAAGAACACTACATCATAATACAGTTACAGTCTTCTTCTCCTGGAGCCCAGTTATGCCATCCATAGCTTGTTCACTGTATCTTTGCTCTTAACACTGTACTGTGCTTCACCACCTTATGGACATGGTAATGCTATACAAATACCACATACATAAATTCATTCATAATACCCTATAGGAGTGAATGTCTTGCATTTATGCAGCAGTTTTATGAATGAGACCCTATATTTTAGGCTAATTGAGAACCTTTGATAGATGTGTATCCTACTCTTCTTAATCCTGGAGTACCCATTGTCGACTGTCAGGATTTACAAATGGTGATTTTTCATGAAAATAATCTGAACTGGAATCATTTAAAAGGGCAGTGAATCACCTGAAAATGTGACATGAGTCCATCTGACCATGGTCCTAAAGCAATAACATTGCTTTAATACTGTGGGCCGCTTTAGGAATATTTTTTGTAGAATTATAAGCCTATCTCCTAATGAATGATTACCTTAATTATTATTCTAATTTCACTTATTTCACTGTTCTTTTATTGCTATTTGATCATACATGTGTAATATTGAGATTTCTAATTGCCATTAAAGACATTACACCTGTCTTTAATTGTGATTGTTGATCCTTACACACTTCAGTATCACTGTACGTATGTTTGTATGTGATATATATGTAGCACAAACCTAACTGAGAGTCAACAAAGCCCTTTATAGGGTCAGAGGCAGAGACAAAATCTAAGAGTGAATGAGGAGGTAGCTAGGTTCTCTGAGGGGAAGTAGACTATTACTGCATCACAATTGAGAAACCTTAAACTTCAGCTAAGATACAAAAGTAGGACCAAGAGATCCCCCCTGGCTGGCCCCTATTTTCAACTATCTTGATTCTAGAGTTGTGAAAGCCTTGTAAATTGTTCTCCCACCAGATGGTTATGTTGTTAATAGATCCATATCCTGAATGTATGTCAGAACAACGCATGCTGGAACAACGCATGCCTGAACAACGAGGTCGGAACAATGACCGCGTTGTCACCACTAATGCCTTTACCACGAATGCCTTAACAACGATTTTTCGTTGTAAAGGCATTCCTGGTAAAGGCATTAGTGATAGGCATGCATGGTTTCAGCATGTGTGTCCCCACCCCATCCCTAAAAATTACCGCGATCCCCCCACCCCCTCCCCTAAAACCACGCCAACCCACCACCCTTGCCCCTAAAAGTACCCCAACCCCCCACCTCTGCCCTAAATTACCGCGACCCCCACCCTGCCCCTAAAACAACCTCAACCCCCACCCCATCCCTGAAACCTAAAGTACCCCAACCCCCACCCCTTAAACCTAAAACCACCCTGACCCTAGAACTACCCCGAGCCCGCACCCTGCCCCTAAAACCTAAACCCCTCCAACCCCCAACCCACCCCTAGAATTACCCGACCTCCCCAACCCACCCCTAACACCTAAAACCACCCCAACCCCCACCCCAAAACAACCCCAACCCCCACCCCATCCCTAAAACCTAAACTACCCCAACCCACACCCCCACCCCCACCCCTAAAACCTAAAACCACCCCAACACCCCCGCCCCTAAAACTATCCCGAGCCCCCGACCCTAAAACCTAAAACCCCCATTCCTCCCACACCGCCCCTAAAATAACCCGACCCCCCAACCCACCCCTAAAACCTAAAACCACCCCAACCCGACCCCTAAAATTACTGCAACCCCTCACCCCGCCCCTAAAACCTAAAACCACCCCAACTCCCCACCCTTAAAACCGAAACGACCCCAATCGCCCGCCCCACCCCTAAAAACCTAAACCACCTGACACCCCACGCCAAATACAAAAAATACCCAACCCCCACCTGCCCCTAAAACTAAAAATACCCCTCCCCAAACCTAAACCGCCCGACCCCCACCCCTAAAACTAAAAATACTCCCACCCCCCACCCTCACCTCTAAAACTAAAAATACCCCTCCCCTCCCTCCCTGCCCCTAAACCCCAACCACCCACTCCGCCCCTAAAACTAAAACCCCAACCCCCACCCCACCCCTAAAACTAAAAACACCACGACCCCCCACCCCGCCCCTAAAACTAAAACCCCAACCCCCACCCCAAAACTAAAAACCCCTGACCCCGCCCCTAAAACTAAAAATACCCCCCCTCCCTCCCCTAAAGCTAAAACCCCAACCCCCCACCCCGCCTCTAAAACTTAAACCCCCACCCCGCCCCTAAAACTAAAAATACCCTGACCCCCCACCCCCACCCCTAAAACTAAAACCTCCCAACCCCCCACCCCCGCTCCTAAAACTAAAAATACCCCAACTCCCCACCTCCACCCCTAAAACTAAAACCCCAACCCCCCACCCCGCCCCTAAAACTAAAAATACCCCAGTCCCTAAAACAGCCCCACTTACCTGACTCATCGCGTTGTCCTCCTCAGCCGACTCCCTTGTTCTGTGCCTTAACCACGCATGCGCGTGGTTCAGCAAATGCGTGGTTAAGGCACAAAAAAACGAAGTCGTGGTTAACGAAAGCGTTGTTCCGCTTTCGTTGTCCACGACTTCGTTATTACGGAGTCGGCGTTCAGGGCGTTTCCCCCTCACTCCTTATGTTAGGAGGTTCAAGAAAACATGTGGCCAATTGCTATCTTCAAAGAACACATTTTGAACAGCATTATGTATATCATAAAGATGTAGCCAGAAACACTTTTTGAATAGCATAATGTATCAAATGTTATGAAGAACCACAGGTCAGGTGAGCAGAAAAGTCTGATGGAATCCCTGTTGGTGCCCAAATGAATACCACTGGAGACTCTGATGAAAAACACATACAAATGCAGGTAGAGTTCTAATGCACCTTCATGCGCTGTGAAGGCTGGAGATCCTGAAAATGACACGCCTACCATCATTAATAATTTCCAATAGGATCGAGAATATCATGTGCAACTAACAATGCCCTACCAATAGTTGTGAAGCACAGTGGTTGTGGCACATGGCATATTCAAATGCAGCCTTTTCCAACAGTCATACAGTGTCATCCATTACTGGGCCAAAGTGGAAGTATTTCTTAAGCAACTAAACCAATCGCTATCCACACACTCGCTGAAGCTAGCTTTGGCTCTTCCAACAGGTAGTACCATGTGCAACTATTATTGAGAGAGGCCAGAGAACATGGAATCAGAAAACAGCAGCTAGACAACAATGTGCACAGTTTAGGATGTAGTCTTGTCAGACTGCGCATAAACTGCTGTTAATATAGAGGAGTGGCCTAATAGAGAATGTGAGAAGGAGATAGTTTTAGATGGGATATGTAGCTGTTAGAATGTGCATTCAACAGACTTGTTGGATAATGTCAGCAGAGCGTATTGATTTCTTTCCCTTACAAGTAGGATACAGAGACTGCCATGGGATGGCAAGACAGCACTCCTGAAAGTGCTGTCTGGTAAATTAAAGGCTATCACATGTAGCACCACCAACTTGTATACTTGTTTACCAGCAATACAAATACACATGGAAGGGCCATCACTCTAGCTTACATTACGACACAGTGGGAATTCTGTTCTACACCATTTGTGTGCCAGAAGAAGTGTATTCATGTCTGTTTGGCAGTTCTTTCTGCCTGGAGTTGGGCAGTAGATTGTAGATAAGGGAGACAAACCTTCTGCAGGACTGAAAGGTAACAAAGGTGGTCAGAATCAAGAAAATATCTGGCTGCATAAGCACTCTGAGGAAATTGAGTATTGTGAGTAAAAGTGCCTCACAGTCCTAAGGTGGAATAGAGACTCATCTTTGGCCGCCAGAAAAATAAACAGCAATACTGCTTCAAACTACCTTGAGTTGTTGCATACTATGCCACACTTGATCAGCATACTAGATCTCTTTGAAGAGCATGGAAGCTTGTGCCCAACAATTTTGAAGTGACATAGGATAAAGAATCCATGGGTGTGGTGAGAAAGCAAAGGATGACTGACTGGTCTGCAGCTATAAATAACTTCATATATCAGAAGATGGCAAGCAGCCGATGACTGTCTAGTGTTTGCAGACCACAGGTGTCATATGAGTCATGAGATGAGTATTGCTATCTTCTGGTGAGCTCTCTATTGGACCATATAGGTCCAAAATCAGTGGGGCGTGGTGAGACAGACACCTCCTATAAGCCAATGAGATTGTGTGCACTTTGGTCCGGTTGAAATGTGGCTAGTTCTGCGGATGCACAATGGCACTTTAACTCTAAGTAAGTAGTAAGTATAATATTCCTGAAATGTTAACATGCGTTGGTTGGTTGATTCTGAGAAAGTACAAGATGCACTGCTAAAGAGGAGCGAACATATTTCTAGAACGTTATTGAACTGCATGTCAGGGAATGCCACCACCACCCCAGCACTATCTTTCTTATAGCGAGTCAACTCCTGTTATCAACATCCAGGGTGAGGAGGAAGAGGAAGTCTGAACAGAATGCTTAGTTCAACCTGACATCTTGAAAGTCAATCACAGTTGAATGGTTGTAGAAAGATGCCCTTTTTGCAGTTACCACTCCCAGTTTTTTCTGCACTGATGCTGCTGGTGTTTTGATTCTGGCACTGGAACACTGATAATCAAGTTGCTGTGAACCCTTAAGTCTGAAAAAGTATCTAAACCATGATTGGAGTAGTTACCTTTTCCATAAGACCACAATATATGTTGTGAAATGTACCCATGACCCGAGATGCCACTTGTCTACTGCAGAACTTATCGTGCCATCCGCTAGTGTGACAGAAGAAAGCAGGACTTCAGGCATACTATTGTAATCTGACTGCTTCAGTGAAAAACCTGCAGAATTACCTGTTCATATAATCTTTTTTGACAGGACCTCCTTTTTAAATATTAAGCCTATGGAGGCCTTGTGAACCTGTTAGATAGGACACATGGTATTTAAAACGTGGGACATGTAGGAAATTTATCTTACCATGTTCCTAAAGTGACATGACCCTGAATGTTATTTTTGCTGTGGCAGGCTTACCTGTCATATGTAAAAAAAAACACAGTACAGATTAAAACACTATTCTGTATTTTGTAGTAGGACCAGTTAGAAAAATAACTAAACAACTATTTTTAATAGTTAATGGAATCCAATTCAATGGTGAAGTCAGGTTTTTAATAAACATTAAAAAACATTAACTATTAGAAAAATACCTTTTCCTTACCTGATGCTATAATTGGCATTAGATTCTGATGGCTGGTCAGACTGTACTTGGTATGAATGAGTTTTGAAAGAGATGTGAATTCCTCCTCAGAGCTACACAATAGGTTGACCTGAATGTACAGAAAAGACTCCACTGAGCTCAACAGAACATTTAGGATGGGCAGTGGCAATCCTTTTGTCACCACAGTGTCAAATCCTGCCTAGGAGGTTTGATTGTGCTCCATATAAAACTTTGGTCCACTTAAAAAATAGAGAACAGGAAACTGGGACAATTCTTGTGTATCCCCTGTCTGGGTCATGTAGGAACCTGCCTTTGTCTTAGAAGACTTCTGTCTCCTAGTTTGTTGTGGGTATTGGGCCTGTTTCAAATTGGATTTTAGAATAAGATATCGGAAAACAGTTGTCATTACAATAGTGCTCTACCCTACACACCCACAACCCTCAAAGCCCAAGCCTAATGTGGCTAAAGACTTTCACCATCTTGACAATGTCGTTTTCAATAAGGAAAACTGCACCTACTGAAAAAATGGGTAGGGTTGTCCCTGTATACTTTTATTTTGTTGGTTAGGGACAGCCCAGGAACAATCTCCACCAACTAGGTGGTACCAGGGATAAACGTGGCACCCTAATGCACCTCATCAGAACACTTTTCTGACCTGTGGAAGAGCTGAAGAGGTCTCAGAGCCCTAGAGAACTGAGCCTGCTACCCTTTGACCACAGTACAAACATGCATTTGCAATGCAATGGGTCTCACGTTTGCTCCAGTTAGAGCTGTTAGCGATATAAATTCCTAACTGGACTTTTCTTAACACAAATTGAAAATGAAAAGTAAAACAGTTGCCATAAGCAAGCGGATTCAAAGCGCCATGGCAACCATCATGAGCATGACAGAGACACACAAAAGGAAAAATAAGTTTGCTTGAAGTCAATCGTATCGGCAAACGCGCGATTATCCATGTAACAGGGTCAATGGCCAGGGCGGTTACAAAACTGCCCCAAGGAGAGACAAACGTAAAGCATTTATTAATGATAACAAAGGATTTTTAAAGGGAAGCCCATGAACCAGTGATAGTGATGAGTGTGAGGTGGGAGTGGTTAAAAGCCCACCATTATATTACAGCAGGTCAAGTGGACACCTAGGGTCAGTTGGCTGACCTCCTTGGTGGCTACAGAGACACAAAAAGTTGCAAGAGGGCTTTTCCCTACTATTCCTAAGTAACCAGTGACAACAGGAACGTGGACTGGATGTTTCTCTTTGCCTCTGCCTGGCATCCTGCGAGCCTCCCCTTAGTCATGGGGGGCTTAGTAGTGTATTCCTATAGTTGCGTCAGCACCAGAAAAAGGTTTGGAAACTTTTGAAAACTTTTGCTTCAGAGCTCCAGAACTTATAGGGCCTACTGCGAAAAGTACCTGACTGGAATTTCCAAGGCATTGGATTGAATTTCATGTTCATCCACCTGAAAGAATCTACCATCTATGAAAAAATACACAAACTCCCTTTCTGTTTTGGAAATTAAACTTTTTTGGTTCATAACCTCAAAGCTCAAGAGCCATAGCAGGACCAACCTGCAGCTTGTATCTGATCTGCAGTTCCACAGTGGTGCTTACAATATCAGATTTTCCCTGCTGGGGCAAATTTTTCTTCATAAAGATTACAAAGTCCATTTTTGGATTAAGACTTCAAAACTTGTTTTACTTCTAGACTCAGTAGGGCCAATTTATTCAGTGTATCTCACCATGGTAAATTTAGGCCCTCATTACAACCCTGGCGGTCGGTGATAAAGTGGCGGTAATACCACTAACAGGCCAGCAGTAAAAAAAAATGGAATCACGACCATGGCGGACACTGCCAGCACAGACAGCCACTTTAACACTCCGACTGCCACAGCAGTAGCAACAAACACCGCAGCGGACACCGCCAACACAATGTACCGCCCACACTATTACAAGGCACCAATCTGCCAGCTTTTCCGGGGCGGTACCAATGCCATCAAAAGCACGGCGGAAACAGTCTTTGGAAGGGAAACCACTCACCTTGCGACCCTCAACGAAGAACCAGGACACCATTGAGCCCGAACTACAGGTCCTGCCCATGTTGCTGTATCTCTTAATACACCACGAAGTGGAAAGAAGGCGGCAGCGGCGACGACCACGGTGAGTACTGCACCTAGCACACAGGGGAGGGGAGGAGGGAAAAGAGAGTGACACACATGCAAAACACAACCCTCCCACCCCCCACTCCCAACAACACACACACACATATCCAATAACATCACAGATACATCCTGTCACCCCCTGGAAGAACGCAAGGACCAAACAAAATGAGTTTAACCAGTGTAATATTTGAACAATCAGATAGCCCAAGAGAACAGCAAATAATCAGTATACACAAATATTTTCAGCAAGTACACAAGTCCATACTCTGTCCCATGAAATATCCATGGACCAGTGGTCCCAAAAAGCATGGGCGAAGCCCAGACATGACACCTGCCTCAAAACGGAGAGAACACTGCAGGGGCATCAGGTAGAAAAAAAAACAGGCACCTCAGGGGGAAGGTGAGGGGGGGCACTTCAGCTGGATGATGGTACGACACCACTGCTCCTCAAGGGGGCTCCATGCCCACTGCTTGATCCTGGGGAGTGCAAAGCCACAGTCTCTCAAGTCTCTCAAGTGGGTGGTTTGCCCACTGCTTGCTCTTGGGGAGTGAAAAGTCACAGTCTCTCAAGTCTCTCAAGTGGGTGCACTGCCCAGTGCTTGGTCCTGGGGAGTGCAAAGCCGCAGTCCCTCAAGTGGGTGGTTTGCCCACTGCTTGGTCCTGGGGACTGCAAAGCCACAGTCTCTCAAGTGGGTGTTTTGCCCACTGTTTACTCCTGGGGAGTGCAAAGCCACAGTCTCTCAAGTCTCTCAAGTGGGTGGTTTGCCCACTGCTTGGCCCTGGAGAGTGCAAAGCCACAGTTTCTCAGGTCTCTCAAGTGGGTGGTTTACCCACTGCGTGGTCCTGGGGAGTGCAAAGCCACAGTATCTGAAGTCTCTCAAGTCGGTGGTTTGCCCACTGCTTGTTCCTGGGGAGTGCAACGCCACAGTCTCTCAAGTCTCTCAAGTGGGTGGTTTGCCCGCTGCTTGGTCCTGGGGAGTGCAAAGCCACAGTCTCTCAAGTCTTTCAAGTGGGTGGTTTGCCCACTGCTTGATCCTGGGGAGTGCAAAGCCACAGTCTCTCAAGTCTCTCAACTGGGTGCACTGCCCAGTGCTTGGTCCCGGAGAGTGCAAAGCCACAGTCTCTCAAGTGGGTGGTTTACCCACTGCTTGGTCCTGGGGAGTGCAAAGCCACAGTCTCTCAAGTGGGTGGTTTGCCCACTGCTTGGTCCTGAGGAGTGCAAAGCCACAGTCTCTGAAGCCTCTCAAGTGGGTGGTTTGCCCACTGCTTGGTCCTGGGGAGTCCAACGCCACAGTCTCTCAAGTCTCTCAAGTGGGTGGTTTGTCCACTGCTTGGTCCTGGGGAGTCCAAAGCCACAGTCTCTCAAGTCTCTCAAGTGGGTGGTTTGCCCACTGCTTGATCATGGGGAGTGCAAAGCCAGAGTCTCTCAAGTCTCTCAACTGGGTGCACTGCCCAGTGCTTGGTCCTGGGGAGTGCAAAGCCACAGTCTCTCAAGTGGGTGGTTTGCCACTGCTTGGTCCTGGGGAGTGCAAAGCCACAGTCTCTCAAGTGGGTGGTTTGCCCACTGCTTGGTCCTGGGGAGTGCAAAGCCACAATCTCTGAAGTCTCTCAAGTGGGTGGTTTGCCCACTGGTTGGTCCTGGGGAGTGCAAAGCCACAGTCTCTCAAGTCTCTCAAGGGGGTGCTTTGCCCACTGCTTGCTCCTGGGGAGTGAAAAGCCACAGTCTCTCAAGTATCTCAAGTGGGTGCACTGCCCAGTGTTTGGCCCTCAGGAGTGCAAAGCCACAGTCTCTCAAGTGGGTGGTTTGCCCTCTGCTTGGTTCTGGGGAGTGCAAAGTAACAGTCTCTCAAGTGGGTGGTTTGCCCTCTGCTTCGTCCTGGGGAGTGCAAAACCACTGTCTCTCAAGTCTCTCAAGTGGGTGGTTTGCCCACTGCTTGGTCCTTGGGAGTGCAAAGCCACAGTCTCTCAAGTCTCTCAAGTGGGCGGTTTGCCCACCGCTTGGTCCTGGGGAGTCCAAAGCCACAGTCTCTCAAGTGGGTGGTTTGTCCACTGCTTGGTCCTGGGGAGTGCAAAGCCACAGTCTCTCAAGTCTCTCAAGTGGGTGCTTTGCCCACTGCTTGGTCCTGGGGAGTGCAAAGCCACAGTCTCTCAAGTCTCTCAAGTGGGTGCTTTGCCCACTGCTTGGGCCTTGGGAGTGCAAAGCCACAGTCTCTCAAGTCTCTCAAGTGGATGCTTTGCCCACTGCTTGGTTCTGGGGAGTGCAAAGCCACAGTCTCTCAAGTCAGTGACATGTTCCACTGGTTCTGGAGGGGGCTTTGTGCCCAGAGTGCTTCATCCTGCCAAGGACTGTGTTAGTGGATGTTTTTCTCCACTGGTTCTGGAGGGGGCTTTGTGCCCAGAGTGCTTCATCCTGCCAAGGACTGTGTTAGTGGATGTTTTTCTCCACTGGTTCTGGAGGGGGCTTTGTGCCCAGAGTGCTTCATCCTGCTGGGGGGTTTGTGCCCAGAGTGCTTCATCCTGCCAAGGACTGTGTTGGTGGATGTTTTTCTCCAGTGGTTCTGGAGGGGGCTTTGTGCCCAGAGTACTTCATCCTGCCAAAGACTGTGTTAGTGGATGCTTTTCTCCACTGGTTCTGGAGGGGGCTTTGTGCCCAGTGATGCTGCACCCGGGGTGTGGCATGTTGACTTCGTCTCACCTGGGTGTCAAGCCATGCGATGTACCCTGAACAGGTAACATGATACTCCATGGAGGCAGACCCACACTCCATCCTGCGGCGACTTAGGCTGCTAATCCCTGGTTTGTGTCAGCGCTGGAGGTGGTGTCTCAAGTGGCGTGTCCAGGGTCCAGGACGTCACCTGCAGACTCTGACGGCTGCACACTGGGGATGGGGCTGACATCTGACAGAGTGGCATCGGCTGTGCATGTGGCGGTGCGGATGGGGGTGCAGGCAGCGGTGGCTGCGGCGGAAATGCTGCCAGTGCTGGCCGTGGTGCAAGTGACTGTTGGGATGGATGGAGACACCATACTGTCTCCGGCAGCCTTGGATGGCTGATCCTTGGGGAGGATGCTGCAGACTGACGTTGTGGCAGCGGCGGTGCAGGTTGCGGTGCAGGTGGCGGTCGGAGCAGCGGTGGTGACTGGGGTGCATGTGGCTGCCATCCCTGATGATTTGGTGGTCACCAGCCCCTCCCAAGGTGAAATCGTGCCCAGAGGTGATGTGTCCTTTGGCTTGTGGCCCTTCCCCATCTTGACAGCCGCTGCAGGGACCTTGGCACTGTCTACTCTGTGTTTGTTTGAGGACTTACTGGGTGGGTGGAGTGACTGTCCCCTGCTTGAAGCCGGTCTCTTTTTGAGCTTTGCAGGTGGTGGAATACGGTGGTCCTTCTTTTCTGTCGTTGGCACACTGGCAGCTCTGACAGGTGCCCCCTTTGACCGTACTGGAGTTGCAGAGACCACAGCGGATGCAGATTTGGTGGCTGAGGTGCTGGGCTGGGATCTACACATCCTGGCCCTAGGAGAAGGACGGGGGGAGGTGTAGGGAAGACCTCCAGGTTAGCTAGGTAAATTGTTTTGGACACACTGGGACGGGAAGATGGAGGGGGTTTGGGAGTGGAGGAAGAGGTAGTGGTTGTAGGAGGTGTACGTCTGCTGAGTTTGGGTGAAGGTGCATGGGTTGGAGGCTGTTGTGAGGTGGATGGCTGTTAAGTGGGTGTGTGCCTGTGTTTGTGTACTTTGGGAGGAGGGCTCACAGACACACTGGGAGAGGACACAGGGGACGCGTGAATGGTAGTGGGGGTGGTGATTGCACGTGAGCAGTGTGCAGTGATGGGAGTGTTGGTGATGGAGGTAGTGGCTGAGGATGTAGTGCATGCAGGTGTGGGTGGAGACGAGACTGGGAGGGAAGTGGAGGATGTGGAGGAGGGGGATACAGTGGAGGCAGTGGATGTTGGTGTGTCTGCATGGGGATGGTGCTTTTGTGAATGTCTGTGGGGTGTGTGGTGCTTATGTTTTCCTGAGCCACTTTTGTGGGTTGATGTGTGTGCATGCTGGTCTGATGGTGTGCTGGGATAGGCTGAGGTAGAGGGGATTGGGTCTGGGTAGTGGAAGTTGGAGGGGGGAGGCTGGACACAGGGACAATGACTTACATCAGTGCTGAGGCCAGAGCCTGACATGCTCTCTGTTGGGCTGCCACGCCAGAATGAATGCCCTCCAGGTATGCATTTGTTTGCTGCAAATGCCTCTCGACACCCTGCATGGCATTCAGAATGGTTGACTGTGAGGGATCTCAGGAGGTGTCAACACTAGGACAGTGCGTGCTCTACGGGCATCTAGAATGCAAAAACCCAACACTCGCAAGATAATATAATTTATGCATTGTGATGATATGTTATTGTTTAACCTTTTGCATTGCAGAATTCCATCCAAAAGATTAATTTTTAAGGTGCTTATAAATACTGTACATTTGCAATGTATTGCTGCAGACATTCAGAGTGTGTCTAGAGTTTCCAGGGCCTTCTAGAGACTTTCCCTGCAACATGCCTGGGCGTGGTTCTAGGCTGGGCCAAGACTCTATAAAAGAGAGTCAGCCCAACTTCCAGTGCTCACTATTCAGCGGTCCCGGTGCAGAGCAGCAGCTTCTTCCTGAGCTCCTGTCCCGGCGGCCTATTTGGATTTTCCAGTCTTCTGCACTCATCTCTCATTGGTGATCACTGTTTCCAGGCGGTAAGATGGTGTTTGGACATTTCCCAACACCGTAATTGAGAATTTTCATATTCTTGATTTTAATTCTTAAATGAATAACAGATTACTTGTGTGCTGCCATTTTTTGACATTTGTATGGTGGTTTGCAAATAGGGAGGACGCGCAATTTATTCCTTAAAGATTTGACTTTGTTATTACATTGTTGTTCTTTGCGCGCTGATATTTCTTGACATTTACATGATGTTTTACGAGTTGGCAAGACGTGCAACTCGTTTTATGAGCATTTAACTTTGTTGTTCATTGCGTGCTACCATTTTCTGGCATTTACATGGTGGCATTCGAATCGGCAACACGCGCGATTCTTTCCTTGAGTGTTTTTTCATGTTATTCATTGTGCGCTACCATTTCTTGGCATTTGCATGGTGGCATTTGAATCGCGCAATTCTTTCCTCGTGTATAAATAATGTAAATTACTGTGCGCTACTATTCTAAGACATTTTCTTGGTAGCATTTCAAGTTGACACGTTGCGTGATTTATTCCTTGAATCTACGTTGTGTGATTTCATGGTGCACAATCCTTTATGGTGTTTAATACTCATATAAAAATCTGCAAAGTGCGCAATTCACTTCCCAATGTTTTTTCTGAGATGAACACAACAATACCAGAGTTCTAGATGTAATGCTGTGTGTTCCTGATATATATTCTTAAAAGGAGATTCATATGGTTGTTTAGAAATTGCTCTGAGTGTTTCCTGATTCTCACGCTAAAGAAAGTACTCGAATCTGAAAGTCCTATTTTAACTTTTCCTGTTTCCTCCTCAGGTATTCGGTCATCTAAAGCCTATTCAGTTTTAGGACAATTCTAGGGTTGTTCATGTTTTTCGGAAAAGACAAAGCTTAGAGTTGTAGCATGGTACTGATTTCATGAGATGTAATTTTGATGTTGTTTTTTAACCTTTTGCTTCCTACATGTCACCTTCCCAGCTGTTCCCGTCCTAATCCCCTTTTCCCCACTTGGACTCTCTTAGACTCTGTGATAAATCTAATCAGAGTATTGGAGCTGTTTTGTGGTGGAAGTGTTGGGAACGTGCACAGACCCCGAGGATCTGGTGACTCTGACAGGAGGTCAATAGCCTCCTCACTGAGGGCAGCAGGGCTGACTGGGGCTGGGCCTGAGGTGCCTGGGGCAAAGTAGATGCCCACCCTCCTGGGTGAGCGGGCACAGGAAACACCCTGAGGGGCTGCTGGGAGGGCGGTGCTGGTGGGGGGGTGGCAGCTGTATCTGTTGTTGCAGTGGGCACAGAGGTGCCCACCACCGCAAGGGAGCTCCCATCAGAGGAGGAGTCGCTGTCGCGGGTGTCCCCTTCTGTCCCCGCCGTCCCACTGGTGCCTTCACCCTTCGTGGATTCACCCTCCTGGGCCATGTGGGATGCAGCTCCCTCCGTCTCCGGTGCCTCTTCTCCTCCGCCACATGATGCTAATGCACACAAGGACAGTGTGACAAAACAAGAAGGGGGGGAAAGACAAAAGAGACACATGGTCAATGCCAGCAACACCACTACCGTTGGTGGACACAACACACAGGGAGCAGCCCTATGCACTAGGCCATGCACTAGCAGTTAGTAGGAAAATCACCTGCCCATGGGGGACTATGCCTAACACCATTTGCTGCACACCTGGAACCCACAAGAGCCTGACTAGTTGTAGATGCCCACTACCACTATTGGGGTTGGAGTGCCTCAGAGCCTGCCTAACAAGGGACCCACCCTACCAAGTTCGCCCTGCCCTAGGGGAACCCACAGCCCACATCCCCCACCCAGATACCTCGTAAAGCGTGCAGAGTCAGCTGAATGAGATTCTACTCACCCCGTTGTGGCTGCTGTGATGCCCTCAAGCGCCCATCCAACTCCGGATGTGCCACTGCCAGGATCTGAAACATCAGGGGGGTCATGTTGCGATGAGCACCCCTTCCACGTTGGGAGGCCATCCTCAGCTGGGCCTCCGCCATCTTTTTGCTCCAGCGGCACAGGTCCTACCATCTCTTGCAGCAGTGGGTGCTCGTCTATGATAGACCCCCAGGGTCCGCACTTCCTTGGCAATGGCACGGCAAAATACCCTTCTTCTGGTGGGCGCTGACCTAGAGGAAAGGTACAGGATAAAAGGAAATTACTCTGCCATCCGGACCGTCATACTCATTGCCCACCAGTTCCCACTTATGCCCTGACGCACATACAGTCACCATCCTCACATGCAGGCCTCGGCCCCCCCACATGTATCTTCCATCCACACCACTCCATACATTCATGGCCCACGCATCATGCTCACAGTGTACTCACCTGTTTGTCTGGAGGACCGTAGAATATCGTGTACTGGGGGAGGACCCCATCCACCAGTTTGTCCAACTTCTCCACGGTGAGGGCAGGGGCTCTTTCCCCAGACACATGAGCCATTGTCGCTTCCAGACTGAGGTCACAGCAGCACTTGCAGTGTAGGTCACCTCCTGTTGAAGGTCAGGTATCAAGTGAGTGAACAGATAGAAAATGGCGGTCACATCCGCGGCGGTGCGTACCGTCACCGCCGGCATACCTCGTCATTGGCTCCTGGAACCCATAGGGCCCAACGATAACCAATGCTAAATTGCGCAGCGGTCTTCGACCGCCTACCGCGACGCTGCACAACGCCAGTGCAGTCACCTCATTTCCCCTTGTCCCTCCTTGCAGGTCAGCAGCCGCCATTGCAAGGGGGTACATGGCATGGCACCTAACTGCGTCACAGCACATTTTGGCAGAAATACGGACAAAGTACGCCACACACGGATTTACTCACATTACAGCAAAAACATTTGTGCAACCAATGTGGTACATGACCCCCTGCTTACCATTCTCCTCCATAGGGCACATCCACTGGGGCAGATGATGAGATGGCGTCATCCTCCAGTGTAGAGACCCCTGGTGGACCTGTCGACAATGGAAGACAGACACATCATTATCACCTACAGACTTGATCGTGCCACAATCCAAGACCTGTGTGCCCAATTGGAACCAGACCTGATTTCAGCTATCCGCCATCCCACAGGAATCCAGTGCAGGTCCTGTCAGTGCTCCATTTCCTGGCAAGTGGCTACTTTCAAACTACAGTGGCCATGGCATCAGGGATGTCTCAGCCAATGTTTTCTAACGTGTTGACCAGAGTGTTGTCAGCCCTGCTGAAACACATGTGCAGCGACATCGTATTCCCCCAGGTGGAGGATTTGCCCACAGTGAAAGCTGACTTCTATGCCCTGGGACATATCCCCAACATATTTGGTGCCATTGATGGTACACATGTGGCATTTGTCCCCCCGCAGAAATGAACAAGTGTACAGAAATCGAAAAAGCTACCATTCTATGAATGTGCAGATGGTGTGTTTGGCAGGCCACTACATCTCCCATGTGAATGCCAAGTATCCTGGCTCTGTGCATGATGCTTACATTTTGAGAAATAGCAGCATCCCTTATGTGATGGGCCAACTCCAGAGGCACCGGGTGTGGCTAATAGGTGAGCCCAAGGTCTCCACACAGTATGAATAGGTGTCTGGGTATGGGGTAGTCACTAAGGGTTAGTGTGTGTCTAACAGATTTCCATCGACATTTGCAGGTGACTGTGGTTATCCCAGCCTCTCATGGCTACTGACCACAGTGAGGAATGCCAGGACAGGGGCAGAGGAATGCTACAATGAGGCTAAAGGGCGAACTAGGCGTGTTATTGAGCGGACTTTCAGCCTCCTGTGCCTCCATCTAACAGGTGGCTCCCTATACTACTCACCGAAGAACGGGTGCCAGATAATCGTGGCATACTGCATGTTGCACAACATGGCTTTGTGACGCCAGGTGCCTTTTCTGCAGGAGGATGGGCCTGATGATGGTATTGTGGCAGCTGTGGAGCCTGTGGACAGTGAGGAAGAAGAGGCAGAGGAAGAAGATATTGACAACCGAAACAACATCATCATGCAGCACTTCCAGTGAGACACAGGTAAGAGACTGGCACTGCTCATCTCATATTTGACTACTGTAGGACATTGTATAAGTCAGCCTCTTAACCTTTGTGTATGGACACTGACAGTTCACTTTGGCTTTCCATTTCACAGATCTGGGTACCTCATTCTGCCTTCTGCTATATTTATTGCTGCCCAACAACTGTCATACATTGGTATGTGCAAAGGAACATTTACATTGATATTTGTGGAAGAAGTTGTAATTATACATTTGTGAAAGTACAGACTAACTCCAGATTGGTTTGTGATTCAAGGATGTTTATGTATGGGCTAATGTGTATAGGGGTACATGGAAGGGGCTGGGGTGATGGTGGAGGAAGGTCAATAGTAGAGTCCAGTCTCTTGGTATCACAGGTGCATTGTCCAACTGGGCATAGGAAGTGGAGCAATATCAGTTAAAGGTGACAAGGGTGACAATCAGGAGAGTCTTATTTCCTGGCGGGGGTCTTGGCAATGTTCTCTGTCTTCTGCCTGGATTGCAGGGACCGTTTGCAGGGTGGTTCTCCTTCTGCAAGGGGTGGGGTGCTGGTGGCCTGTTGGTCCTGTGGCGGGACCTCCTGTCCACTAGCGCCGGCAGACGTGGAAGGCTGTTTATCGTTCGGGCTGGTGTGAGGGGCCAGGTGGTATGCCACTGTCTCCCTCATGGTGTTGGCCATGTCTGCCAGCACCCCTGCAA
The DNA here is from genome assembly GCF_031143425.1 of Pleurodeles waltl. Taxonomy (NCBI): domain Eukaryota; kingdom Metazoa; phylum Chordata; class Amphibia; order Caudata; family Salamandridae; genus Pleurodeles; species Pleurodeles waltl. Next base: position 1,132,082,187 of record NC_090437.1, on the reverse strand, counting down.
TGGTACCAGGGTGGTGTTAATGGACTTCAAGTCCTCCCTGATCCCCAGATACTGTCCCTCCTGCAGCCGCTGGGTCTCCTGAAACTTGGCCAGTACCATGACCATGGTCTCCTGGGAATGGTGGTATGCTCCAATGATGTTTGATAGTGCCTTGTGGAGGGTCGGTTCCCTGGGCCTGTCCTCCCCCTGTCGCACAGCAGCCCTCCCAGCTTCCCTGTTATCCTGTGCCTCTGTCCCCTGAACCATGTGCCCACTGCCACTGACCCCAGGTCCCTGATTTCATGGGGTTAGTGGGTTTGCCTGGGGTCCCTGTAGTGGTGGACACACTGCTGATTGACTTGTCCTGGGGACAGTAGCATGGGCCACTGCCAGTCCTCTGTATGGCTACCTGGTGTATGGATACCATGGAATGTACCTTCCCCCATAGGTCGTTCCACCTCTTCCTGATGTCATCCTGTGTTCTTGGATGCTGTTCCACTGCGTTGACCCTGTCGACAATTCTCCGCCATAGCTCCATCTTCCTAGCAATGGATGTCTGCTGCACCTGTGATCCGAATAGCTGTGGTTCTACCTGGATGATTTCCTCCACCATGACCCTGAGCTCCTCCTCAGAAAACCTGGGGTGCCTTTGAGGTGCCATGATGTGGTGTGAGTGATGTGTGAGGTGATGTTTGGGGTGATGTTTTGGGGTGTTTGATGTTTTGTGGGTGGATGGTGTATGAGTGATGGTGTTGTGTGCCTCTGGATGCTGGTGTGGTCTTTGCTTTTCTGTCTCTCTGCTTCTTCCAAAAATGTCTTTGTAAGGGGTTGTTGGTAATGTGGATGTGTGTTTTATATTGGATTGGGTGTGTGGGTGTGCTGTGTGTATGTGTATCAGGTGTGGGTATTTTGAATTGTCCAATGTGGTTGTGTTTTGTAAGTGTGTGTGTATTTTGAGCGCAGCGGTGTGTACCGCCAATGGTTTACTGCGGTTGAATGACCGCTGCATTGATTCATGGGTCGTGATAGTGTGGGCGTATTCCTGTTGGCGTAATGGTGTGGGTTTTGGTACCGCCAATTTATCATTGACCTTTGGTGTGGTGGACTTTTGTGGGTGTCTGTATTGTGGAGGATTTCTAAGTGTGGGTCATAATACCCGCAGCGGATTTCCAGCGCACAGTATGTTGGCGGCCGTCGGCACAGCGGTCAGCAGACTTTACCGCCAGGGTTGTAATGAGGGCCTTAGTCTGCTTCAAATCACACCTAGCTCCTTGTCTACCCTGACAACTGACTTCTGTTGGTGATTTGTGCTTTATTGTGCTACATTTTTCTAAACGTTTCAACATTCATGACACCTGTTTTCGTTTTTGGATTTATGCCATTTTGCTATCATTTTGTTGATTACATTTTTCTCTATTTTTGTAAACTGGAGTGGGATTGTTATTCTAATGTGTTTTCAATGTTTTACAGTTTTGGTACTTCTAAATACTTTACATATTTTCCTTATGCTAATCATGCCTGCTCTTTTCCATAGTTACTAAGAGCTGAGCTCAGGTATGAAACCTTTGACTGGACCTAACATGATAGTGACTTTATTACTTGTGGTGGACTCTAATCCACCACAACGAATAAACCACTTTCTCACATTGGTGAGTGCAATGTGAATGCCACTGGTCTATCAGGGCTAGCAAGAGTAGCAGTACTTCTCTTCACAGTAAATACTAAGCATAGAGTTGTTTTTTGCTTTCACATCTATTTTCTTTTCCACTTTGTAAGTATGTAAATGTCATATATCCAGAGACACAGAATACATAACAGGTAACTGTGAAGTAAGGGCCTTTATTGCTACCAAGGGGTTCTGGTGAAATTTATGAACCATGATCCTGAATGATTTATACGTTACCTATACCCTGAGATGGCAATATAATCAGTGGTGGCTTGCGGGAGGGAAAAGGGGTGGGGTAGCGCAGCACATGGCGGGAGTGGGGGGAGAACAACAACAATAAAAAAAATATTTTAATAAAAAATAAAACTTACCTTATGTGCCGCACCGGTGTTGCTCTGATCCTCTTCTGCAGACACAGGCTCCCAGCCTGCCCTGCTTCTAATTCTAACTCTGCTTCCATGCTGTTGGCAGCATGAAAGCAGCATTAGAATTGGATGGAGCACCCAGTCAGGACGCTGCGAGGCAGAGTGAAAGTCTCTGCCTGCTGTCTCCAACCCAGCAACGTAGTGGCTGCATTGCTGTATGGAGAGAGCCCAGTGCGCATGTGCGTTTGGCCGGCCTGAGACAGCAGGCAAAACATACATGCGTAATGAGGGGGAGTGCCGTGCATTCCACCTTCGTCTCGTCACAGCCCCATTGCTCCGCCGCTGTTACTATAAAACGATAATAAACATAGTTTATTATCATTTTATAGTAAAATTTTGCCGCTGCTGCTGCTGCTGGCAAGAGGGGGGGGGGGGGGGCGACACTCCTTCACCATGTTACTCATGTATATTTTTTATATTACATGAATCATTAATTGATTTTAGTACTCTAAGGAAAGATTTAGAGGCTTTGATTGTCACCAATTTAGTATTCTTTGTTTGCCTGAGACCACAGGCACGTCTCTCAATGTTTTGAGAAATGTGTATTTTTGATAGGGATAATGTGCTAATATTTAAAATATGTTTTATGCTACAAAGTGTACATATTAAGTTAGACGTCAATGCTGCCGGATCCGTTTTCTGGTGACTGGGAGCATCATAAATGCATAACAGATTTCCTTAGGTCACAGGGTAAGTAAGGCTCCAGTAACAGGAATACACATTGAATGGTTTAAACTGAGGAATTTTAATAGTGTATTTATGCCATTGCACTGGAAATAGTCTTTCTTGTCTCTTCATTATTGTAGAGAAATGTTATTAAATAGACATTTGCTACATATGATATTTTTATAATCCATCTATGAAATTTATAAGTTTGCTGATATTCAAAAGATATGACTAAAAGATATGTCCCATACCCGGTGTATGAGAATAGAATAGCATGTCTTCTGTTTTCAATGCACTACGAGCTTATGAGTTGATGGAAATTGAGTCAGATATTTTGGACAAAGGTTCTAGGAGGGCCAAAACGTGTTCTGGTTTTCTGTCAAATAAAATGGTTATTTGAGCAAAACTGATTGCCTTTGTGTAAGTTGTAAGTTATAAGCTCGGGCCTCAGTCACAGCTCGCTACTCTTTAAAGGGGCGGGCAGGTGCGGCGCGCGTGGGTGGAAACGGGGTGGGACACCCAGCCAGGGCATTCCCAGGCAGACTGGGCATCTATGAAGGCTCTCTCCAGCCGGCAACTTTGTTGCTTGGCTGGAGAGAGCCTACTTCGCATCTGTGTTTGGCCGGCCCGAGACAGCTTGCCAAACACACATGCGCTCTGAGGGGAGTGCTCTGTGCACTTCCCTCAAGTACTTGTCACTCCCAATGCCCCGTCCCTTTTCAAGAAAACAATAATAAACCCAGTTTTTTATTGTTTTCTTGAAAAGATTTTGCAGCTGCCGCTGCTGGCGCAGGGGCAACGCTCCTCTACCCTAATGGAGGAGCCGCCCCTGTTGAGCCTATATCTTTGAAATGAGCTTGCAATGGCCAATATAATACACTATGGCGGACTTTAAGACTGTATTAAAGGCAACAGATTCTAATAAACCTGATGAAAGGTTTTATCACCAGAAACATGAATACACAGTAGGAAAGCAATGTATTTTATTAGTGATATAAAAAGAGGTGAACGATGCCTGTTGTTTCACAGTACTTTTGAAGGTTTGAGGAGAGCAGGGAAGGAACGAAGAAAGGAAGAAAAGCGGATTATATATAAAGCACAGCTTGGCAAGTTATATTGCTTGTGATGCTGTCCTAGTTAGTGGGTGTAAGAGCAGACTAGATGTACAATAGACTTTGCATTTGTAAAGCTAGTGCAACTGACTTTCCTAAAGCAAAGTCACAATTGTAAAGCACAAAATTGGTTCTGTGTTCATAACGGCCATTATGAACACTGCAAGTATCGAGAACCATTGCAAGTCACAAGGGGCAGAGCCAAGTGGTGTTTCTCCCCCAAAGTTTAACAACTTACACTCTGCTTGTGCTTTTTAAGAGACAGAGGTTGCGATGTAGTTACACTTCAATTTTGAAATCTAGATTAGAACTCTGCTGAATCATGCAGGCCTCTATTCTAGCATTGTCTCTTTTTTGCAGGGCGACACAATTTGATTCCCGCAACAGTAATATGCATGTGGAAGCAGATGGTGACTTTTTCCAAAAAGACCCTTTGAGGGACAAGAAAAGGGAGAGGCTGGCTTTAGTGATGGTGGCAACCAGTTTGACAATCTTTTCTGACGCCCCTCCCACCATGCCTTCCTCCTTGGATTCCCTCACTGCCACCCAGCAAAGGTGCCTCCCATCTCTCCATAGCCCCTCTGTCACATCCATTTCATTTGTTTTAGAGCGCTGGCAATGACTGGCTTTACTAATCCTCTCAGCTATTCACATAAAATACAGATCTGTGCTTTGCAGCAGTCATATTAACCGTCTGCGCTACTTTATGAAGAATCAAAACTGCCACTAAACAAAACTCCGCTCTCTCATTATAGCGGAAACATGAACCACAAGAGTTTTCGTTGTCACTTTATTGCTGCTGGCAAGCTGGACGCACAAGGAGCTCTGCAACAAGTGCTTTTAAATTGTAAGTAATTTCCAAACATGGCATAACTCGCCCCGCTCCTCCCTCCCGCCTTCTTCCCTCCCTTTCCCGAAGTGAGTGCCTCCCCTCCAGGTCAATGCCCAGTGCAGCCTCACCGGTCGCACTGCCCTACAGCCGGCCATGATGGCAAGCATTGTTGTGCGACCCTTTTTATCAAGATGCTCAGCGTTTCGTTTGAGGCAATTCATCTAAACATCAATGAACCGACTGTATCAAGCCTGAGTGAAATCATAATGCCACCCAAATGCTAAACGAACGAGTGGGACCAGCCCTCTATAGTCGTGCTTTTCTTTGAAGGAGGCAGATCCTATCTCAAACACCATTAAAAGCAATCAGTTTTATTAACGAGCAAGATTCGCAAATATTACATTGCACTGTTTTCATGTCAAACCCACCATTGACCCCCTGGGGAGAGATATTATTAGGCATAGCAATAATGGAACTTGCCACCTTAATAATGTATATTAATCTTGCGCGAACACCCACTTTCTCATAAAATTCAGCTGTTTTATCGATTGCAGTGTTTTAATGTTTGTATACGCCTTGCGGTCAAAAATGTATTTTTGTTCCTTGATGGTATTACTGCGGGAACGGTTTAAAGCTATGCAGTTTATATGTTTTATGCTACAGCTTTAAAAGACACATTTGCTATTCACTCTAACACTAGACCTCCCCGTCTGTACACAAATAGCAGCTTGGCTTTGTGTGAAGACTGTCCTGCTGATGTCCAGGCGGTTGGGCTATTTTGTGAATGCCTTTCCTTGAATATCTGCAAGGCCAGAAAGATGATGCGCGCCCCCAGGGAGATACAGTACAAGCAGAATGTCAGCATCACCTTTTCTTCCATTGAAATGTCTAGTGACATTTCCAGAATTAATCAGACATATCGATTAAGACACCCACGAATGTCGAACGAGTGGCAGGATTAAGATACTGCACTGAAAATCAACAGCAGTAGCAAATTATTGCCTCAGCTGATAAAGACTCAATGCCAAGAACCCACGAAACTGCAAACTTCTCATTCCTTTTTAGGCGCTGACCTACAAAACCTATCTACACTTTTGATTAACTCTTAGCAAGAAGGATCTTTTGCTTTACTAAAAGCTTTTGAGTGATAACATTTATAGTACAAAAGTGTGTTCTATTGCATTGCATTAGCATTTACATAGCGCTTACTATCCCCCAGGGGCCTTTGCGAAGGGTATCACCTCCTCCATGGGAGTCCAGTGTTAGAGATTAAGGACCTGATTTACAGTATGGCTGAAGGATACTTCATCACAAAGGCGACGGATATCCCACTCCTTTAGGATAGAATCTGGTTTGTTGTCAATTCTATGCAGTTGATATCATTCTTATGCCTGTTATTGATTAAATGCTGATGCCATATTTGGAATTATTTAGTAAAGTAAAGTTAGACATTTGGCCTCACTTTACACTTTTGGTCTAACCTTGGACTAAAAGTGTAAATTTAGACCAAATGTGCAACTTTGCTTTTGGTCTATGTTTACCTTTGTGAATCAGGCCCTTTATGTAGGTCTGTATTTGATTGTACAACAGGTTGCTAGCATCTAATAAAGCACATTTATAGACTGTATTTAGATCATGCAAATTCTAAAATGATCTCGGATGACTTACGTAGAGCTCTGCAATAATAATCCTGGAATGTCTAAGTGAATGTTTATTGAAATTAGAGATAGTCAGCTTTCTTGTGAAATCTACTTATTGTTCTTTACTTGAGGATTACTATTAAATGATAGGCCCTATTTCATTTTATTTTGTTATAGTTAGTGTTGCATTGAGAACAGGATGCCTGTGAATAATTGTATTATTTATTTTACTATAGGTATTGCGTTTGGCTGAGTCATGAGTGTTGGGTGATATTGTTTGAACTGCAATAGGTGCAACTGCAGTTGGTGAAATATCAACCAGGTGTTTACTAACCTGAATTTCACATGACTCCCAATAACTCGTATCCAAGCTGAAAGTGAGTTCCATTATTTAGCAGTTTTTATGGAGAATGATGTACTCCAGACAGTTTTCATTCTGTATGGATGTATGATTAGTTGGGCTGCTAATCTGGAACACAGTGCCCTTGTGTCAGAGTATCTTTCTAGCTTCATCTGTAGTGTGACTGACCCCGTTCCGATTATTGCATCATCAATAAAATAGATTATTTTTAAAGCAGATGTTGTAGCCAAAGAAAGTCAAAGGGTGGCTGTCAGATCAATTGAGACTTGTATTATGGCTGTAAGAATTGCATTGCTGCTGCATCCTTGATCCTTTGATGGTGTATTATAATTGTGTGGGCAAAACTGATGCATCATGATGAAGGCCTCTGGCGTCATATAGTTGTGAAAAAGGCAAGGGGCTTAATCTTCTGACAGAATCCGTGGTGTGGGAAAATACACCAGAGTCCACATAGTATGAAATGTAGATTTTGTTATTTGATTGATTTGACGGTTCATAGAGCGGGTTAAATCCATGCTAATTCTTTTGGTTTGAAGTTGGTGGTGGTGCACCTGGTTCTTCAGGCCAAATTGTCAGTGCAAGGCTGGCTCTAGTGCTGGTGGCCACAGGTAGGACAATCCTTGTCAGTGCCCCCAGTTACCTCCTTCTCCATATATTCCCTCACTACCAGCCTCCAATAGTACACCTCATCTCTCCATAACCCTTTTCTGACAGGTATTTACATTCTTCTATAGTGCTACTCATACCAATGTAGGGTGTCAGGGCAATTTACTTTAGACACACTATATAGAGACAATGAATCATACATGTGTAAATCCATCTATAGAAAACGGTACATTTCATCCATACTGGTAGGCAGCATATTTTAAGAGTGCTTTGTATGGAGACGCAAAAACTCAGTATTTAAAATGTAACACAGTGATTTGCATTGGCTTCAGTAGAAAGACTTTTAGCAACATAGGATAATGAAAGACTTGGGAAAACCATAATGTTCCAACCTATACCTTGCAGTTTGCATTCAGCTTTTTGATAACAGTTGCTTACTGTGCTACTAGGATTGTACTTTATGAACTGCAAGCAATAAAATAATCTCTCTGACAAAAGCAGTGATCCACTGAACTATCTACATAAATACTATTGGGTGGGATGTGTGCTTTACAGCAGACATATTAACCCTCTGTGCTAATTAATGAGGAGTCAAAACTGCCAGTAGACAAAACACTGATCTCTCTCCAGCAAGTACATTAATCACCAGAGTGAGCTTGACATTTCTTTGTTGCTGAACACACAAGAAACTCTACAGCAGGTGCTTTTAAACCCATAAGATATTTGAAAACACAGTACTCCGGGAGATCAGTAGCCGGAGTGGTAGCACCAGGCACACCTCTCTAAAGCGAGTCCTATGCCAGTGGATAATAGTTTTTCCGGTTCCTACGTTTGAATTGCAGGAGATTGGAGTGACCTAAACATTAAGGAGCAGTAGTGAGATGATTGACAGTGAAGGTACTCCTACCCTGATTCTGTATGGTGTAATATCTCTCTACTAGGTAGGAAGTAATTTAGTTGAGGATCTTTCCATCAATCATGATTTCCTTTAGCCTATGTAATTGTGTTTCATGACGTACAGTGACAAAGGCTACTGATAATTCAGGAGTAGTAGAGCATTTACTTTGCATCTTTCCACCTTTGTGTTAAGAGCATCTAAATTGAAGATCAAAAAGTAGTCAGCATATGTCCTGGATGGATGTCTGTTTGTGGCTTCCATCCAGTTGTGTTCTATTTCATCAGCTTGGCAATTTGGGAAAAAAAACTACTTTTTTGATTATTTTAGATAAGAGGAGATCATTTGATATTGGCCTTTAGTTCACCTTTCTTCATGGGTGGTCATATATATGAAATCTTCATCTCAGTTTGAAACATGCGTGTAGTAAAGACCTGTGTATTATATTAATTTCTGGAAATGCAGCCAAGGTTGATAGGAGTAGTTTCTTGAAAATTTGCAAAGGGCATGAGCCTGATGGGGAGCTAGCAGAACTGCTTGCTTTGATTAGATATCCTGAACAGTCAGTTGCTGAAAGGAACTTAGGGCCTGATTTAGAGTTTGGCGGAAGGGGTTAGTATGTCACAAATGTGACAGATATCCCAACCGGTGTATTATGACCCGATTACTGCCTGTGGAGATCGTAATACGACGGATGGGATATTTGGCACATTTGTGATGGAGTAACCCATCCGTCAAACTCTAAATCAGTCCTAAAGGTAGTGGCCTTTCTCCCTGGGTGATTTATTTTGCTTGGTGTTTAGATTGGCGATCAGTTGTTCTGTTTTGAAGACATTGATTGGTGTTTTTGATTGTTTAACAAAGTGATTATCTTTAAATTGTTCAACTCTTGAGATTGAGGTGTTGATGTGGAGTTGCATGCGTGGTGGTGAAATTCCTTTGTAGGACACTTGACCTTGGAAATTATGTCTAATTAGTGATCACCTTTGCTTTTTTGGTGTAAAACTTTGTAAAATCAGCTTTGTCACATTTTGTCTAAACTGCCTTCCAATTTGTGCCCTTGGTATTTTTTTAAATGTACACTTTTATGTCTTTAGCTTTTGTATTTCATCATTCATTCATGATGTCTTCCTTTTCCTTTTTTGTCAGGGGGATTATTTTGTGGAAATATGTGTTCAGAAAGTTATACAGTTTTTCTAATATTATCTGCTAAAAGGTAGAGCTTATCATTAGGAGGACCTTTATTCTTTCCATATTGAGTTTATCCTATTGTGTTTAGACTGTCAGCATGATGGAAGGTTGTTTACAGATCTAAATGAGCTATTGTAAGTGAAATAAATGAGGTAGTGATCACTCTAGTGAACAGGGTTAATTTATTTTATTGTGACCCATACTGGTTTCCTGAACACGACAACTATTGTATAGTCCTCTTCTGTGTTTGCCTTGAGTGCTGAAACCTTTTGAATGCTCACCCCCTGTCACAGATCTGGGTTTAATCCATCGTTCTTATGCTCACCATGCCATCCCAGTTTGGACCCAACCATATACAAATCAGTCTTGACTCTGTTCCTCATGGGAACAATCCAGCCTGAACTGTCAGGCCAGGTCCTCCCTGGACCGTAAACAAGCATCCTAGGACTGGTTTCGGGGTATCACCCCTCCTCAACCAGGCTAGGTTGAATCCAGGGGCACAATGAGCTCAGCTTTTGTGTCATTTATTAGGTTGTAGATTTTTTGTGTGGGAAAACTGAGATGATTTCAGAAGCCCCATAACTTTTTGCCCCCATTTTTCACTTATGCTGGTGTTTTCCTTACTCTGGTGGTGCCCTGGGCACTGCTAAACAGTCCTAGGGCCTGTGCTCTGATTAAAATGGACATGCAAGTCGGCTAATTAAAATTGGCTGTATCAACCTACCTATAAGTCCCTAGTATATGGTAGGGCATGTAGGTTTAGGGACCCCAGGATAGGTAGAGCACCCATAGGTGCACTGCTGAGGTGCCCAGTGTCATTTTGAAGGCTGGCCTGCCTTGCTAGCTCCTGTTAAGTTACATTTAACCCCAAATTCGACTTTGGAATTAAAAGTACTTCCAAAGTCTTAAACTACCTTATTTTTACAGATAAGTCACCCATAAGGTCAGCCGTAGGTGCCCACAGGGTTGGGTGCAGTGTAACTATAAGTAGGGACCTTATAAAAGCTGTTTTATAAGCCCTGGTAAGGGGAAAATAGCAAAATTTGTTTTCCCCCCACATTACAGTGAATGGGCTCCATAGGCTAACATGGGGAGGCTTTATTTTAAAATTTTCCATTGTTAAATTTAATATAACTAACTCAGGGAAAGAGTTTTAGAACTTTACCTGAAAGTTGCCAACTTCAGCCCTATAGTGCCCTTCTCTGTTTGGCCAGCCTCTAGCAGTCTGGCCAGGCTGCCTTGATGATGAGTGAAGTGGTCTGGGCTGAACACAAAGGAAGTGCCTGTGGCATAAAAACTGCCTCAGCAAATGGTGAAACAGGATGGGGGAAGAGCAGCCAAACTGTACTTCAAAGGCGGAAACGACATTTGGGCCAGCAAGTGGACCTTTCCCATTTTCTGCAAAGCCAGACAGCTGTGTGCCCCCTAATTAGATTACAAGAGGGCTGGAAAGGGGTGTGCCAAGGGAAACTTAGCCACACCAGTGGATGGGCTCAGCCAGACCTAACCTCTGTGACTGAAATTTTATCATCTTGGATTTTTGAAGAATGTTGCTCCCTGGGATTAGTTTTTGCCACACCTCCCAGGAAGTGGTCACTCAAGAGGGTGGTGGCCTGCACGTGATTGGACAGAGGTCCTCCTGCTTTCCACCCCCAAGAGGAAGGATGAAACTGGCAGAGATGCACCTCACCTCAGATCCCTACAAGGAACAAGACAAAGAAGAAGAAGGACTGCTCTGCTGGACCGCTGATTTGCACGTGGGGCCTGCACTCTGAGGGACTGCACTCGGGCTTCAACACTAAAATCATTTTTTGCCTATCTTCAACTGCTTCAAGAAGGGACTTCTGTTTGCTACAGGTAGAAAATAGCTGACCATAGTCCCCTACATTAAGCCCTGACAAAACTGACCAGCTGACCAGTGACCAGTGGTCCTTTTTGGATTTGAGTCAGGTGCATTCTGGGAGTTGGAGTCCTAACCCTCAAGAAACAAATCAGAGCTTCTGGAACCTTGGGATGAGTTGTGGACTCCTAAAGGACATTCAAAGACCTTATGGAAGAAGATCCAGAAGTTTGGAGAAGATTGGAGCACTTTTGGAAAAAAGCTCCTTAAGTGAACCGATCCAACGTCGCAGGTCAAGCAACCTTATGCCAACCGTGACCCGGCCGGCCCGGCAGGCTTGTCCCGCTGTAAAACTCCAGAGTCCGAGATTTCCAGGATTTCACAGGGGGCTCATGGAAAGGCAATCCAACGATGTCGACTCAAAATGAGCTTGCTTTGGAGGTTCCTCCGGTGTTGGAGAGAAAAAGCTCCTAAAAAAGACGAACGTAAAAAGTTGACCAAGGCTTCCCACGCAACTTATCCAAAGAGAGCTTCACTTCAATTTCAAGTTAGTTTCGGACAAGATTTCCGTCACGGAAAATGAGCTGAGTCCGAAGGTAAAATTCCTCACCAAGGTCTCCTGTGACACGTATCCAAAGAGGGCACCAGGGAGGTCGGATCCAACTTGTGACTTTGTCCCGATGAAGAAAGTCTTCAAGAAAAAGATAAAGGCCGTCATTACAACCCTAGCAGTCTACAGACCACCAGGGCCACGGTGGCGTTGTGACCGCCAGCACTGCCAGTTTCCCTCAACTGGAGGGACTAGCGGACTGGCAGTCCTAATCCGCATGGTGTACTGCCCTGGGGATTACGAGCCCCCTCCCCACCAGCTTTTACATGGCAGTTGCACTGCACTTGGCATGGGCAGGTCAAGGGCCCCCACGGACAGCCCCGTCGCACTTTTCACTGTCTGCTATGCTATGCAAATCAAAAAGGTACACTGTTCCACAAGAAAAAGCAAGGATCCATCAGGCACTTCTAAAAATAGAAGCAAGGGCCCTCACACATCCAGTGGATGTCATGCTTCATCATAGGGCTTGATCCTCATCAGAGTGGAACAGCCATATCTGATGGGCCCCACAAGGGGGCTCTTTGCCGGAGCTCCTAATGTGTGATGTGTGCCGTGGTGAAAGAATGTAGGAGTAAATTTGAACCTACAGTCAGAGAGGAGCTGGACAGAGAAAAATTAAAAATGGCTCGAGAACCTCAAAACCTATATTTTTTACTGATCATAAGCGTTCTCGGTCAAGGTTAAAAACACTAGGGAGTGGAATGGAGATAATGTTCCACCACTCTACAACACACAAGAGGGTATATAAAACTGGTGGATTTGAATGTGGGGTGGTGGTATTTGGAGGTACATTGATGTATGGTTTGGTGAAATTGACTGACTATTGGTGGTATTTTTGGTTGAAGGTGTATTGATGTATGCTTCGCGACACCACTGAGAGAAGTTGAAGTGACTCCTTCTCTAATAAATGGAAATGGTTGGGAATGTTGTTGTGTGAGATGGGGTGGAAAGATGGGTGTATAGAATTTGAAGAGTGATGAAATGCAAGAAATGAGGGAGATTACATTCTGCATATATAAACCAGTGCTCATTATAATGACGTAGGCCCTCATTACAACCCCGGCGGTAAATTCCGCTTACCGCCGTGCAGAAGACTGCCAACACAGTGGAATTCCACTACAGCTATTACGACAGCTCAGAATCCGCCAAAATCCAGACACCCACACAAGTCCGCCACACCAAAGGTCAGTGATAAACTGGCGATAACAAAACCTCCACCGTCACGTCAACAGGAATACGGCAACACTATCACGACCCACGAATCCACGCAGCACTCTTTCAACCGCAGTAAACCATTGGCGGTACACACTGCCGCGCTCAAAATACACACACATATACTAAACACAACCACATTGGACAATTCAAAATACACAAACCTGATACAAATACACACACCACTCCCACACACCCAATACAATTTAAAGCACACACCCACATCACCCACAAACCCTTACTACAAAAATTGCGAAAGAAGGCCAGAGAGAGACACCACCAGAAACAACACTAGCATCCACAGACACACAACATCATCGTACTTCAGACAACATACACAAACACATCCCCTCACACATCACAACACACACCATACCACACATCACCCACACCACATCATGGCACCACAACAACACCCCAGGTTCTCTGCGGAGGAACTCAGGGTCATGGTGGAGGAAATCGTCCGGGTAGAGTCACAGCTATTCGGATCCCAGGTGCAGCACACCTCCATTGGAAGGACGATGGAGCTATGGCACAGAATCGTCGACAGGTTCAACGCAGTGGGACAGCATCCAAGAACACGGGATGACATCAGGAAGAGGTGGAATGACCTACGGGGGAAGGTGCGTTCTGTGGTCTCAAGACACCAGATTGCAGTACAGAGGACTGGCGGTGAACCCCCACCTCCTCCCCCACAACTAACAACATGGGAGGAGCAAGTCTTGGCAATACTGCATCCTGAGGGCCTCGCAGGAGTAGCAGGAGGAATGGACTCTGGTAAGGCAACTCTTAACTATTATGTACCCCACCCTACCTGCATGCCATCACATACCCCCACTCTCACCCCATCGCTTCAACACCTCACATATATCCCACTATCACAAACCACCCATCCCAACACCAAGTCCTGCATGCAACACCAATGCATGGACACCCATCACCAAAGCATGTCCACTACAGATACCCACACTGATCCCAAACCAAATATCACACAAGGACCTAGACATGAATGCAAGCACTGGAGTACAGGGTCACTCACACATTGCACACAATGGCACACACAGATGCAACAATCCTGCCTTTACACCCCTGCAGGACCCCTACCCAACGTCACCGGACAGGAGGTTCCAGACATGTCCACTCCCCCCCACAGAAGAGGCCCACAGTGATGACAGCAGCTCTGTACAACTGGATCAAGAGGACCAGCCTGGCCCATCTGGGACCTCGGGACAGTCGGTTCCCCTGACACTAGCACAAGCCACCACAGAGCCTCCCCCCTCAGGAAACACCACCACAGCACCCACCCAGCGGACCCATCCCTCTGTCCCCAGGTTACGTCAAGCAGCAGCGTGTCCACCACTACAGGGAACCCAGGCAAACCCACCACCCAAAGAAAATCAGGGACCTGGGGGCAGTAGGCACACAGTTCAGGGGAGAGAGGCACAGGAAAACAGGGGAACTGGGAGGACTGCTGTGCGACAGGGGGAGGACAGGCCCAGGGAACCCACTCTCCACAAGGCCCTCTCCAACATCATGGGAGCATACCATCATTCCCAGGAGACGATGGCAACGGTACTGGCCAACTTTCAGGAGACCCAGCGGCTGCAGGAGGAACACTATCTGGGGATCAGGCAGGAACTCAAGTCTATCAACACCACCCTGGTCACCATTGTAGGGGTGCTGCAGGACCTTGTCAACACCAGGAAGGACACTGAGGCACAACAAGGGGCCCATGACACTAGCCTGGATGAAGAACATCCCACCACCTCCGCCGGCGCTAGTGGACAGGAGGCACCGCCACAGAACCACAACACCAGCACCCCACCCCCTGCAGATGGAGAGCCACCCCGCAAACGGTCCCTGAGATCCAGGAACAAGACAGAGAACATTGCCAAGACCCCCGCCAGGAAATGAGACCCCCGTGAATGTCATCCTTCTGTCCCACATTGTCACCCTGTCCATCCTACAACTGCCCTTGCTCCACTTCCTCTGCCCCTTTGGGCAATGCACCTGTGAAACAAATAGACTGGACTCTGCCATGGACATTCCTCCACCATCACCCCTGACCATTTTACAACCCCCTCCACTTATTTGCTCAAAAATAAACACACATCAATCACAATCTGGAGTCAGTCTGTGCTTTCACAAATGTGTATTTACAATAACTATGGAATATAGCAATGTCAATATTATTGTCAACATACCGATGTAACACAGCTCTAGTCCATGAGGAAATATAGCAAAGGTCACACAGTGGGACCCACATCTGCGAAAGGGAAAGGCAAAGTGACAAGTCAGGGTCCATACACTGGGTGAAAGTGACAGACTCATGATAGTTCAAACAATAGTATGAGATGTGTGAGGCAGTGATATCTTCTTACCTGTGTCTCACTGGAAGTATTGCTGGATAACGTTGTTTCTGATGTTGATATCCTCTTCTTCTGCCTCTTCTTCTTCACTGTCCACAGGCTCCACAGCTGCCACAAGACCTCCAGCTGGACCATCCTCCTGTAGAAAAGGCACCTGTTGTTGCAAAGCCAGGTTGTGCAGCATACAGCAGGCCACGATGATCTGGCGCACCTTCTTTGGTGAGTAGTAGAGAGAACCACCTGTCATATGTAGGTACTGGAACCTGGCCTTCAGGAGGCCGAAGGTTCTTTCTATAATCCTCCTAGTACACCCATGTGCCTCATTGTAGCGTTCCTCTGCCTTTGTCCTGGGATTTCTCACTGGGGTCAGTAGCCATGACAGGTTGGGGTAACCAGAGTCACCTGCAAATGTTGAGGGACAACTGTTAGACATACACTAACCCATAGGGACAACCCCAGACCCAGACAACTATTCACAGGGTATAGGGTCCTTGTCCTCACCTATTAGCCACAAACGGTGCCTCTGGAGTTGGCCCATCACATAAGGGATGCTGCTATTCCTCAGAATGTAAGCGTCATGGACTGAGCCAGGAAACTTGGCATTCACATGGGAGATGTACTGTTCGGTCAAACACACCATATGCACATTCATTGAATGGTAGCTTTTCCTGTTTCTGTACACCTGTTCACTCCTGCGGGAGGGTACCAAGGCCACATGTGTCCCATCAATAGCACTTATGATGTTTGAGATATGTCCCAGGGCATAGAAGTCACCTTTCACTGTAGGCAAATCCTCCACCTGAGGGAAAACGATGTAGCTGCGCATGTGTTTCAGCAGGGCAGACAACACTCTGGACAGCACATTAGAGAACATTGGCTGGGACATCCCTGATGCAATGGCCACTGTTGTTTGAAAAGACCCACTTGCCAGGAAATGGAGTACTGACAGGACGTGCACTAGAGGCGGTATCCCTGTGGGATGGCGGATAGCTGACATCAGGTCTGGCTCGAACTGGGCACACAGTTCATGGATTGTTGCACAATCAAGTCTGTAGGTGACTATTACGTGTCTCTCTTCCATTGTCAACAGGTCCACCAGCGGTCTGTACAACAGAGGATGCCGCCATCTCCTCACCGGCCCCAGCGGACATGCCCTATGGACGAGAACAGCGAGCAGAGAGTCAGCCAACACTAAGGTATCACAAATTGTCATTAGCACACATTTACTAATCAGCAATGTGCCTGTTACTGTTTGCATACAAGGCCTACATAGGTGTGATGCAGTTATTATTATTGCCATGTGGCCCCCTGAAATGGCGGCTGCCTGACCTGTAAGGCGGGACAAGGGGATATGAGGTAACTACGCTGGCGTTCTACACAGTCACAGTAGGCGGTCGAATACCGCGGCGCAATCATGCATTGGTTAACATTGGGCCCTATGGGTCCGAAGAGCCAATGACGATGTACACCGGCGGTGACGGTACGCACCGCCGCGGACGTGACCGCCATTTTCTCTCTGTTCACTCACTTGATACCTGACCTTCAACAGGAGAGGACCTCAGTCTGGAAGTGACGATGGCTCATGTGTCTGGGGAAAGGGCCACTGCCTTCACTTCGGAGGAGTTGGAGAAGTTAGTGGATGGGGTCCTCCCCCAGTACACGCTACTCTATTGTCCTCCAGACAAAAAGGTGAGCACAGTGTGAGCATGCTGCATGGGCAATGGCTGTTTGGAGTGATGTGGAAGGAAGATACCTGGGGGGGGGGACTGAGCCCTGCATGAGCGGACGGTGAGTGTCTGTGCGTCAGGGCAAGGGTGGGAACGTGGGCCAATGACTATGGCGGTCTGGACGGTGAAAGATTTACCTTTTCCCCTGTACTATTCCTCTAGGTCAGCACCCACCAGAAGAAGGAAATTTGCGTGCCATCGCCAAGGAAGTCCGGACCCTGGTGGCCCACCACAGACGGAGCACCCACTGCCGTAAAAGATGGGAGGACATTCGCCGCTGGAGCAAGAAGACGGCAGAGGCCCAGCTGGGGATGGCCTCCTAACGTGGGAGGGGTGCCCATCGCACCATGACCCCCCTGATGTTCTGGATCCTGGTGGTGGCGTACCTGGAGTTGGATGGGCGCTTGATGGCATCACAGCAGCCACAAGGGGGTGAGTACAGACACATTCATCTGACTCTGCGCGCATTATGAGGTGTCTGGGTGGGGGAGGTGGGTTCCCCTAGGCCAGGGCGAAGTTGGTAGACAAGGTCCCTTGTGAGGCAGGCTATGTGGCACTCCAACCCCACCAGTGGAAGAGCCATCTACACCTAGTCAGGCTCCTGTGACTTCCATGTGTGCAGCAGTCGGGCATAGGCCTTGTACCCCATGGTCTTGTGAATAATCTAGGAACTGTTAGTGCATGGCATAGTGCTGAGGTCTGCTGTGTCTGTAGTGTCCGCCAACTGTAGTGGTATTGCTTTCACTGAACATGTCTTTCTTCTGTCTCCCCCCCCATTTTTGTGGTCTCCCTGTTCTTGTGTACAATAGCATCATCTGGCGGAGGAGCATTGGCACCGGAGCAGGAGGGAGCTTCATCCCACTTGGCACTGGAGGGCGAAACAACGGAGTCAGAAGCCACCAGTGGGACGGAGGGTGAGGGGAGCTCCACGGCAGGGACAGGAGGTGACAGCAGCAACAGCGACTCCTCCTCTGATGGGAGCTCCTTTGCGGTGGCGGGCCCCTTTGTGCCCCCGCATCAAAAGGTACAGCCGCCACCCCCCCACCAGCACCGCCCTCCCAGCAGCCCCTCAGCGTGTGTCCCGTGCTCCTCACCCACGAGGGTGGGCATCTCCTTCGCCCCAGGCAACTCATGCCCTGCCCCAGTCAGCCCTGCTGCCCTCAGTGAGGAGGCTATTGACCTCCTGAGATCCCACACTGTTGGGCAGTCTACCATTCTAAATGCCATCCAGGGTGTTGAGAGGCTTTTGCAACAAAGAAATGCATACCTGGAGGGCATTCATTCTGGCCAGGCAGCCCAACAGAGAACATTTCAGGCTCTGGTCTCAGCACTAATGGCAGCCATTGTCCCTGTGTCCAGCCTCCCCCCTCCAACTTCCTCCACCCATACCCAATCCCCTGTACCTCAGCCTATCCCAAGCACACCATCAGACCAGCATACACACATCTCAACACACAAGGGTGGCTCAGTCAAACATAAGCACCACACATCCCACAGGCACTCACACAAGCATCATACCCATGCAGACATACCAACATCCACTGCCTCCACTGTGTCCCCCTCCTCCACGTCTCCCTCCTCCCTCCCAGTCTTGTCTCCACACACCTGAATGCACGACATCTTCAGCCACTACCTCCATCACCAGCACGCCCATCACCACACACCGCTCACGTGCACTCACCAGCCCCACTACCATTCACACATCCCCTGTGTCCTCTCCCAGTGTGTCTGTGAGCCCTCCTCCCAAAGTACACAAACGCAGGCACACACCCACCCAACAGCCATCCACCTCACAACAGCCTCCAGCCCATGCACCTTCACCCAGATTCAGCAGACGTACACCTCCTACAACCACTACCTCTTCCTCCACTCCCAAACCCCCTCCATCTACCCATCCCAGTGTGTCAAAAAAACTTTTGCTAGCTAATAGTGACCTCTTCCCTACACCTCTCCCTCTGCCCGTCCCCTTGGGCCAGGCTTTCCAGGTCCCAACCCAGCACCTCAGCCACCACATCACAAAGCAAAGTGGTGCCAGCAACTGCGGGCTATTGGAGTGCGCCAACCATCAGGGCTGCCAGTGTGCCTCGGAGCGAGGGCAAGGACATTCCGCCCCCTGCAAAACTTAAAAAGTTGCCCACATCCCAGAGGGAGAAGCAGAAAACACCTGCCACCAAGGGCTCAGGGAAACTAAAAGGGGATAGTGGCAAAACAGCAGCGCTACCATCCAAGGTGGGGAAGGGCCAGAAACTGAAGGGCAAGTCAGGAGAGGGCATGGTGGCACTGACTGAGGGACCAGTGTCAAATCTTCTGTCCACGTCGATGCCAACCTGTACGGCAGAGAAGACTGCCTCCAGCACCGCCACCTGCACTGCCGTCACAGAGCCCGCAGCCAGCACCGCCCCCACAGAGCCCACAGCCAGCACCGCTGCCACAGAGCCCTCAGCCAGCACTGCCGCCACAGAGCCCGCAGCGAGCACCGCCGCCACAGAGCACGCAGCCAGCACCGCTGCCACAGAGCCTGCCGTCAGCACCGCCGCCACAGAGCCCGCCGCCAGCACTGCCGCGACTGACACCGCCATAAGCACCACCAGCGGCCCGCGACATCCTGAGCCAGTGGCACCACCTCAGTCATGGCTGCCATCCCCAGTGGTCATTCGTCAATGAAGCACTGTGGGCACCAAGCCCCTCCAGAACCAGTGGAGTGTCACATCCACTACCTCAGTCCTTGGCAGGATGAAGCACTATGGGCACCAAGCTCCCTCCATAACCAGTGGAGATTTACATCCACTACCCCAGTCCTTGGCAGGATGAAGCTCTCTGGGCACAAAGCCCCCTTCAGAACCAGTGGAGAAAGGCATCCACTACCTCAGTCCTTGGCAGGATGAAGCACTCCCCAGGATGCAGCAGTGGGCAACCCACCCACTGAAAAGACTTGAGAGACTGTGGCTTTGCACTCCCCAGGATAATGCAGTGGGCAACCCACCCACTGAAAAGACTTGAGAGACTGTGGCTTTGCACTCCACAGGATAATGCAGTGGGCAACCCACCCACTGAAAAGACTTGAGAGACTGTGGCTTTGCACACCCCCAGGATACATCATTGTGCATTGAGCCCCCTCGTGGAGCAGTGGCGTCGTGCGTTCATCAGGCTGAGGTGCCCCCCCACCCCTCCCCCTGAGGTGCCTGTTTATTTTCCATCTGATGCCCCTCCAGTGTTCTCTCCGTTTGGAGTCAGGTATCGAGTGTGGGCCTCGCCCATGCATTTTGGGCCCAGTGGTCCACGGACAATGATTTGTGCACTATCTGAACTTGTGTAGTTGGTGTACATAATTGTATATATACGTATTTATAGTTTTGACTACTGGATTTTTATTGATTACAATCGTTCAAATCAATACCTTTTGTCCTTGAGTTATTGAAGGGGGGTTGGGGGGTGTATATATAATGTTGCAGCATGTATTTGTGTGTATGGTGTTATGGGTGAGTGTGTCACTCTCTTTTCCCTCCACCCCTCCCCTGTGTTGTAGGTGCAGCACTCACCGTGGTCGTCGCCACCGTCTCTGGAGCTCCTGATAGAGGAGCAGGAAGATGATCGCCGGCAGGATGTGAAGTTCTGGCTCCATGGTGTCCTGGTTCCTCGTGGGGTGTGGAGAGGTGAGTGATTTCCCCTTCGGTGTACTGTTTCCGCTGTGATTTTGATCGTGTTGGTTCCGCCCCGGAAAAGGTGGCGGATTGGCATCTTGTGATAGGGTGGGCAGTACATTGCCTTTCACCTGTCTGTGGGCGGTGACCGCCGCGCTGTTTGTTTCTACCGCCATGGCAGTCGGAGTGTTAATGTGGCTGTCTATGTTGGCGGTCTCCGCCGCGGTCGTAATTCAATTTAATTTTTTTCCGCCGGCCTGTTGGCGGTGTTACCGCCGCTTTAACACCAACTCCCAGGGTTGTAATGAGGGCCATAATATCTCCAGAAATTACAACAGAATTATTATTACATAGTTTTACAGATGAGATGTCACACATACCAACCACAGCTCATGTAGAAGGGGCTCTAACTCAAAATAGCCAACTTAGAATTACAAATAGCCAACTTGGAAGTAGAAATATTCCTGGGCTTTTAACATATAGGTACATGACCCCTGGCATACTAATGAGCACCCTTACTGGGTGTGCCCAGACCCCACTAGTGCCATTAACTCCAGTCAGGCCATGCACACCATTGTTAAGAAAAATATGTTTCTGCAGTAAATGCGCTCATTGAGTTATGACATGCCACAATTAGCACAATATGGAACAACAGTTAACCCAATACTGCTTGTTTTTGTGCAGGCAATCACTAATCATAAATGAAAAACTGTTACTTGTGGAGGAAACATAGGGCCACAGTTTGCGACTTCCTAATTGCGGGTTTTTGCAACTCGTAATTAGGAAATTGCAAACAGTGACGTACCAATGTGTCTCAGACACATATAGAGATTCCCAGTAGGTTGCAAATGAACCTGCCTCTTCAATATTAATGATGCGACCCATTGTGAATGTCCAAAAGCACAGGGATGGTGCCCTGCTGGGGTCAGCAGACCGCCATGTCTGTGATTGTTTTTTCATTAAACATTGTCTTGTAATGCAAACCGTTTCCTTAAAGGAAAACGAGATGCATTTCAAAAACAAAAATGAAAAGTTTTCTTTTCATTTTTTAAGAGCATTTTTTTAGAGGAGGACCACCGCCTGCTCTTAAAAAATGTTTTGACCCAACTTTCCCTTCCCATTTTTGAATGAGTTACCACCAACTTGAAGTTGGTGGTAAACTGAGAATGTTTTGCAACCACATTCCGGTCGCAAAACATTCATACATCCCCCTGCAACTTGATATTAGGAAGAGACTCCCTTAACACACCCCTTCCTAATATTGACTTGCAAACCTATTTTGCGATATAATAATAGGTTACTGGATCGCAAAATAGTGTTACTACATGTCAAAAGGTTGTTTAGCGGTCACAAACGGCCTGATTCTCAGTTTGCGACCGTTGGTCTTGTATGCACAAACAAATGCTTCTTGCTTACAAGCGGCTTATAGACCAAACACCTTACATTTTATTACATTTCAATCACAATGACAACATGTCTGACATAAAGAAAAGAATTTCAACATATTCTTTAGATTTTTTTGTTTAATTGTGATTGTGTAACCCCTCACACGTGCTTGAAGTAACTTGAATAAATAGAGCATAATTTTCACTCATGAAAACGCTTCAAAATGACAAAACAACTATAAAGTAGCCTTGTGCACATACAACAGCTTTAGTCTGTATTTCTTGTTTTAATTTTCAGAAGCTGTCATTAAGTACAAAGTTTGTAGTGCTTAAAAGAGAGTTTATAAGAGGGAATAACATAATGATGTAAATGATTGAGGATAGGCTCCTGTTTAAAGTGCACCCTGATTCTGCTTGCATGCACTCCTTCCTAAAGTATCATCAACGCTATGTATTTCAACCCTATTAAACACTCTCCGATTTATATCTTCGTCTGGACGGGGAGGGAGGACCCAATGGTCCCAAAATAGAGATTGAGTTTTTAGTACTTATTTTTGGAGAATCGTGCGTATTCAGCTACAGGAGATTTAAAGGGGGTACCTGTGTTTGGTAAACGTTCTTCAAAATGTATTTTTCGTTTATATATGGTAAACATGAGGCGAGGTTTAATATTTTATTGAGTAGTATTTGTGGTGTGTATTTAATCATGCACAGACTTTTCCCTTCCATATTGAATCCAGGTCGGTTTTGACATACATAGTTTGAGTATAATGGGTTTCAAATGGAACTAAGTTGGACAGTATTGTAGTTGAAAGCACAAGGCCTTCTCAGTTTTTATTGGATGTTGATGATTAGTCTATTTTCTTGGTTGCATATGGTATGGCTGTGAGCTACAGAATTTCTACCTTGTCGCGGTTTTTCTTCAATCCAGTTTGTAACTTTCTGCTTCTGTCATTCTGAATGGCTTGCCTTATGTCGAGTTAACATAGGTGAAAGGCTGGTAGCATTAGTCTTCATCATTTCAACTTGGTGCTTGTGCACTTTTATCTAAAGTGTGTGACGTTTCCTTTGTCGAGTTTGGGCTTTCCTAAAGAACAACGCATGTGGCATTGTTCCGCATCTTCTCAAGTGGCTTCTTGGAAAGGGTGCGGGCCTGTGCTCTGTATTTTATTGTGAGATAACATTAGTGTGCAGCTCTCATGAGGAACGTAGTTTGCAAAAAGTTAATACACAAGTTCTTTAGATGGGGCTAGGCCAGTGCAAACTGGTGTATGGCTTGAGGTTATTTGGTCGAAGTGTCACACTTGCCAAACTGTATCTGTGAATAAAAAAATGCTGTGTGTCAGTGAGACAAGACCTGTTTCTAAATGAACATATATTATGCTAAGTTACAAAGCTTGTTTGCTTCATTGGGCAATTTTCATAAGTTTTCTGGTGTAAAATAAGGCTTGCGTCCTTTTTGCAAAAGGAGGTGTTTTATACTCCCTCCTATATTATTAAGGTATATTTTATCTAATACTGTTCATCTGATATCTGTTTCATTATGTTTTTTTAGGTTTAAATCTATTGTATTGGTTTCAGAAAAATGTACAAACATTAACCGCACCCATATCCACTGTGGAGGTGAATTATTAAGGGAAAAAGGGAAAATAAAAACTAGGGAAAAAAGAAGGGAATCTAGGAGGAGGTAGGGGGTTCAAGTACAACAATCAGAAGTTTGAGACAAAGGGAGTACGGGGAGCAGTAAAGTTTAGCTAGGGGGAGAGGGTAGTGCTCAGAGATTCCCATTGCTGTGGACCTTCAGTAGAGTTGATATTCTTGGGGTGAACGTTGATGTCCATGGTTCGCTTTCACTAGGTCAATCTGCTTTGTTCCCCATGCCTTTGAGTCGAAGCATTTGCAAGTATGCCAGGCAGGACAGTTCCCGGGAAGTCTTGCACAAGGAATTGTATGCATGGGCCCCATATCTTGTCAAATTGTAGGACTTTGTATTCTACGGATGCAGTCAATTCTTTCCACGACTCATAGGTCCCAAAGCTTATGTAGCCAGTTGTTATGGGTCAGTGTCTTCTTTGTGCCCCACTTGGATAAACTGACTTGTTTGGTTGCAGAGTGTCAGGGTAATTGCCCTACCTGTCGCCAAATGTAAAGGGTGCATGAGGGGGTGCTGGGAAGCCCTAATAATATGTAACTGGGGAATGTGGGTATGTCTCTCATAAATTCCATTAATGCCTGCTAGGGTGTTTGTGAAATGTGTGTGGAAGGCCTCTTGGCCAGCTTAACCCTGTCCCATGTCATAATTGTGGCCTTTGCTACTGATGAGATATACACCCGTAGTCAGTGGTGTTTTTGGGCAACCATGGGATTTTCCCTACATCCCAGAAATCACTTGATCTACGAAGCACCAGTGCTTTTCCGTGTGTGACCTATTCCATTCCACTATATATCTCAACTGGGTCGCCTGGTAATAACACCGCTTTAGGTGGGACATATTGAGGCTTCCCTCTGCCACGGACAAGTGGACTTGTTTCTTGGCCATACGTGCCTTTTTGCCATTCCATATATAGCTTTCCATCAGATGTTGTAGCTTTCCATGTATGTGTGGGAAAGGCTGTAGGGGAAGAGTTTGCATTATGTAGAGAATCTTTGGAAGGCGAGTCACCTTGACTGCAGCTATCCTACCCAGCTAAGAAATGGGACCACCCCTTCATGACTGTATTTCGGAGAGAGTGGACACCAGCAGAGCAGCATAATTGCACTCCACTTTTTTCTCCACTGTGAAGTGTATTTGGAGGCTCAGGTAGTGTAGCCCTTGAGTTACCCACAGGAAGAGGACTTGCAGCTGAGTTCTATCACTCTTGGGGATAAAGAAGCTGAGGACTTGTGATTTCTGTAGGTTGACTTTGAGGCTATAACCCCTGCCAAAGGCTTCAAGTTCCTGCAAGAACTATGGTAGGGAGGTGTGAGGCGGTGTGTGTCCTACATGACGTTATCTGCATACAGTGTGATTTTATGTTCCCGGTGGCCCACTATGATGCCTGTGATTAGGAGCTTTGTGCAGATTCATTCAGCTAGGAGCTCTACATAGAAAGCGAATAAAAGTGGGGACAAGGTGCATCCCTCTCTCGTTCCCCTTGCTATCTTAAAGGGTTGTGATCTCAGGCCATTATTACCCCACGCTGTGGCTGTGGGCTTTGTGTAGTGCACCATATCAAGAACCGCTTTTGCCAGCACAAGTACACACAATTGAACACCTTCTCCGGGTCGATCGATAGCAGGAGGGATGGGATCCGAGAGTGGCTCATTTTATGGAGAAGATGCAGGAGCCATTTTACCACTACAGTCTATTTTAGGTATGAACCCAGGCTGGTCTGAGTTGACCAGCCCCTGCATGTAAGGACCAAGTTGGGCTGAGAATATGCTTGTAAAGATCTTGGCATGTACAATAAGTAGGGAGATGGGACCGTATGATGAAAAGAGAGTGGGTTATTTTCTGGGCTTAGGAATCACAGTGATAGCAGCTATCCTCATAGTGTCCGTGAGTGTGAACCTGTCCTGGCACTTTGCCCACTTGGTGCTGTGCTATTGCTGTGAGGACTTTGTTTTCTTATATGTCTTGTTCCAGCTGTAGAGTGCCCTCAGCTGGCAGGCACTCAGCAGTCGCTGGGCTACATAATCTGTGGCGCCCGTGTGCCTTAAAGTTTCTGGTGAGTATAACTCAGCATAGAAGCATTCAAATTACTGTGCTTTGGCTTTGTCATGATGCTTGTGTTGGCCTTGTGGTCCCTGAATCTTAGATATTTTCTGCTTGTCTAGAGAACCTGACCTTGGGAATGGTTCACAAATAAGATTGTCACTCCTGCCTTTTTCCCTGGTGCTGAGGAGAAATACTGGTGATCGAACCAACGGCATCTCATACACTTCCAGTCTTCCTTAAGGTGGTGAGTCTCTTGTGGAAAGAAAATGTTGCAATTAGAGTCTTTGAGCAGAGAGAGGAGCGCTAATCGCTTTGTTGGGGCATTGAGACCACAAACAGTCAGGCTTAGGATTTTGACCATTTACTCATATGCGGGGTGGGTTGCTAATGAAGTAGAGCAGGAGTTGATCTTCAATGGCTCCCCTTTGACAATTGAGACAGTCTGTCTCAATGCAAATTTAGTGGTTGAGCAGGTTGGTTGTCGGGCAAGGGTTGGCAGGGTAATGAACGAAACTAGGAAACTCAATTGCTCCTGTCCCAGTAACCAGTAAGACTATATCGTCGGGCCTCAAGTCACTGGCTAGCAAGTGCAAAAGGACTTGAGGCGGGGTGGCAGAGACCTGCTGCCCTAGTGCTTGTCAATCACACAGTTGAATGGTGGAGTCCGCTGGGCCCAGATTACTCACCCAAGAGGGTGTTGCCAACAACATAGGTACCATAAATATCTTCCCTGCCAACGGAGCCACCATAACTATCCCAGTGAACTAGACGGAGTCCTGGTCTAAAGAAGGTCCCTGATGTTTAATCAATCAATCAATATTTGTAAAGCACGGCTACTCACCCGTGAGGGTCTCAAGTTGAAGGGGGAGAGAAGGGGCCTCATCCGAAGAGCCACGTATTGATATTCTTCCTGAAGATGGTGAGCGACGGGCTTTGTCTGAGGTGCAGGGGGAGGTTGTTCCAGCTCTTTGCTGCAGTGTAGGTGAAAGATTGTCCTCTGGTGGTGGTTTTGCAGATGCAAGGGACGGTGGCCGGGGACATCTGGGCAGAGCGGAGGGATCTGGTGGCTGTGTGGCAGGAGACACAGTGGTTCAGGTAGGCTGGTCCTACATTGTGTATGGCCTTTTACATGTGGGTGAGAAGCTTGAAGGTGATTCACTTCTTGACCGGTAGCCAGTGGAGGGTCCTCAAGTGCTGGGAGTTGTGTTCTTGGCGAGGAAGGTCCAGAATGAGCCTGGCGGTGGCGTTCTGGATGAGGCAAAGTTTTTTGATGTTCCTAGTTGAGGTGGCGGCATACAGGGTGTTGCCGTAGTCGAGCTTGCTCGTGACTAGGGCGTGGGTGACTGTCCTGCGACAGTCTGCTGGGATCCATCTGAATGCTCTAATAATATGGCAGAGTGGGTGCCAGCAGGTGGAGGTGACAGAGGTTACCTGGTGGGTCATGGATAGGGAGGAGTTGAGGATGATTCCTAAGTTGCAGGCATGCTCGGTCTGTGCATGGGGGGGCGCTCAGGGATGTGGGCCACCAGGAGTCATCCCAAGTTGAGGTGGCGTTTCCAAAGATGATGAGCTCCGTCTTGTCGGAGTTCAGCTTGAGGCAGCTTTCTCTCATCTAGGTGGCGACGGCTTCAATTCCTGCATGAAAGCTCCTTTTGGCCATGTCCGGGTCTTCGGTGTGGGAAATGATGAGTTGTGTCTCATCGGCATATGACACGATGTTCATACCGTGGCTTCTGACGATGGTAGCAAGAGTGGCCATGTATACGTTGAACAGTGTGGGACTCAGTGAGGATCCTTGGGGGAATCCGCAGTTGACTCCTGTGGATCTGGAAGTGTAGGGCGGGAGTCTGACCCTCTGCTTCCTCCCGGAGAGGAAGGAGTTGATCAATTCCAGGGCTCTTCTGCGGATTCCTATGTCGTGGAGTCTAGTACGCAGAGTGCTGTGGGAGACCGTGTCGAAAGCTGCTGAGGGGTCAAGGAGTATGAGTGCTGCGGTATGGCCACAGTCTAGGAGTAATCGGATGTCGTCAGTGGCTGCCAGGAGTGCTGTCTCCATGCTGTGATTGCTGCAAAAGCCGGACTGTGAGCTGTCCAGGAAATTGTTGGCCTCAATGAAATTCCGTAGTTGTGCGTTGATTGCTTTCTCTTGTAATTTGGCGGGGTAGGGTAGCAGCGAGATGGGATGGAAATTCTTTTGTTCTGATGTGTCGGCCGAAGGTTTCTTCAGGAGAGGGAGCTTTTGGCGTGTTTCCAGTCCCCAGGGAAGGTGCCCGTCCTGATGAAGTAGTTGATTGTGTTACAAAGCTCGGGAGCAATGGATGAGCTAGCTCTGTTGAAGTTATTGAAACAAGGCCAATCATTCTCGGTGGTTCTTGGCTGCAGTAGGTTTGCCTGCTTTTTTTGTGATGAGTGGCAAGTTCACCTACTCATGCCTGACAAGGTCGATGAGCTCCATGGCATTGGGGATCAAGCACCGTCTTCTTATAGTGACTTCAGGCCTAAGATCAATCAGGCCTTTTCTATAGTGTGAATCGTGTGTGTCTTATTGTTCCAGGTGAAGATTAGCTTGAAGGGATGCCCACATTTGTATATGATTCCTTTCTCTCACAAAAACATTGTGGCTTGCTTAAGCACTCAATGATGCTGTGGTGTGATAATGGTTAAGTCCAGAAATAACCACACCTTAATCCTTCAAAAGTGATGGAACTACAAGCCTGCATTGCTGACATAATGGCTTTCATTTTGTGGTAGTGGTGGACACAGATCAGGATGTCTTGAGGCATCCCTGGGGCTTTGGACAGACAGGCCGCTATGTGTGTGCCATCAAGGACAATGTCTTTCTCTGTGAGCTCCGGTAGGATATGACGAAAAAGGTAGATTACATCATTCTCTAGGTCCCCAGAGTCAGCCTGGAGGGGACTCCTTTAATTTTAAAGTTCGCCCCAAAGGATCTCTTTTTGAGAACTTCCAGGTAGAGCTGGAAGTCTGCATTCATGTCTCACAGTTCAAGCAGTTTGCATTGGTGTTCGTTAGTTTCCTCCTTCCTCCCGTGACTGTTTTATGCCAGTGTGGTGACACAGTGCCCCACTCCCCCCACAACTCACTTGAATTCTTTGTTATCTGTGGCCACTTTTTGTTTCAGGGCAGCTATGTCATTCCACGGAGCACTGAAAAAGGTCTCTATGAAGGAGCATGTAATCGGGACTTCCCCCACCGGCAATCCGTACCTACTGCTACATGGGGAGCTGTTGAGGTGGGCAAGGCATCCTGAGGGTTCTTGGTAGTGGGCTTGGTAAGCATGTCTTTGAGTGGGGTATCTTTCTTGCCGTGGTGTGCTGCCATTGTGATGCCCAGTCCTCCCTGTATGGTATTCCACTACAGGCACTCAGTCTGACAACTCACGTGCAGCCCTCTGGTCTCAGGTGGTGCCTGTAGTCTTAACACTCTGACGCTACCTGTCCCATGGTAAGGGGGCTTTCTCGGTTCCTGAAGTGCAAAGAACAGTCCTCAAAGAACTCAAGAGCAGGAGGGAGGGGGGAGGGCCTGTCCCAGCTGTCCCTCTAGCTTCATACTTCTAGCTGCCATCTCCTCCACCCGTCTTTATCTGCAGTGTGCAGACCCTTGGTCACTGCCCACCAGCAAGATAAAGGCACCCTGTCACGGCCCGCACCTCAGCGTTCTTCTGATGCCTGCTTCCTCTTGGCTCTCTTAGGCTCACCTGATGCTGTTGGAGGGTCCCAGGCAAGCCCCAGTCTCAGGATTCATGCCATCATTCTGCACCTCACTGGGACCTCTGTCATGGCTGCCGGCTGATGGTGCAGTGATGTGGCCTCTCAACTTTGCTGCTCCTGCGTAGCACCTTGCTGCTTGGGGGAACATGTCTGGTCCTCTGCACCATCATTGCCGATGGGGCCCCTGCAGGCGTGAGCAGCCTCAGCATGAGTAGTCTTGTGCCGTAGCTCTTGATCTCATGCTGCAGGCTTGAGCTGGGTGGCCCCACAAGGGATTTACCTCTTGGGCTCCATGGCAGCCACCATCTTGGCTGCAGTCACTGCCTTGAACTGCCAGCGCTCGTGTCTCCACAGCAGCCCTCCACAGTAAGGGGTAACTCTTTCCCCCATAGTTCTTGGTGTGACCCCCGCAGCAATCTGGGGTCCGGCTAGCAGAGGAGCTGCCAAATCTGCCAGCTTGCAGGATCAGGCAGGGGAGCTCCACAGGGTTGCACCTACTTGGGTGTCATATTGGACAAGTCCCCCATTAGGATTTTTTGTCATGTAATGGCCAGTCAATGGCATGTGTCAGAGTCAGGTTACCATGAACAATCGCCCTTCCAGGAACTACTGACGTATTTTGTAATTCATAAATTGCTGGGATATAAAGAGAGGCCTTAATATATAAGAGGTTAACAACCCACTGGCCAACATACTTCTGCAGGTAAAATTGTATTATTTGTCTTAAGAAGCCCTCCTTTGCCTTGAGGAAACCAAACCAATAATTGAGGACTCGCTATTTAGATTCAAATGATATATCTGTTAGGCCCAGTTCTAATCTCAGAGCACTGTTGATGGATCCTCTGGGCAGGCCTAGCCATTTTTTCAAAATATTAATTTCTATAGTCTGCAACTGCTTAATATATTTTTACTGGCATAACCTTAGAGCTGTACTGAAATATATTTACAATTTTTGTTTCATAGGACTCACTTAGAACGTCAATTGACTTATGACCCAGAGCAAGGTCCAGTCTATGTAAAGAACCAGCAGTAGCCTTGGCACAAATGTTATACCTGTCAGCTCTTGGCTTGGTTTCCCCTGTCTTTTTTGCTTCTGACCTCCTGTTTTTGATCCTATGCTGAATTTAATTTTTGCTGGCTTTAGAACTCTGGGCACTTTACCTCTGCTGACCAGTGCTAAAGTGTAAGTGCTCTCTGTCTAAATCGCATTGGTGATTGGTTTATCCAAGATTAGCATTTTGGATAGTGCACCTTTATTGCCCCAAACATCGGAGTCAGGACTTTAGCCGACAAACTAGGGTTAACTTTGATTACATCGGAGGAAAAGTTATCAGGGCCTTGAGCTCTAGAGCTTTTCAAGGCTTTTATTATAGATTGAATACTACTTGCTGTAGGAGCTAAATAGTTATTTCCACCCCCTTTTCTGGGACCCCACTGTGCGTTCTTCCCAATACTCCTGAATTTACTTTTTTTCAGTTTATACAGCTCAGAAATGTGCATCACCCATGTTTCTTCAGGAACCGTCACCGCTACAATTTTTTAGCCAACCCCAACCCCAATACACTATAAACTATGTTCCAGAAGCCCTTAATGCTTCGCATATGAAGGGAGATAATTGCCTTCATCCATACAATGTCTTGTTCTTCCGAAACTATTTGTCTTATCCCTTTCCTATAGTTCTTCCTGTGTAGTTTAATAAGGCACTCTCTAGTAACCCCGTCTGCTTTAGCGGCCTCCCAAGTATTCTTGTTTAATGTGCCATAACAGAGCCAGGGGACTCCCTCCTACCCCAACCACTGTTTGATCCTGTACACATTGCTTCACTTATGGAGGCAATTACGTTCTTATTGTCTTCTTTTATGTACTTTATTATATAAAGTAGTCTGGTCTTCCAACAGCTCCATTATTCTATTTATAGTGCGAAGTTGTAATTTCCCAATCCAAACCAATCTACGGTCCTTAAAGCAGTAGATTGGCTGACTCTTCTGTCAATGTTCTTTTAGCTGGAGGACACTGTACAGCAAGAGCACTAATAGCTTGTGGTCGCTGCCTACCAACTCACCTACTCCAAAATCCTTTACAATGCCAACATTTTTGGAAGAAATCATTGCATAATCGATCAGTGTGGACGCCTTCCCTATTATCAAAAGTGACATGGGCCGGCTGATCCTCTACACATCTAGCATTACAATTGGTCATGTTCAGGCTGTCTAACAGTGTAAGTAATTGTCTATCTGTCGCTTCCCCCTGCTGGTGCAGCCACATCTGGCATGAGCATTTTCTTTCTCCAGTTGGAGCTTGTCCTTCGATGTATTAGGAGGAATCTTAGCATTAAAATCAGCCATAAACAAAATTGGGACTTTTGGAAGAACAGGTTAACTTTCTCCATTAGAGCTGCTAGCTTTTTTAGTTGTTTTTCCTGCCTATTCTTCAGGAGGGAGTACGTATCCATTAGAATTAGATCTGGACAGCCTTTCTTCCCTTTCAAATCCTACTTTTTCAGTGCCGGGACGGACATTAACATACTCAAAAAGTTACTGAATTCCTGAGATAAAATGCCCCCAACAATTCCATATTTTACAGATATCAGGACAGCTAAGTCCCCCTCAGTGTGACCAAATTGCCCCTTTATTGCTTTAATACTGAAAGCTCTATAATCACTCAGCACCATCTCATCCAGTCACCAGGTTACTGGCCATAACCATAACATTTTTCTCCTCCACAACCGACAGAAGAGAATCAAAATTGCTTCTCAGACCAGCAATATTCATGACAACAACTGAACCCAACATCATCAGGATCTACAAAATAAAGGTCTTGATATCACCTTTTTATCATTAATTACTCCACAAATCCAATTCTATTAGTTACTACGCTGTTTTGAAGATTCTTCACAGTTGCTACAAATTTGCCTCCCCTTTCTGATTTAACAATAAAAATCCTATCAGATGGAATAGCCTTATTGACCTCCAACCTCACTAACAAGGGGTCATAGTTTAGCTGATTAACTGGGACTCCCGAACTCTCCTCCTGTACTTTCTCATGGGTTAACAGCTACCTGGAAACGTCAGGCCGATGGATTAATGATTCATAAATATAAAAGCCTTACCACCAAAGCTCATCCAGTGAATATAAAACTTCATCTACCACTACACCAGAATAAAAGAGAACCAACACAAATGGCCAGGAAGTATGTGCCAGCAGAAACACGACAACATATATTATATATGTGGCTACTAACTCTGCCTATTAAAGACCTTAATCCTGCTTGGGCTGATCATAGAGACAAAAGCGATTGTTGGTTATGTTCCTACTCACGTAAAACATAGTTGCACCTGCTATGCTGCTGCCCTGCTCGAGTCTATCAGAGGAGAATATTGATGAGGCCAGCACTCCTGGCCCAGGGGCTTGCGCGTGCCTGGAAGCATATTTTATCTGTCTTAAGCACTCATCTCCCTGCATACTGGTGAGACATGCAAAATGTGTTAACATACTCAGGCAGCGGCTTTCTTCCCCTACTCTGACTGTCTGCTCGAAGGACAAAAAAGAACAACACACACAGTTTGAGCAGTGCTGGCCGAGCTCTAACTGGAGAAGCCATACTGAGGCGAAGGAGTCCTTATTAGCTGCCACTCATGCTGTTATGGTGCAATCAGTCTTGCAACAGTTCTGTAATGCACTGGCTGCTTATCTCTCACAACTGACAGCACTTTACGCAAAACGTTTTAGATAATTTTGACATCTGTTTTTTTTTTTGTATTTAACCATTCTGTAATATACTGATTCTCTGATTAGTTGCCATATTCGCTGTTGTAGGGCGATTTTGCAACAGTACAGCGATGCATTGACAAATATTCATTGACTGCCCTCATGGTCTTTTTTGCACAAAACTACTTAGAAGATGTTAATAAGACAGGTGTTTTAACTTGATTGTCATGGTTTTTATTAACTAAACAATACATTTATATTGATTAAACGATTAAGCAATAACACTGGCTTTTGGAAAATCGACCAGGAAGCTGTCTTTAGATGATATTGTGGCCAGCTGAGGAATTGATTTAAAAAGAGATAAAATGTGTGATCGGTTTAGAGCACATTCTGTATCAGGGTCAGCAAAAATATTCACCAATTGGAAAGCCACTCCATTTTCTCATGAGGGCTAACTACTGATCCCTTACCCCACCTATGATGAGCCTTTGGCCAAATGTACTCAGCTCCAACATTACTGGAAATATATCCTTATGAACTATCCTGGCCCATCTGCTCAGACTTATACCCAAGGCCAGCCTTCCCCCTTACAGCTTCAGGCAGAATACGGTTCAAAGATCGAGGAGCAGACCTAACAGTACCTTTGGCTTCTGATATTGCCCAAGAAGGGACGCTGCTTGTAAATCCAGCAATGGAAACGTAACCCTTCTTATACTCCTCTTGTTTAACATTCGTATTTTTCCTGTTTTTCTTTCTTTTGCTGGACTTAGGGCCTGATTTAGAAGTGGGCGGAGGTGAATACTCTGTCACAAATATGACGGATATCCCGTCTGCTGTATTACGATCCCATTCTATCCTATGGGGACTGTAATACGGTGGACAGGATATCCGTCACGTTTGTGATGGAGTATTCCCTCTGCCAACCTCTAAATCAGGCCCTTAGTAACAGATTCCTCTATGTCAGGTGCCTGTATTACCTTTTTAGAAAGTTTTAAAGATTAAGAAAACTTCACTACTTTTCTCTGAATCAGGGACAGGACCAGGAAGTACCACTTCTTTGTTAGGGGCCTCTGAGACAAAAAGATCTTGTTCTTTAAAAAGGGGTTCCAAATAGGATAGGTTGACTGACATGTCACAATTGTTGGCCTTCACATGGGTGATAAGCCCAGAGCCCCCCACTTGAATGCCTACCTCCTGACAGCTTGGTGCAGGGTTTTTACACTGCTCGAACTACAACCGCCTGCTATTTGTAAAGGTAATTCCTTAAGTATAACTGATAAAATATCTAATATATGGCCTGAGTTATCATAAAATATCTAATTTGTGGTCCGAGCTATTGGTGGACTTCTCCAGTAAGGACAAAATAAAAGACAAAATATGCTTAAGACTTAGCACTGACTTGGAAAAACACACAGATGAAATGCTAATGGGCGGATTTTGCAGCATATCAGGAGATGAAGAAATGTTAGCTAATACAGAAGCTGTAAAACTGGGAGGCATATTTATACTTTTTGGTGTGAAACTGCATAAACGCAGTTTTGCATCAAAACGTTTTGCACTGGCTTGCACCATTCTTGAGCCCCAGCCAGGTGACCATATTTATGGAATGGTGCAAGCCAGCGCAAAGGGTAGGCTAGCGTAAAAAAAAAAAATATGACGTTAGCCGGGTGGGTGTGGTAGTATGGGAGAAGGGAGTTTTGCGTCAAAAAATGACGTTAAGCAGGTTAGAGTAAAAAAAAAAAGACTCTAACAGCCTAGCGTCTTTTCTGACGCAAAACCATCCATACATATGACTCCCGTCTTAGAAAAGACAGGAGTCATGCCCACCACCCCAATGGCCAGCACAGGGGACAAGGGACCCCTGGGCATGGCCATTGCACCCAGTGCCATGCAAGGTGGCCCATTTAAAAAAATACTTACCAATAATTACCTGGGATGGGGTCCCCAATTCTCTGCTGGCCCTCTGGTGTGGGTGGGGGTGTCCCTGGAGCCTGGGGAGGGCACATGGTGTGCCACCATGGAAACAGGCCCACAGGTCCCCTAACACCTGCCCTGACCCAGACGTTAAATAATGGTGCAAAGCAAGCTTTATTTGACCCCTCCTCTTCCCCGTACCTGATTTTAGCACAGGGGGGATAAATATGGCGCTAAGGCCATAGAGTCATTTTTTGCACCGGAACGCCTACCTTGCATCTCATTGACGCATGGTAGTTTTGCATGTCCAAAAAATGACTTTCACTCCATAACTTTGGAGATAGACAGGTCTAGCACCAAAGTATAACTATGAAGTTAGTTTTGCACTGGATTTGCATAAAAAAAATGATGCTAATTCGGCGAAAAAGAAGTATAAATTTGCCCCTAGGTGTTCTAGAGAATATTTCCAAAGACGTTGTCTGCTCCTGAGGTGTTTTGAGCAGTAATTCTAAACCCTTATTTACTGCCGCCGAGTCTGAATTAAAAGGTGAAATGTTGGGCAGCACAATAGAAGACTGTGAGGCCTGTGAGGCGTGTGGGGCTACTTGAGCCACTTTGGAGTTACACACTAGTGATCAATTCTTCGAAGAATTAGTTTCTCCCCTTGTAGAAGTCACCTGATCTAATCGACTTTGTGCTTGGTTGGAGGTTCGGGGCTCACACAAGTCCTCAAAAGGTGGGGTCTGCTGGCTTTCATCTCTCCACTTTACAGACATCGTTGTCTGCGCTGCCACTGAACTGGAAAGAGATATTTCTTCAGATAGTCTTGGACATCTCACAGAATTATTCCACTCCCTTTCAGTGGCGCTCTATTTCTTAATTAATTAGATTTTGTTTTTGCCACAATCTGGTGGAGAGAATTCTGCCTGATCTCAGTTTTTATGCCCTCATAATTCCAAAGTGATTAGAATGAAGAAGCAATAGACAACAAGATGGGAAAGAGAAAGGAGTGATGCCAAAGAAGGGCGAATTAGGAGAGAGACACAAATCCTGCAGGCTGCACCCAATCCTACATAGGCCGCTTCTGCAGAGATGGGCTCTATCCTTCTGCTGGTGCCACCAGTACCACTATTGCCCCTAATGTATTAACACCCCCAGGACTCCAGGAACATGATGGCCAGCTTCACTCCAGCAAAAAGACTGACTCAAACACACTCCTTCATCACTCCTCCATCAACATCTATCTGAAGTTTCGAGGGTCTGCGCCGCCACACCTTCCCTAGTAGATGACCCCACCGTAACACTATAGAGAAGGGGCATAAGCACACTTAGAGACCAACTCTGAGTTTTACAAGCAGTTCACGGTCTGTTCAGCACTCAGTTGTGTAGATTCGTCCTCAGTAAGACTAGACCAGATACAGGAGAGGACCTGTGCTTATATTGCACCCCGGATCTTTGGTGCTGCCTCTCAGCAAATTTTACTGAGCTTAGCAAATGGAGGCTGTGATGCACATATCTCCTAAATTCTAGCGTGGTAAATAGTGGAGATTTTTATGGTCCCCTTGATCTCCCATTGTAATCATAGTAGATCCAGATGAAAAACAGTAAAATGTGTAAAGTGACTGTTGTATCAACAAGCTTATGCTGTATTCTGTATACTGAAGAAAAGGCAATTCCTGCAGACATCCAACTTTGCCCTCAATAACTTATATAGGGTCAGGAAGGCAATTGCAGCCACTTGACCAGATCCAGGTGCGGGGAGCACACACCTGGGAGCAAGCTGCACCACAGACTTAGCTGGGCCGCCTCCGCCACCCACTGGCTAACCCACGGGAAGAGAACTAAGGGCCAGATGTATGAAAAAAAGCCTTTTGCGAATCGGAAATAGTGATTTTTAAGAAATCGCTATTTCTGATTCGCAAAATGCAATGTATCATATTTGTGATTCGGTAATAGCGATTTCTTAAAAATCGCAAATGCTATTACCGAATTGCAAATTGCAATACCGGCCCCCATTCGCATCTATGGGCCTGTCGGCCCATATTTGCGAATATTTTGCATGTCCCAAATTGCGAATTCCTAACTGTAGTTCGCAATTTTGGGAAATGCAAAGTCCAGGGTGCTGGGGGCCTAAGGCCAAACATTTTTTAACAACATGTAAGGTGAACACATGCCAAAAGGGCATGTGTGCTTTACATGTCAATTTTAAAAATGCATTTTAAATGCCTTTTTAAAATTTGCACATGGTTACCACCAAGTTCAATTTGGTGGTAATAGCGATTCCTTAATGCCCAATTCGCATTATGGAATGGCTTCATACATGTGCTTTAGAAATCGCAAATAAGGATACCTTATTTGCGTTTTTTTATTTAGAGAGTCGCAATTTGCGACTATCAAAACAGGGTCACAATTTTAAGGAATCGCTATTTTAGCGATTCCTTAAAATTGCATTCAGAATGCCTTTGATACATTCTGAAAGGGCTTTTTGCATTTGCAAATGGGCATTCGCACTGTTTGCGAATGCAAAAAGCATTGATACATCTGGACCTAAGCTCTTCCCAGGTTCCTCAAACCTAGCCATGCATAGTCTGATTTGGAAAATTGCACTGCTTCCTGGTGACTCACAGTCGCTGGATGTACTTAACAGGCTGAAATACCCATCTTTCCAGGCTGCCCCTTGTGCTGTCACTATACACCTCTCACCTCTGCAGTCAGCTTTGCCTTCACCACCCACGGCGTGTGCCACAGAGATGAAACACTGGCCTTCAGGAAACCATGGAGGACAGACTTCCCAACCCGCCGAAGGAGTCCATCCAAATTTCTTTGGCACTCAGGTGGCTATCAGAGGGTGAAGCAGAGCTCACCTCCCAAGGCGCCAGGCTCCGAAACCCCAAGAGTCTGAGGTGCCAGACGCCTCAGTGAAGCAGCAAGGCAGCGTGCATTGTCATGCAAATGCAGTGATTGCAATAGTGGCCAGGGCGACGTCCAACAGCGTCCAGCATATTGACATTTGAAATCTGACCCAATTTAAATGTATATCTAATACGTTTTGGGTTTATTTGAAGTAATTGTTTTATGTGAAACATGTTTTTTATCTTTTTACTGATGATTATTTAATTACTTGGCAACATTATTGTAGTCGATATTGCATAAAGCCATATTTTTGACATATTTTATTTTTATTTAAAGGTAACAATATTTGTGTTTCTGATATTTTTTTTCGATATATGTAAAAATCAATATTTTTAACAATGATAGTGGTTGTCATCATAAAGTATACAGAGCCAATATTTTTGTCATTGATGTTTAATTTCCGATATTTTTGTATTGTGATATTTCCTGGATCGATATTATGTCAGTGATCCACTAAGACACAGCCTCTGCCACACTTTTGTGCTGACTGGTGTCTTAAATAGTTGAAGAACTGGAGCACTATCTTATAAAATTAGAGAGAGGTAATTGCAGTGTTTAATTTGAGCCGGTGTTTGCAGATGGGTCCCATTACCACTCATTTTTTGGGAACCAGCACATATTTTTCCTCACTAAACTTTGACCAAGAGTAAGAAAATAAAAAACATTAGAGAGAAAGAACAGAAAGAGATAAAAACGTGACAAATGGAGACTGTAGAGATGAAAAATAAAACAAGAAAAGAGAGAGATAAGAGCCAGGGAGTGTCTGGTGGTGGATAAGGAAGAATGAGGTGGAATCAAGAGTACGCAGCATTGGTATTTGGCACACTGACATTGAATAGAACCGGCCACTGGCTTTTGAGCAAAACCTTGGACCAGGCACTTATTCTTTTACAAATTAAGCACTGGAAATGATTGCTTATTATGGAAACTTTAAAGTCATGTGAAACCTAGCAATGTTTGACAACATATCTAAAATACACAGCATAGCATTACATTACATAATAACATACACAAAGCATCATAACAAAGTTAAAACATAACTGAACACAACACAACCACAGTGCAATGGAAAAGTATCACATTGCACATAATACTGCACAAAATCACAGCAGCACAGAAAACAACAGAACTCATCACTACCACAACCAATACAATGTCAAACTACAAATATGTGCAAACATTCTCATCACACATTACCACATCCAGAAAGCTGCTTTCATAATACGGTGGTATAATGTGCTTGTGCCAAGCACTGCCTTAATTTACCACCGAGAACATGCAATAGCACCGGTCCAACTTCTTCTCTAATCCGACCCAGGTATGCAATGACAATTAGTCAAGAAAGACCTGTGTGGACCCAAAGGAGTATGACTATAACAATAATAAAAGGAAATAAAGGAATAAAAAATAGGTGACTAGGTGAATAGATGAGACAGTGTTTAATGACATCTTTACCTAATAGTCTGGCAGGAGCCCTAAGTCCACCATGGGTAGATATAAGATGAAATTCATACATCTGGAACATATTTTCTAACTTTTTAAGTTGTTTCCTTTGCCTTAGTGCCTATGCTCCCTAATTGTTCACTCTTCTTTTCAATTCACACTTCAGCGATTTATCAAATCTCTTCCTACATCAACCATTTCACAGGATTCTTGCCCATACCTTTCTTTGTCTACTCCACTCTAATACACACTTTCTCTAGTCTCTTTTCGCGTTTTCCCTGACTTATATGAACTTAGCAATCTCAATGCAAAAGTTTCAATATATAGCACGAATATAGTGCCATCCAACCATTATGAATTATTTTAGTTTAATCTGTCTTTAATCCACTTGTTGTAACATCACAATTGTTTGATGATGCTTTTATTGATGTCAGTGAATGCTGACTCACAACAAGCAATGTTTACAGGATATGGAGACAGCTGTAGTACTTGCGCCAGCCCTAGACCCCTTAATGACGCCATGGTAGTACTGTATTTATGATACACCACTCCATGGCATATGATCCCACAGATTCACCAGAAAATCTGGTGCATCTGTTGGTGCAAAAGTGGCGCAGTGCTGGAGTAGCATCAATAATCTGACGCTACTCCAGCAATGCAAGGAGGATCCCATGTTAAAAAGCCCAGCATCACTTTAACACTTTCTCTTAGCAGGTGTTAAAAAAGTGAAGCTGTGAAGGCACAGATTGGCGCAGTGAAACGTAATAAATTTCACTGCACCAGTTCTGCTTGGCTTTTAACGTGGGAACGCATACCCTGCATACATTATAGCTAGCGCATGTATAATGTGGCGCAGGGCTTTACAAATTGGTGCAGTGGTCCCATTGCTCCAGTTTGTAAATGTGGCACAGTGTAGGGGACTGCTTGTGCTGCCGTAGCATCACAAAAAAAGTGACGCTATGGCAGTGGAAGGTGCTTGTAAATAAGCCCCCAAGTTTCCATTCAATGGACATCTCTCACTGAAATGCCAGGGGGAGTGGAAGTGAAATCACATGCCAACTGAGTACAATTGAAACATAGGAAGAGACCCCCCCCCCTAGTTTAAACATCTACAAAATGCACTACAGTACAAAAATGGCAAAATAGATACAAAAGGTATATAGGAGCCAGTTTTAGTTACAAGTTAGCTAATATAGCCTTAGAACCCGCCGTAGTGGGCTCTACCGGCTATTAAAGGCCCACTCCTGCGTTAAATGCCCGAGCCGAAGGTGAGGGCATTTAACAAGGGAAAGGGCCTTTAATAGCAGGTAGAGCCCGCTACGGCGGGTTCTAAGGCTATTAGAACATTCTGCCACTCAGGGCAGAATGTTCTATTAAAAAAAACTAATTGCTCACGGAGCCCGAGGGTATTAAAATCCCCTCGGGCTCCGTGAGACTTTGTTCACAGCTGTTGCTGTGAACAAAGCGAACATTGGAATGTTGGCGCTGCAGGCTTTTACCGGCCAGTAAAAGCCCGCAGCACTCCATTGTTTTCAATGGAGCTGCCAACGTTCGAATGTAATAATCTGGCATAGGTTTGAGCTCCCAGTTATACCTCAAGTAGCCAAACACAAGCTGAAATGCCTAGTGTAAACGGTCAGGCACAGTCAAAAATGGCACTTCACCAAATGACAAGACACACTCATTTATGACCTAACAAAGTAACAAATGCTCAAGGACAGTGTTGCAAGGTGATAATCTCTGAATAAAATCATGGTTGTCAGTCATAGAACAATTGTTAAGTTCTTTATTAAGTATAGTAGTCTGAACCCACATTAAGCATGACTTGAGCATCGGAGAGTTAGGGAAAAACGGAGTCAACCGATGCCAATACAGCATGCATGACACACGAATACAACTTTGGAGGAAAACACGTTCCAATAAGGAATGCCGAGGAAAACATGAAAGACTTGCAGGTGTCACGCGCTGAGGCACGTGCAGAGACCTGGAGAAACACAAAAGAAAAGTAACTGAAGAGGTACATACAACACATACACCCCCTTTTAATAAAACAAAACAAACAAAATAAAAACTAAAAAAATATATAGAGATCAAAACCTGCATTATACTTATTATATGAATTTAACAAAGCACACGCTATGCAACATAATAATCCTGAAATGTAGTGGGCATACCCACATTATGAACATTTCTTACACACTTTGTTGGTGCAGGTTGACAGGTCTACAAAATTTGCATAGAACACATTTTCTTCACAACATGGATTTTCATTATTTGTCAATTCAATCACTTCTGTTTCAGACCTTTGATCAATTAATTCAGAGTGAGTTGACATAATAAGTTGCTGATCAC
Organism: Pleurodeles waltl; assembly: GCF_031143425.1. NCBI lineage: Eukaryota > Metazoa > Chordata > Amphibia > Caudata > Salamandridae > Pleurodeles > Pleurodeles waltl. The sequence continues at coordinate 1,132,040,272 of NC_090437.1, read as the reverse complement.
TCATAAAATTATATCCTTGACCAGAATTAACTGCTTTTACAAATACGATTGTCTTTGTTTGCTCTTCAGTAATTTTTATTACATTGCTTTTACTCCACCAACCTTTGTTTTGTAATAACACTGGCCCTTTAGAGACTTCTTCTACATGAACAGACGAAGAAAATTTAGAAATACCTTTTCTTTACTCTTGTAGGCACTTTTACTAAAACCCAATCTCCATTCTTTAAATCAACCATTTGTCAAAAAGTTCTTTAGAAAGAATTTGTTTATTAATCACCATTGATTTAACAGATGATAGCTCCTCAAATTTGCTCTTGTTCAATTCCTTAATCCAGTGAGGTAAAATGGTACACCTGGGAAAGTCTTGCACAAGAAAACAAAAGGACAAAAGGGCATACTCGAGTAGTGATGTGAGGTGTAGTTAAATATGACCACATTTTCTTCCTTAATAAAATGATTCAATGTCACACCCCATTGCTAACAAAGTTTGAACTCCTTATTTCAGAAACTTGTTTGTGTTTAACCAGACCATTGGTTGAAGGTGAGTAAAGTGCAACCCTTATATGTGTCATCTGATGCCCAGATACAAGCTCATTCATTTTATGTGACACAAAGTGATTTCCATTGTCTCTCACAATTTCTTTTGGTGCGCCTTCAATAGAAAATATGTTCTGCAAAAATATAATAATTGAATCTGTGTCTGGATTTGAAGTGAAACCCACATGCACCCATTTTGAAAACTAGTCTATCAAGACCATCATGTACCTTTGTGAAGATGAAAGCAGTTCAAAAGGACCCAAAAAGTCTAATGCTCTTTTTGTCAAGCCATGCCAGGGTATGGAACATTATCAAGGAGTGTCTCATGAAGCCCTCGATGTTTGTCAGACACCAAATAAGTGGGACAATCACCAATAAAACTAGTTACCTAAGACTCCATAGCCGGCCACCGTTTGTGTGAATGTGCCAGCATCATGTAAAATGGCATTCGCTAATGCTACTGCACATTCTTCTTCAGCATTATCTACCAGCATCTCATCTGGAACCGGAACCTTGAAAGGCAATTTGCTCTGATGTTCTTTCCCCCAGGGATATATTTTAGCACAAAGTGAAATTCCTGTAATTTGGAAAGCAATCTGACTGAACGCTCAGATGCCCTATCCGTCCCATTACCATTAAGGAGATAAATAGGTTTGTTTGTGATCAGTATACATGTCAAATTGGGTACCCCATATGTAGTTCTTAAATCTCTCCACCGCCCATGTTCACTCCAATGCCTCACATTCAGTTGTGCTGTAATATGATTCAACAGTATTGAGGAAACGTGAGGCAAAAGCAATGCTGTTTCCTGACCTTGAACCCACTGTGAAAGCACTGCTCCTTGGCCCACCTGACTAGCGTCCACAGTGACTAAACATCTTTTACCAGATACAAAAGGTGGTAATGCACAGGCGGATGTAAGGAACTTCTTCACATTTTGAAAAGCCTCATCAACTTCGTCTGACCAAATATACTGGTTGCCTTTCTTTAAGAGATGTCTCAATGTTTGCCCAACATAAGCATAGCCCTTGATGAATCGTGAATAATATTCACTCAGGCCAAGAAATTACCTGAGTGTCTTTATCTCTGGGAGGCTATGCATCCTGAATGGCCCTGACAAGATAATATTTTGGGAAATGCCACTAGGACTAACAGTGTGGCCCAAATACTCAAAGTTCTGCACATTAAATCTGCATTTATCAGCATGCAAGGTAAGGTCAAAATCTTTAAACCTCTCAAACACCGCAGGTAAGATTTGATTATGCTCAGCCGACGTCTCTGCAAAGATAGGAACATCATCCTTGAAGGCCTGCACATCCACTATGCCCTGCAAGATGTTGTCCGTCAGTCTCTGAAAAATGCCGGCTGCTGAGGTCAAGCCAAATGGTAACGTTGCTAATTTAAAGGCACCAAGTGATATGATAAGTGTTGTAAGATCCTGAGATGCTTGATCCAGAAGAATTTTATGGCATGCTGATTTGAGATCTAAAAGAGAAAAGTAACTTGTGTGTCCAATATTAGCTGCAGGTTCTTGCACCTTAGGTGGTAGGTGACTTTTAACAATAATATTTTTGTTTAGACTGCAAAGATCAGCAAAGAGTCTTATGTCACCTTTCTTTTTCTGAACGATAACTATGGGGCTCACCAACTCAGGAGGCCCAGTCTCCTTGATAACACGATTTTTATCATCTGATCAAGTAATTTTGTTTAACTCTGCTCTGATACTGAGAGGTACAGGGTGAACTTTATGAGTTGCTGCAATAGCATTTTTCTTCAATTTGATTGAATGAGTGTAGTTTTTTTTACACCCAATAGTGTTATTGAAGAGTTCAGGATTTGCCTCACAAATGCCTTTCACAGTCAATTTATCCTGAGTTTGAATAAGTGAAATGGGAATATTAAATACTTTCACAGAAGGATCTGCACCCAGAACCAGCATAAGTCCTTATTTAGATAAATCTCACCATCCAATGATGTGTCTTCCTTTAATGGCTACTTAAACTTTAGTAAACACACTCCTGTCCAGGCAGGAAACTTGTCTTCAAAATAACCAATCATATCTATATCCTGATCCCCATATGCTTTAGAGTAAACGTCTGATTTTGTAAAAATCTAACATGCCTTTCCAATGAGAATTGAACAGTGTGTCTAAAATAATAGTGATTGGTGCACCTGAGTTACACATCATATCAATGTTACCCAATTGCACTTGACATATGTGGTCTTTGATCCTTCTGTTCAAGCAAGTATCAACTTCTAAATTGAGAACCATATTTGAGAAATCCCCAAAAAACTAATTGTCTGTTAGTTCAGTACTAAGGCCCTCATTATGAACACGGCGGGAAAGACCGCACCATCGGCGGTGGTGGTAAATACCGCCAACAGGCTGGCGGTCTCGGCCACCAAATAATGAAGCACATGAAAAACAGGCAGCCTGAAAATCACACACCGCCAGCAGAGGAGTGTCGACAACGATGGAAGAGGCCACCCACAGGCCGACGGAAAGGCCCTACCCGCCCAACAAATAATGAAGCACCAGACCGCCATCAGTCCCAGGCTGGAAACCACCGCCACGCAAAACCTGGCAGAAACGAAACCAAAAAAAGGATACACTCACCGAAGGCTCACACAACAAGCCGAAGCAGACATGGAGAGAGAGTTGCAAATCATGCCAGTGCTGCTCCTTGCAATATACCTCGATGACCGCCGACGAAGGCGACGACGGTAAGTACCGCAATCTAGTAAACAAGGGAAGATAGGGCACAGTTACATACCCACCCACTACACCCACCCCGCAGCTCACCCCCTACCCCTCACAACAACACAAGCCATACACACCTGAGCAAGAGGTACTCACCCGACACAAGCTCAAAGACAACCTGCCCAAAGTACCCACATGTGCACAACAACCCCTCCCCACAATGATCCAGAGTGTGCCAACACCAACACTTGGCACAAATATTTATTAAAGCTCCAGGAGCAACATAACTATTAAATACGGCTGTTGGCCAGTCCATATCAAAAAGGCCGATGGGCCCAAATGGCCTGAACTTGACTCCCACATGTGCACATGGTACTTCACCACACAGGGGCATCAATGGGGCAGCCAGGCACCTCAGGAAACAAGGGAAGCGGGTGGCGGGGTGAGGACTTAGTCTGGGGGGGGGGCTTGGGTTTAGCCTTGGAAGGTGGGGGAGCGGGCTTTGCCCGGGGCGTGGCAGATGGTCCAGGGCCATCACGTGGCCTCTTGCTTACTGGGGAAGGGGCACGGGAATGGGAAGGGCGGACTTGGGCGTGGAAGGAGTGGACATGGCAAGGAGGTGTGCACGTTTAGGGACGAGACGGGGTGGGCCAGTGGGTTCAAAAAGGTCTACACGGGAGAGGAAAAGTTTCTTAGGGGCAGTCGGGGTGGACCTAGAGGAAGGTGTGGGAGTGGAGGTAGAGGGAGTTGTTGTAACGTGTAGGAGTGTGTGAGGTGAATGCAGGTGCCTGTACAGTACACTGAGGTGTGGTGGATGTGTGTTGAGTGGATGTCTGGGAATGTCTGAGTGTAATGGGAGGAGAGGGGGTGCACACACTGGGCCAAGACAGGCTGGCAGTGTAAATGGATGTTGTCTGGATGTCTGCAAGTTTGGTGAGTCTGCTGCAAGTGGTACTCAAAGATGTTGTGGTGAGTGGATGTGTGGTGTCTGGGGTGCATGACTGAATGTCTGATGTTGTGGTGACTGCAAGAATGTGGTCAGAAACAGTGAATGAGGGTGCAGTGCCTGTGAGTGTGCAAGTAGAGGTGACAGACAGGGAGGCAGAAGAGGTGGACACAGTGGAGGGAAATGGATGTTGTTGTGCGTGCCTTTGTATGTTGACTGTGTGTATGCCTGTGGTGGGAAGTATGGGGTTTGTGTTTTTTTCTGTGCTTCCTGTTTGTGGATGTGTGTGCATAGCTGTCTGAAGGGGTGCTTGGGATGGGTGAAGAGAGTGGGGTGCTGGAAGGGGTAGAGGTGGTTGGAGGGGGGACAGAAAGGCCAGGGACACAGGCTGCTATCAAAGAGGAGACCAGAGCCTGAAAAGATCTCTGTAGGCCAGGCATGGCACTGTGAATGCCTTCCCGGTATGCATTGCACTGCTGCATCTGGGATGCTAGCCCCTGGATGGCATTCACGATGGTTGTTTGCCCTACAGAGATGGTTCTCAGGAGGTCAATAGCCTCCTCCTTGAGGGCAGCAGGGCTGACTGGGTCCAGGGATGAGGTGCCTGGGGCGACCCCACTAGGGTCCGCCACCACCAGGGAGCTCCCATCGGAGGAGGTATCAGAGTCACTACCTCCAGTGGTAGTTGCCTCCCCTGTGGTACTCCCCTCACCCTCCAACCCACTGGTCCCCTTGGCGTCGGTAGACTCTGCCTCCTTGGAACCGTGTGCCGTTGCATCCCCACTCGCCGCTGCAACTCCTCCCACACCAGATGATGCTGATGTACACAGACAACACAAAAGTAAAGGGGTGGGGAGACAAAACAGGAGAGAGAATATTAACATCTGAATGTATGTACATATCTTGTTTACCCATACTCTCACCCAGCTAATACACCGAAATGCAGCACCTACAGCAATACTCATGGCTATGCCACTGACTAGTGGCCAAAACCCTGGTATACAACCATCTCCAACTTAACAGAAGGACCTGAAGAAATACAGACCAGCCCCTTAACACCGAAATGCCCAGAGGGGCCATTATGCGCAATGGCATAAGTCAGAGTGCCTGCCACTAGACAGCATACATACTACAGCACCCTCAGACATCTATCAAGGAGGCAATATAAGGTGTTGGTACTCACCCCCTTGTTTTTGCTGTGCAGCCTTCAAGCGCTCATCCACGTCTGGATATGCCACCACCAGTATGCAGCACATTAGGGGGGTCAGGGCCTGACGGGCACCCCTTCCTCGTTGGGAGGACTTCCCCAGCTGGGCCCTGCAGGTCTTCCTCGCCCAGCACCGCAGGTCCTCCCACAGCTTCCTGCAATGGGTGCTCTGCCGGTTTTAGACTCACAGGGTCCGCACCTCCCTGGCGATGGCCTGCCAGAGTCCCCTCCTCTGACTTGGAGGGGACATACAGTAAGTAAACACTGAGGTCAGAAAAAGCACATTTGCTACCGCTGGCCATACGTCCCCAATGGGACGGACACTGTACAAAATCATTCCACTACCTCACTCAAGCTGAATGTCATGCATTAAACACATGCATACAGCCATCTGCCACCATCACACACATCCATGCCAAGGCAACCGCCTACTCACCTGCACCTCTGGTCGCCCATATAACTTGGCGTACAGGGGTACGACCCTGTCCACCAGCTTCTCCAGCTCCTCCGTGATGAAGGCCGGGCCCTTTCCTCTGTGACTCTTGCCATTTCCAGGACCAGAGTCAGGACATAGGACACAGGAGCACATTCAGTGGCGTACTTGCATGCACGGAATCCGGGAGTCAGGTGAACCTGCGCTGACGAAATGGCGTACGCTCCACAGCAGTGTACACCGTCACCGCCGGCGGCGATCATGATAGGCCCATATTTCCCATTGACAACCATGTTAACCAATGAATGGGTGCATGGCGGTGAACACCACCTCACGCCATTACAACAACTGCTAGCGGTATGAGGTCACTTCCACTGCTACATATCTAGATGACAGGGGGCTGACATTTTGGGAACTACTACGCAGTTATCAATTGGTAATGGGCCCCATGCAGGCTCTATGGATCCCAGCCCTCATACGCATGCCCAAAATACAATTTACTCACCAAAACAGTATGGATGAATCAGCTAGGACATGTCACTCCAGTTTAACATCCTACAATGCTAATGTGTCACCTAAATCTTTGACAGCAGTGTTGATTACACAACATGTTGTGCAAATGAATGTGTGTCCCTCACATGTGTTCTCCACTCCTCCCAGGTACAGACCCATGTAGCGTTGGAGGGCCCCATCTGTGTACAGACCACTTGTTGATTTGGAGACCATGGTGGAACGTCACATCATTATCAATTACAGACTCACTCGTGCTACTATTCATGAACTTGGTGCATTACTGGATCAGTACTGAGACCGGCTAATTGGAATCAGCATGCCATCCCTACTGAAGTGCAAGTGCTCTCTGTGCTCCATTTTCATGGCGACAGGCTCATTTCAGGTGACTGTGGGCATGGGTGCAGGATTTTCACAGCCAATGTTTTGCCTCATCCTGTCCAGATTCCTGGATGCATTTGTACAACACCTGCAGTCATATGTGAGGTTTCCCCAAAGTGGTGAACTACCTGCCATCAAGTCAGAATTGTATGCCTTTGCCAACATTCCCCATGTGATAGGTGCCATAGATGGCACCCACATTGCTCTCATCCCCCCAAGAGTAAGTAAACAGGTGTACAGAAACAGGAAGAACTACCACTCCATGAACATTCAGTTGGTGTGTACTGTAGAGCAGTACATCTCACATGTGAATGCCATGTTCCCTGGATAAGTCCACGATTCATTTGTGCTGAGGAACAGCAGTGTGCCACACATGATGTAACAAATACAAGGGGACAGAGGATGGATCATAGGTGAGTGTGTCTGACACTTTTACTGTACATAGTTGACAGCCAGGCTGTCTGCAACTGAGGGTAGTTAGTTACAGTCATGTCTTGCCCACTTTTGCAGGTGATTCTGCCTACCCCAACATGCATTGGCTCTTGACACCAGTGAGGAATCCTAGAAAAGATACTGAGAGGAATTACAATGAGGCGCATGGACATACTAGGAGGGTGATTGAGTGCACTATAGGTCTCCTGAAGGCCAGATTCCGGTGCCTCCATCTCTCTGGGGGTTCCTTGTGCTATGGCCCTGTGAAGGTGTGTAGAATAGTGGTGGCATGCTGTATGCTGCACAACGTGGTGTGAGGAAATCCATCCCCCTCTTGGAGGAGGAGGGTGCTGTAAATCCAGACCAGCTTCCTCTGAGGGGGGATGAGAGTGATGGTGATGAGGGGAAAGATGTACACTCCTGGAACCAACTGATCCAACTATATATACTTCCAGTCACTAAGAGGTACTGTTCGGTGATGATGTCTGAACTGCACACTGTATGTCTGACTTATCCTCTATGGGGGTGTGGGGTCTGTAGAAGTTTACACTGTACCATGCTTTTCAAATGCCATGTGACATGATATACAACTTGTTAGACATTTCAGTTTAATCCACACCATGTTGTGTGTGGAGTGCCATTTCTGCAATAAACGTCTGATTCTTGAATTTAACTGGCAAATGCATTCACAGTTCGATTTGATTCAACATAATAACAGGGGACCTTGGCATTGGTGTACATGTGTTTTAATAGGTGTCAGGGATGAATTGGTGCTCTTTACAGTGATGGGAGTGGGCTGATGGTGGATGTCCATGCCGGCTACATGGTCTCAGCGATTGGTGGCAGGGGTTATATTCCATCTGTACTATACTAGTAGTTGAGTTGCTATTGGCCCGTAGGGATGGTGGTTCAGTGGTACACTTGGGAGACAGTTCTTGTCAGAGTCACTTCTTTGACGGTGCCTTGCCTTGGTCTTGGCAGGTGTACCAGTGCCATATCTGGGTCTGAGGGAACATTTGGGTGCCTGGTGTTCGGCTGTACGTGTAGAGGTGCTTGTCCCCTGTGTGCCCTTAGACAGTGGCACCAGTCTAGTTGCTGGCCCATCCTGTCCTGGGTATGGTGGTATGCTTCCAAGACCTCAGAGATCACTTCCTGGGCTGCAGCATCTATCCTGTAGCCTCCCCTCGGGCCACTGATGCCCTCCCACTGGGCCTAGCCCCCTGTGCCTGTGTCCCCTGCACAGGTCTGGTGGTACCACTTGTACTGGGGCCATCGTCATCCTGCCTGTTGGTAGGTGGAGACTGTGGCCTATGTACTTGTGTTCCATCAGTCTGTGGCCTGGATACACTGGTGTGGGGTCATTTGCCTTGTGCTGATGTTGGTGGCTGGGTGGTAGGGCTGTCAGTGGTGTCCTGGGTGGGGCTGCTGGATGGTGACAGTCCAGGACTGTGTGAAGGGCCAGGGTATTCATCACTGTCCAGAGTTCCCTCTCCAGTGTCCTGAGTGGTGCCTCTATCTCCATGTGGGGAATTGGCACTCCTTGGTCTTTCTGTCAGAGTGTCATGGGTGGTGGCCCCTGTGGGGGGGGGGGGAGTGGACATGTATGTAACATTTCCTAAATCGGATGAGGTGCACAGGGCAAGCCTATTTTGTGCAGGTTTTCCACTATTGGGTCAAGCAGGGTCCTTTTGTGAGGTTGCCATTGCATTTAGCATGGGATGTGGAGGTGCATTAAGGGTGGTGTAGTGCAATTGTGATACCTTGCAGGTGTGGGTGGCTGTGCACGGGGAAGGATGTTGGCCTGTTGGTAGGTTTGTGGGCATGCCTGGTGACTGGATGTAGTGATTGTGCCAGGGTGGGGTGTGGTCCTGCTGGTAGTTGGAGGGGTGGGTTGGTGCATGCATTACAGGTGTGGTAGATATGGGGTAATTGTAGATGACTTACCTGAGTCCATTCCTCCAGTGAGTCCAGTGAGGCCCTCGGGGTGCAGGATGGCCTGTACCTTTTCCTCCCAGTCGGTGTAGTCGGGGGTCCTCCCCCAGTCTTCTGACCGCAATGTTGTGCCTTGATGCCATGGACCTCACCTTCCCGTGCAGGTCGTTCCATCTCTTGCGGATGTCGTCCCTTGTGCATGGATGGTTTCCCACTGCGTTGACCTTGTTCACTATTGTCTGCCATAACTCCATCTTCTTGGCTATGGGTGTGTGCTGAACCTGTGCCCCAAATATTTGTGGTTCGACCTTGAGTATCTCGTCCATCATTGTTCTTAGCTCCCTTTCTGTGAAGCGTGGGTGCTTAGGGGGTGCCATGGTATGTGTTGTGGGTGGTGTGTTGTGTGGGTACTGGGAAGGGTGCTGTTGTGTGGTTGGGTGTGTGAGTTGTGTGTTGTTGCATTCAGCGTCTGCTTGTGGTGTTGTATGTCTGGCTTCTCCAATTTGCTATGCAAATTATTGTGGGGTGTGTCTGTGCGTTTTTTATTTTGTTGTAGATGTGTGTCAGGTGTGTGAGTTTCAAACTTGCCAATGTGAGCATTTCTTGCTGTTGGGACCCATTGCTGGCCGAGGCGGTCTGTACCGCCAATGGTTGTTCGGCATCCTCTGACCGCTGCGGTGATTTGTGCATCATTATTTGGAGGGTGGGGGATTTGTGTGCTCTGCGGTGGCAGGGTGGGGTAGGCAGCCTTTCTGCCAACAAGGCCCTTGCGGTGGCTGGTGGTTACATAGATTTTCACGGTTTCTGTTTTTGGCATCTTTATATGACTGGTTTCTGTTCACCGCCAATGGCGGTCTTCTGTTCACCGTTGCCACGGCGGGCGACGGTGTTTACCGACATGTTCATATTGACCCCCTATGTACTTTTACATTTTTGCCATTCTTACTAACACTATAAAAATGCACCAGTTTTTTACATTAGGTGCAGCGTTTGCCCAGAGCTGGACACTGGGGAAAATTGCTTACATGTGATTTAGAGCGACACCTGAAACAAAATTGATTAGTCTTCATACTTTTAAATTTAGCATTTCTTACTTTGACATGCACTAACTGGTCACTTTCATCAACAGAAACAGGTGAAGAAATAGCACACTCCTGTGGCACAGTACATGTAGATACAATTGAGCACTCAATGCTTTTAGGATGGATCCCTGCAACTCAATAGTCTTTCTTGAATATTTTTTAATAGCAACTATAAACAAATTGATCACGTAAGTAGGTATCTAATGCTGCACCAAAATTAGAAGTAGCTTCTAGGGATCTTAAAGCTGAAATAAATTCTTCCACGAACAAATCCTTGTTTCATTAGGAGACTGTTTCTTTGTAAAGCAATTAAATCTTTCCAGAACACATGGTTCTTCAGAACAATTTTGTTCATCCCCTGAAGGAATTTCTTTTGGTAACTTATCAAATACCTATTGCCCTTCCTGAGCCGGATGACTGACTAAAATAGCAGCTTTGCGTTTAATTTCAACTTCATCTGCACCTACGGCAACCAAGTAGTTTTAAAACGATTGTAACCAGATGCAACATTTTGTAGGAGGTTTATCTGGTTGTTGCAAAAATTGAACAATATGAGCTGGAAATTGTAGCAGGTAAAGATGCCTTATTAAAGACTGTAAGAAAAATGTACAATTTCTCAAAACCTGTAATTGACATAAATTTGTCAGGTACTATAATAAATACAAGTTATGCAATTCAAATGGACATTTAAATTTCAATTATTAATAATGTAAGAGGTGTACCTGTAACCGATGTGTAGACATTAAAAGTTAGTTACCATGAACTGAAACTTGGTGTGTCTATCACAGGCTAAGTATGGAGGCATCCGGAATAACATTTACTAGGCAATTGAGTGAATAGTAGAAACACTGAAGGTGTGCCTATCATCAATGCATAGGCACCATCGAAATCAATCTGGAAACTGCCAGTCAGCAGCGCGCAGTGATAAAACAGTTGTTCCCCTAAAAGCTCCCCAAAATCCTCCGCAGTAACTTGATGTTGGGAGAAGCTTGTCCTGCAACCCTGAAGAAAATACATGGAAAGGCTTGTACGCATCTAAGTCAAGCATCACAACATGAAAGCTGCACCTTGAAGAGCAACCTGCAATGACCGGCAACTCCCACCCCGATACAGGGAAGACAGTTAACAGCTACCATGCTGACACAGAGAGATAGATCCAGGACAACTCAACGGGATTATGATTGAGGAATTGAAAATCCTCAATGAGAGACACTACAGAAGCTAGGAACAGCGATCCAGTTTAATCCAGTGCAAGACACTGCACACAAAATGGCAATCCAGCTTGGGAACAAGTTGAGTCCGCTGGTGGCTCCGATATCCGAGAATCACCAAAAAGCAATAAAAAAATTCTTGAAAATCATTGCCAATGTTGCAGGGTGATAATCTGCGAATAAAATGATGCTCGGCAACCAAATAACAACTGTTAAGTTCTTTATTAAGTATAGTGGACGGAGCCCATAACACAGATGACTTGAGCATCAGTCAGGAGAACACTGACTCAGCCAATGCCTGGGTCATCACAGGTAAGCTTACATATTCAAACTAAAGGGAGCATGCACGACACACGAATACATCTTTGAAAGGAAAAATGTTCCAATAAGGAATACTCAGGAAAGCATGAAAGGCTTGCAGGTGTTGCATGCTGAGGCATGTGCAGAGACCTGAAGAAACACAAGAGAAAACTAGCTGTAGAGATACATACAACACATACAACACAAAGCCAAACATGCTCATCCACAATCTTTAATGCCTCAAAACCCTATCTCGATCCTGAATATCGAATGTAAAATTTTGGCAGAGACATTAGCGTTGAGGATGAATGGGGTGATTAGCACAATCATACATAAAGATGAAACAGGGATTATGCATGGGAGAGTGGCAAGACTTAACCCCAGAAGGCTACAGGTTTGGCTGGCCAGAAATAAGGATGACCGTGACCACAAGGCCATATTGTCACTGCATGCCAAAAAGGAGTTTGTTTTTATTGATTGGCTGTATCGACTGACTCTGCAAAAATGTGGGTTTGGCACAAACTTCAAGAGGTGGGTTGCCCTTCGCTACAAAGCACCCACAGCAGCAGTTAGGCTGAGTGTGGTGCTCTGTGACCTATTTGATGTGGCACGGGCACCAGGCAAGGTATGCTCACTTTTGCAGCTCTATATCTGGTGCAATTGGTGTGCTGGGTCCGATTGAGGGCTAATATAGTGGGTTTCCAGCAAAGTCAGGGGAACCAAAAGAAATGTGGTTGTAGGCAGATGATGTCCTGCTTTACCTCACAAGCCCTGAGACTTTGGTTTTGGTGATCCTGTCCATTTTCCATATTTTTAAAAAATACTTTTCAAAATCAATTGCAATAGGTCAGCCCTTTATGAAATAGGGAACGGCATTTGGTGGGACATCTGAGTGACCAGAAGTGGCTTTAAATACTTTGGAGGTGATCTTTCGAGAATAACAGACGGATGTGGAGAAATGGCAAAAACTCATGCTATCATCTATGTGTAGGGCTTTAATTTTCAAAATTATTACCCTGCATAAATTATTATACATATTACAGAATATTCCCTTCTTGCTACAGGAGTCCTACTTTAACAAATTGGATAGAATACTGAGAACTTTCCTCGGGGATGCAGGCATCTCAAAAATCTCACTGCAGACCCTTTATAGGTCAGTCCGATAGTAGGGCATATTACTGGGTGCCTCAACTCTGAGTTGTTAATCGGTGGGTTTCACTGCAAAAAAGGAACCAGCAACAAGAATAGAGAGACTGCAAATTACACCCAACATGAATAACCAATATATTTATAGGAAAGGACATAAGAAGCATTTACTGCTACCTACACAGGCAACATGTGGCATGGGATAACTCCACGAAATGCCTAGGATGGTAGGGAAAGGTAATCAAAGAAACACCATTGTGCCAGGGAGCAGTCTGAAATAAGTCAAGAAATTGACTGGTTTTATATAATCAGCTCATATAGGTATAGAAACCCTAGGAGACGTCTTGGAGAGTGGAGAAATGAGAACATTTGATACGTTACAAATTGAATGCGAACTGGCCCACACCTAATAATAAAAATACATACAACTTAAATACGGCCTGATTGTAGAAGAGATTGACTGGGTTGAGGTTGAGGTACCAGATAACAGCCGGTTAAAAAACTTAGTTTTAATGGGAGAAATAATGCATTGACTGGTGTCACAAATAAATCACACTCTCAGTAATAATAAACCAGATAATTTACATATACTTGAGAAGGAGACTTGGAAACCCTTGAAGATGTTGACTCGGAGGTTGCCTCAATTCATGTGTGCAAGATATCAATCAAATTCAGATTACGGTTATTGAGCTGAAAAGTGTAAATCAAACATATTATAAAAGCAGAAGACTTTCACAAAATGGGAAGTGCACCAAACATTGGGCGTTTGAAATGCACCATCAGTAAAATAATGTCCCTCATAAAACTTAGGAGTGTTCTAAGGTGGGTAAACACTTAGCAGAAGTGATAGCTGAACTAGATGTTATCATGGAGATTTAAATACCTCGCACTCCCCAGCTAGTGATATTGGACATTGCACGTGGAGTGACTCTCCCAAAGGATGCTGTTTTGTGTCCTGCAATGTGGTGACAAAAACAGGTCTATGCGAAATCGATGTGGCAAACAGGCAAGAATGTGTCCATGGAGGTGGAAAGGGTAGTATAAAAGGGAAATGACTGGCCCAGAAAATTTGAGATTTGGAGTAACTGGAGAACCTAGTATAAGTTGGGTGTAGCGGAAACTGCACATTAGGTAATGGAACATCTGTACTCGGCCCTACTATTTGAACTGCAAAATAAAACAAATAAAAGTAAAAGGACAGAGGCGGAAATGAGGGAGACTTAACTGACTTAAGTGTCAATATTGGTTTTATTGGGCCTTAACAGGGACGTATTAGATGGTTAATTATGTGTGAAATACGATAAAAGTACTGTGTACAACCAATGATTGTTACTTTGAGATGACAATCAATAAAAACAACTGTAAAAAAAGGAAGGAAAAACAATGCCTTGGAACATCACTGAATTCCAATACAGAGCCATCAATGTCCAAGCACAAGTCTAATGCAGTGTAGAATACCCATGACCAACAGTCACATGCTATCGAGGAGGTAGGGGTGCCGCTGAAAGCACGATCCAGACTCGAGCCTGAAGCCTGGCTCAGCTCAAGGTTCTGTGGCAACCTCAAGCCCACAACGAGCCAAGCTTTCATGTGGCTTCTGCATACCCGCCTGCCTTCCTCCCTTAATCCCGGCTCCATAATATACCTCCGTAAAAAAAATATTGTCCAGAGATTTTCATTTTCGATTTGTGTTTTTGGATCATTTTAGAAGTAATTTAGCCTAGACATTGCTGATACGGGCCGAATTTTTCTGGACAACATTTTTAATGGTGGATGTGTTGCAGTAATGATGTAATATTTCAGGAAACGTGGGACCTATTTACTGCATTTTGGTGTCAAAACATAGGTTTTGGTGTCAAGTAGTCTTAAAGAAACAAAAAATAGCTCCTCACAGCAACCTTTATGCCATTTCCCAAAAAGGCAGCTATAACACAGGAAGAAGAGGCATATATAGAAATGAGACAAATAATAATGTTTTTAATACTTTTATGTATACACCAAACAATGCTTATGATACTAAATATGTTTATCACTCCTGTTTGTAGCACAGGTCTTGAAACTAGATGTATCTGCAAGTTCTGTGGGTAGAGGGTTTAGAAATTGCGTAGGTATTAGCACTCCATCAATATCTTCCCAACCCAATTCACACAGATCTTTCTTTACATATGCATGATCCAAAATATTTACACATCTTCTCATCAAGTAGAACACTATTTTAATGTGTCTAAGAATATGACGTTGATGGAAAGTCACTTAGAAGGACTGATCTCTTGAACTTACTTTACCAAAGATCGTCAAATGTGTGACATTCGGAACTCATTTTCGACAAGATCGCGCGCCGGAGCAAACAAGATGGCCGCTCGGTAACAACGCTCCCGAGCCGCTGAGGAGGTTTTTTTCACGGAGGAGCAGATTTTTGACAACTGAAGTATTTTTAATTTCAGAACATAGTGTGAGGGCCTGCAGGGAGCAGTATGGTGAGATTTTAAATATTTTTAACTCTGATATTTCACAGAGTTTAATTTTTTCAACTTGCTGCTCCCCTCCTTACAGGAATACGGCTGCCACTTTGAAAAGAAAAAACATTCTTATTCCTCAATTTTTTCTTTGCTACGTTCTATTTTACTTACTAATATTTTAATTAAGTGGGAAACTTTAGGATCATTTGACATTTTTGATGTTGCCTCTGAGGTTATTTTAATCAATTTATTCTGTGCAGTTTCATATTAACTTTGAGTATTCGTCCTTTGAGGTGACCTAGTCGGTTGTGCAGGAACATCAATCAAAATACTGTATTAAATATTCACAGCATTACTAAAATGGAAGCTCAACATACTTCAAAAATCTCTGTATCCTCTGTTTCTAATTCTAATGGTCGTAAAGACTCTGGAAGCAACAAAAGAGATAAAAAGGACCCCTCCTCCCCTACTAAGTCTCCATTACCTCTCACATTGGTAGATATTATGGATGAACTAAAGTTAATAAAGCCTTTGGTTATGGAGACAAATATTGCGTAACAACGAATTGAAGAGAAATGACCATGTCTGGATTCTAGACTTGCTGAGGTGGAACAGAGGATCAGTGATGTACAAGATACTACTGTTAAAGTCAATAATCTGACTAAAGAAGTCATATTACTTAAAAAACAGACAGAAGATTTGAAAAATGGTAATCGGCAAAATAACCTTTGCAGTTATGGCATTCTGGAAGGCTCAGAAGGCAAAGATTTGATCACATTTTTGCAAACTCATATTCCAAAGATTGTTGGTCTACAGAATAGCACGGTCCTCAACATCCAGTGAGCTCACCCTAATGGTCCTTCTTCTACATCTAAACCAAGAGGAATTATCTCCCTCTTTCTACAATACTCAGATTAAATGACAGTTTTAACTGTCACCAAACGACGTAAACAAATGTTATGGTCAGGACAAAAGATTTTCTTTAGTCAGGATGTGGCCACGGCAACAGCTAAAAGAAGAAAATAATTTCTGGATTTTCAACCAGCTTCAAGATCTATTAATCCTAGATTTAGCCTTATTCACCCTTGTTTCTTTAAGGTTACCTTCAAGGACAGAACAACTACTTTTCAAAATCCCTCAGATTTGAAGCAATATATATATATATATACTTACAAAGGGGAGGCAATGGAACACAGTAAGACTTGATTAGTCAATGTGGGATTCTTAACTTTTCTATTTTTCCCTTCACAGGTTTTGAAATCGCTGAAATGTCAAGTTGAGAAAACCCCCTTTTCAAATGTGTTTATATTCTTGTATCTCTCGACATCACAGTGTTCTTTCCCTTGTTGGTAAGTCACGTCGTCAGATGTTCATATTGTGATGTACTTATTTCTGTTTTAATTTCTCTCCTCCCTCTTGCCATCAAATTATTTTAATTCCTCGGGGGTACTGTTGCTGACTGGCCTCTAACTTTCTTGCTCCCCAATTTCTCCCATGCAAAATATATTTCTTCTTTTCAAGACAATTATGACTAAGGGGGTCATTATGAACATGCCGGTTCACACCTTTGACTGCAGTGGTGACGTTGCACAGAAGACCGCCATTAGCTGTGAACAGAAACCCGCCATATAAAGATGCCAAAAAACAGCACCACCCAAATGTTATGTAACCACCAGCCTCCACCAGGGCCTTGTCGGTAGAAAGGCTGCACATCCCACCCTGCCACCGCCGAGCACACAAACCCTGCCCCCCAAATATTGATGCACAAATATCCGTGGCGGTTAGTGCATGCCGAACGACCACTGGCAGTACAGACCGCCACGGCCAGCAATGGGACCCAACAACAAGAAATGCACACATTGGCAAGTTTGAAACCCACACACCTGACACACATCCACAACACTATAAAACACTCATAGACACACCCCACAATCCTTTGCATCGCCAATAGGAGAAGCCAGACTGACAACACTACAAGCAGACACTGAATGCAACAACACACAACTCACACACCCAACCACACAACAGCACCCTCACCAATATCCACACAACACACCACCCACAACACACGCCATGGCACCCCCTAAGCACCCACGCGTCACAGAAAGGAGGTAAGAAGAAAGGTGGGTGAGATACTCAAGGTCGAGCCACAAATCTTCAGGGCACAGGTCCAGCACATACCCATCGCCAGGAAGATGGAGTTATGGCAGACAATAGTGAACAAGGTCAACGCAGTGGGAAACCATCCACGCACGAGGGACGGCATCTGCAAGAGATGGAACGACCGGCGCGTGCTGGTGAGGTCCATGGCATCGAGGCACAACATTGCGGTCCAGAAGACTGGGGGAGGACCCCCACCAACACCCCCGACTACACGGACCCGGAGGAAAAGGTACTGGCCATCCTGCTGCCTGAGGGCCTCACTGGACTCACTGGAGGAATGGACTTGGGTAAGTCATCTACAATTACCCCATATCCACCACACCTGTAATGCATGCACCACCTCACCCCCCCAACTACCACCAGGACCACACCCCACCCTGGCCCCAATCACTACATCCAGTAACCTTGCATTCCCACAAACCCACCAATAGGCCCATATCTCTCCCCCTGTGCACAGCCACCCCCCCTGCAAGGAATCACAATGGCACCACACCACCCACAATGCACCGACACATGCCATGCTAAATGCAATGGCAACCTCACAAAAGGACCCTGCATGGTCCAACAGGGGAAAACCTGCACAAAATAGGCCTGACCTGTGCACCCTCATCCGATTTGGTAACTGTAACATACATGTTCATTCCCCCCCACAGCCACCACCCATGCCACCCTGACAGAAAGGGCAAGGAGTGCCAGTGCCCCACATGGAGACAGAGGCACCACACAGGACACTGGCAAGGGAACTCTGGACAGTGAGGAATACCCTGGCCCCTCAGACAGTCCTGGACTGTCACCATCCAACAGCCCCACCTAGGACACCACTGACACCCCTACCACCCAGCCACCAACATCAGCACATGGCAAACAACCCCACACCACTGTGTCCAGGTCACAGACTGGTGGAACAGGCAGGATGACGATGGCCCCAGTACAAGGAGGGCGTCAGAGGCCAGGTGGGAGGCCAAAGTTTGGATGCTGCAGCATGCTGGAGGTGGTCTCAGAGGTCCTGGGAGCATACCACCATACACATGACAGGATGGGCCAGATCGTGGCCACCCTGGAGCAGAGTCAAAGGCTGCAGATAGCCCAACATCAAAAGGCCATGGAGCAATGGAAACAGCTCAATGCCACCATGGCCACTATTGCAGGAGTGCTGCAGCACCACTTCCCACCCCAGGATGAGACCCCCACAAACCAGGAAGCCCCTACCACAGACCACGGTACAGACCAGCCATCAACATCAGCAGCAGCAACTGGACTGGTGCCACTGTCTAAGGACACACAGGAGACCAGCACCTCTACCCGTACAGCCCGACACCAGACACTCAAACGGTCCCTCAGAACCAGATATGGCACTGGTACATCTGCCAAGACCAAGACACCATCAAAGAAGTGACTCTGACACGAACTGTCTCCCAAGTGTGCCACTGTACCACCATCCTCACTGGCCAATAGCAACTCAACAACTAGCAAGGTACAGATGGACATATAACCACTGCCACTAATTGCTGAGACCATGTAGCCGGTGTAGACAACCACCATCAGCCCACTCCCATCACTGTAAAGAGCACCAATGCATCCCTGACAACTATTAAAACACATGTACACCAATTTCAATGCCCCCTGTCATTATGTTGAATCAATTCGAAGTGTGAATGCGTTTGCCAGTTAAATAAAAAATCTGACCTTTATTGCAGGAATGGTCCCCCACGCAGAACATGGTGTGGAGTAAACAGAAATGTACAACAAGTTGGTTATCATGTCACATGGCACTTGAAATTCATGTAACAGTGTAAATGGCTACAGACCCTAAACCCCCATAGAGAATAAGTCGACTGACATTATGCAGTTCAGACAACGTCATCAGTGAACAGTACCTCATAGTCACTGGAGGTATAGTTGGATCAGTTGGTTCCTGGAGTGTACATCTTTCCCCTCTTCATCATCACCATCAAGCTCATCCCCTCTCAGAGGAAGCTGGTCTGGATATACAGCACCCTCCTCCTCCAGTAGGGGGGTAGATTTCCTCACAGCCACGTTGTGCAGCATGCAGCAGGCCAACACTATTCTACACACCTTCTGAGGGCCATAGCACAGGGATCCCCCAGATAGATGGAGGCGACGGAATCTAGCCTTCAGGAAACCTAGAGTGCGCTCAATCACCCTCTTAGTACATGCATGGGCCTCATTGCAATTCCTCTCAGCATCTGTTCTAGGATTCCTCACTGGTGTCAGGAGCCAATGCATGTTGGGGTAGCCAGAATCACCTGCAAAAGTGGGCAAACCATGACTGTATCTAACTACCCTCAGTTGCAGACAGCCTGGCTATCAGCTATGTACAGAAAAAGAGTCCAACACACTCACCTATGATCCATCCTCTGTCCCTTGTAGTTGTTCCATCATGTGTGGCACACTGATGTTCCTCAGCACAAATTAATCGTGGACTGAGCCAGGGAACATGGCATTCACATGTGAGATATACTGGTATGCAGTACACACCGATTGTATGTTCATGGAGTGGAAGTTCTTCCTGTTTCTGTACATCTGTTCACTTACTTTTGGGGGGATGAGAACAATGTGGGTGCCATCGATGGCACCTATCACAAGAGGAATGTTGGCAAAGGCATAAAATTCTGACTTGATAGCAGGTAGTTCAGCACTTTGGGGAAACCTCACATATGACCGCAGGTGTTGTACAAATGCATCCAAGAATCTGGACAGGATGAGGCAAAACATAGTCTGTGAAAATTCTGCACCCATGCCCACTGTCACCGGAAATGAGCCCGTCGCCAGGAAATGGAGCATAGAGAGCTGGCATTCTAATTCCGATTAGCCGGTCTCAGTACTGGGTCCAGTAATGCACAAAGTTCATGGATAGTAGCCTGAGTGAGTCTGTAATTGTTAATGATGTGACGTTCCACCATGGTCTCCAAATCAACGAGAAGTCTGTACATAGATGGGGCCCTCCCTCGCCACATGGGTCTGTACCTAGGAGGAGTGGAGAACCCATGTGAGGAACACAAATTCATTCAACCTGTTGTGTATGAAACACTGCTGTCAAACATGTAGGTTACAAATAAACATTGTAGGATGTTAAACTGGAGTGACATGTCTTAACTGATACGTCTGGACTGTTGTGGTGAGTAAACAGTCATTTGGGCATGCGTTTGAGGGCTGGGGTCCATAGGGCCTGCATGGTCATATGACCAAAAAATAACTACGTAGTACTTCGCAAAATGTCAGCCTCCTGTCATCCAGATATGTAGCAGTGGAAGTGACCTAATACTGCTAGCGGTTGTCATAATGGCGTAAGGCAGTGTTCACCACCGTGCACTCATTCATTGGTTAACATTGATGTCAATGGGGAATTCGGGCCTATCATGATCGCCGCCGGCGGTGACGGTTCACACCACCGCGGCGCGTACGCCCTTTCGTCACCCCAGGTTCACTTGACTCCCTGATTCCATGCATGCAAGTACTCCACTGAGTGTGCTGCTGTGTGCTGACTCTGGTTACTCAAATGGCATGAATCACAGGGGAAAGGGCCCAGGCCTTCGCCATGGAGGAGCTGGGCTAGCTGGTGGATAGGGTCCTACCATTGTATGCCAAGTTATATGGGCGACCAGAGATGCAGGTGAGTAGGCGGATGGGGTGCATGGATGTGTGTGATGGTGGTAGATGGCTGTATGCATGTTTGCATGATTTGTAACTGCACAGCCGTTGAATGTATAACATTCAATGTGAGTGAGGTGTTGGAATGCTGTTGTTAAGTGTTCTTCCCATAGGGAATGTATAGCCAGCGGTATCAAATGGGCTTTTCCTGACCTCTCTTTTTCTTTTCTGTGTGTCCCCTACAGTTCAGCGCCCATCAGAAGAGGGGACTCTGGCAGGCAATCGCTAGGGAGGTGTGGACCCTGTGGGTCTACAACTGGCAGAGCACCCATTGCAGAAAGCGGTGGGAGGACCTGCGGCGTTGGGCGAGGAAGACCGGCGAGGCCCAGCTGGGGAAGTCCTCCCAACGAGGAAGGAGTGCCTGTCGGGCCCTGACCCCACTAATGCGCTGCATTCTGGCAGAGGCATATCCAGACTTGGATGGGTGCTTGAAGGCTGCACAGCAGACACAAGGGGGTGAGTACTGAGACCATTGTATGCCTCCTTGATGGATGTCTGAGGGTGCTGTAGTATGTATGCTGTCTAGTGGCAGGGACTCTGACTGATGTCATATAGCAATACGGGCCCCATGGGCAGTTAGCAGTTCCTCTGGTCCTTCTGTAATGTGGGAGATGGTTGTATACTAGGGTTGTGGCCACTAGTCAGGTGCATAAGCATGAGTATAGACGTAGGTGCTGCATGTTGGTGTATTAGCTGGGTGAGATTATAGGTGAACCAGATATGTAAATCCATTCAGGTGTTAATATTCTCTCTCCTGTTTGTCTCCCCACCCCTTTACTCTTGTGTTGTCTGTGTACATCACCATCATCAGGCAAGGGAGTAGTGGCACTGGTGAGTGGGGATGCAGCTGCCCACGGTTCCAAGGATGCAGAGTCTACCGACGCCAAGGGGACCAGTGGGTTGGAGGGCAAGGGGAGTACCACGGGGGAGGCAACTACCACAGGAGGTAGTGCCTCTGATACCTCGTCCGATGGGAGCACCCTTGTGGTGGCAGACCATAGTGGGCCCGACCAATCTTTGACATCTTCCACCACCCCCCCATACCATCACCACCCTCCCAGTTGCGTCTCACCCAGTTGCCCGCACCCGCTCACCCAGAAGTGTGGGCGTCTCCTTCACCCCAGGTACCTCATCCCCGGTCCCAGTCAGCCCTGCTGCCCTCAATGAGGAGGCTATTGACCTCCTGAGGACCATCTCTGTAGGGCAGACAACCATTGTGAATGCCATCCAGGGGCTAGCATCCCAGATGCAGTAGTGCAATGCATACCTGGAAAGCATTCACTGTGCCGTGTCTTGCCTACAGAGATCTTTTCAGGCTCTGGCCTCCTCTTTGGCGGCAGCCAGTGTCCCTGGTCTTTCCGTCCTCCCCCCCAGCACCTCTACCCCTTCCAGCACCTGATTCCCTTCACCCATCCCAAGCACACGTTCAGACAGCCATGCACACACCTCAACACACAAGTGCCACACTTCCCACCACAGGCATACACACAGCCAACGTACAAAGGCACACACAACACCATCC
This sequence comes from Pleurodeles waltl, assembly GCF_031143425.1. Lineage (NCBI taxonomy): Eukaryota > Metazoa > Chordata > Amphibia > Caudata > Salamandridae > Pleurodeles > Pleurodeles waltl. Next base: position 1,132,017,638 of record NC_090437.1, on the reverse strand, counting down.
ACTTCCCCCAGCATGTCCACCTCTTCTGCCTCCCTGTCTGTTACCTCTACATGCACACTCACAAGCACTGCACCCTCATTCACTGTTGCTGACCCCATTCTTGCAGTTACCACATCAGACATCCAGTCATGCACCCCAGACACCACACCTGACAACATCCATTTACACTGCCAGCCTCTCTTGTCCCACTGTGTCCACCCCCCTCCTCCCATTACACTCAGACTTTCCCAGACACCCACCCAACATTCATCCACCACACCTTAGCCTACTATACGGGCACCAGCATCCACATCACGCACACCTACACCTGTTATAACCACTCCCTCCACTCCCACACCTTCCTCCAGGTCCACCGCACGAGTGCCCCAGAGAAACTTTTCCTATCCCGTGTAGACCTTTTTGAACCCACTGGCCCACCACCTCTCATCCCTAAATGTGCCCACCTCCTTGCCCTGTCCACTCCTTCCAAGTCCTCCCCTTTTTGATATGGACTGGTCAATGGCCTAATTTGGACAATCTGTTGCTCCTGGAGCTTCAATAAAGTTTGTGGGCCCAGTATTGGTATTGGCGCACTCTGGATCATGGTTCCTTGTTTCATTGAGTGGGGGTGTTGTGCACATATGGGTACTTTGGGCAGGTTGTCTTGGGCTTGTGTCGGGTAAGTACCTCTTGCTCAGGTGCGTATACCTTGTGATGCCGTGATGGGTTGTGGGTGCGTTGCGGGGTGGGTTGAGTGGGTGGGTATGTAACTGTGCCCTTTCTTCCCTTGTTTAGTAGGTTGCGGTACTTACCGTCATCGTCTTCGTCGGCGGTCATGGTCGTGGAGGTACATCGCAAGGAGCAGCACTGGCATGATTTCCAATTCTCTCTCCATGTCTGCTTTGGCGTGTTTTGTGTGCCTATGGTGAGTGTTTCCTTTTATTTGGTTTCTTTCTGCCAGGCTTTGAGTGGCGGTGGTTCCCGCCCCGGAACTGACGGCGGTCTAGTGCTTCATTATTTGTCGGGCGGGTAGGGCCTTTCCGGCGGCCTGTGGACGGCCTCTTCCATCATTGTCGACACTCCTCTGCTGGCTGGCTGGCTGCATATAGCTATGTGTTCATAATTTTCCTTTCCACCTTATTCTACGATTCACATGTTGTCTGTACTTTAGGTTTAGTTATGGTTCTGTTGTCTAAATGTTTCCCAACATTTTATAAATCACCTGTCTTCGTATTATTTCATGGAATGACAAGGGTTTACATAATCCGGTTAAGAAACAAAGAGTTCTTTAACATTTCTCTAAACTAAATTGTCAGGTTGCTCTTGTACAAGAAACACATCTTACGGAGCAGGACTTTAAAAATCTGAATAGAAATTTGGTTGGTCATGTTTTCGGTTCCTCTGCAGTTCACAACAAGAATGGGGTAATAATTTTGCTTCATAAATCTTCAGAAATACATGTTATAGAAGAGATTAAAGATGTTACAGGCAGATGGATTTTACTGACAGCTAAAATTAATGGTGTGCTATTTTCCATTTGCAATGTTTATGGTCCAACTGGAGTAGACCCTCAATTTTGGGTTCATTTTTCTTCTTTATTACTATCTTGCAATTCAAAAAATCTTGTGGTAGGAGGTGATTGCAACCAAATTATGGATCCTTTTGTAGATCGTCGTTCTCAAACTCGTTTTATCCCTAATAAAATGCAAAAAGCATTTAATCAAGCAATTTCCTCCGGAGGACTACATAATATATGAAGAACTGCTCATATTAGGATTTCCGTTTTATTCTTCAGTGCATCACTCATATTCTAGGATAGATTATATATTTGCTACACAAAATATTCTACAATCAATTTCACATGCTGATATTGGGTCTATTCTTATATCAGATCACACCCCGGTTATTATAGATTTGAACTTTCCAGGTAATTCTCCCTTTTCCAATCGCAGGAGGTTTAATAACGCTTTATTGCAAGACCAATTATTTATTGAACAATTTACAATCTTTTATAAAGAATTTTTTATGAACAATTTACCTTTTGACACTCAGATTAATTTTATATGGGATGCCTTTAAAGTTACTGCTAGAGGCATAATTATAGATTATGTTGCCACTATAAAGAAATCAGATTTTAAAGTTTCCTCTCAACTGCTTGCACAAATTAAACATCTTCACCATGAATATTTTTCCTCTAACAAACCAGATACTTTATCCAGGTTGATTGATGCTAAATTACAATACAATAAGCAATCTTTGGAAAGTGCATGTGGTACTCTACTCAAAATTAATACGGAGTTTTATGGGGGGAAAAGTTAAGCGGGTAAATGACTGGCAAATTATTTAAAGATTAAAAAACAAAAGTCTAAAATTACTGTTATTACAGACCAGCTTGGAAACAGACACACTAGTGACTCAAAAATAATGGAATGCTTTACTGACTACTATACAACATTATATACTCCTGAAAGTACTCCTAATATAACTGACGTTGATCCTTTCTTCCAATCTATTCCTCTGACACATAAAGTAGATTTGTCTCTGTTAAACTCTGTACTATCTGAGACAGAAATTAAAAATGCCATTACAAAACTTCCAAAAGATAAGGCCCCCGGTCCTGATGGCTTCTCAATTGAATTTTATTTAAAATTTTCATCTATTCTAGTTCCAAAGTTATTCTCACTTATACAATTTTTCATAACACAAAATCAAGCAAAGGGTACCTTTTCTGAAGCTATGTTGTGCTTGATTCCTAAAAAAGATAAAGATTTATCCAAATGTGGCAAATATAGACCTATATCCCTTATAAATGCGGATTGTAAAATCTTTGCAAAAGTCCTTGCCTTACGGATGAATAATTTTATCCCAGATTTAATAGACATACATCAGTCAGGTTTTGTTAAGGGACGATACATATCAGGTAATTCTAGAATTTTTCTCAACATTATCCATCTAGCTTCTAAGTCTAGGGATCCTATAGCTGCTATAATGTTAGATGCTGAAAAAGCTTTTGATCGAGTTTGTTGGGATTTCATGTTTGGAGCATTAAAATGGCACGGTTTCAGTCCTCATATTAGTAAACATATTAGTCTTTTATACTCCTCACCCTCCACGTCTAATTTAGTCAATGGTAAACAATCCCAATATTTCCCCCTACATAGAGGCACTAGACAAGGTTGTCCTCCATCACCTCTTTTATTCATATTAGCCATTGAGCCTTTTTTAGAGAAAATACATAGATCGTCAAATTTTTATGGATTTAAGCTTAAAGACTTGGCGATTAAATTCACAGCATCACAAGATGATATTTTGCTTTTTACCTCTAATCCTCAAAAAACTATTCTGGAATTATTTTATTTACTACAGGAATTCTCCAGTGTCTCAGGGTATAAGCTTAATGTAGATAAATCAGAGTTTTTTCTGTTAAATGCTTATTGTTTACCCAGCATGTTTAAAGATACTGGATTTACTGGGAACTCTAAGCATATCAAATGCCTAGGCATTTTCTACTCCAATTCTATTAAAGACACTATTCAAATTAATCTCAAAGAAGTTGAGTCAAAGGTTTTGAAATTGCGCAATAGATGGTACCCTCTTTATTTAACTTGGTGGGGAAGACTGGCCAAAATTAAAATGATGATGTTGCTGATTTAAAATTTTCACTTGACTATATTTCCAGTTAAACTTCCCTCTATTTTCTTTAAACTATAAATACATTATTTATGAAATTTTTATTGAACAAGTGTAAATCTTGTATTTCTTTAATCAAATTACAAGACCCTAGAGATAATGAGGCGCCAATTTTCTGTGCCTTAAACAATATCACTCTGCTTTTGCTTTGAAACAAATATGGCTGTCCCTCTCCTCCACCTTTCAGGACAAAACCACTATATGGAGTCAATTAGAACACTCGCAAATTACAACATTTACTTTTAGAGATGCAATTCGACTTTCAAAACCCCCTAAATCCCTTCTCTTGCCAATAATAACTCATTCTATCTCTTTTGCCAAGCCATTACTTACTGCCTCTCATTCCTCATATGAGAACCTCAAGAAAACTCCTATATGGTATAGCAATGGTATAAAATTTCATGGTAGAACTCTAGCCTGGAAAGAATGGATATATAAAGGCATTATAACTCTAGATCATTCAGACAATGCTTTACTTGAATTTCAAGATATGCAACAGAAATTTAGGCCCTCATTACAACATTGGCGGTAAATGCCGCCAACCGCTGTGCTGACGGCTGCCAACATACCATGACCGCGGTGGTATACCGCTACGGGTATTATGACCCACACAGAGAAATCCGCCACTATACAGAAACCCACACAAATCCGCCAGCCCAAAGGTCAGTGATAAACTGGTGGTACCAAAACCCACACCGTTACGCCAACAGAAATACTCCCACAGCATAATGACCCACGAATCACCGCAGTGGTCATTCAACCGCGGTAAACCATTGGCGGTACAGACCTCTGCGGTCAAAATATACACACAATAACAAAACTGCACCGCATTGGACAATTCAAACTACACACACCTGACATACATACACACACCACACTCACACACCCAATCCAATATAAAACATACACCCACAATACCCACAACCCCTTACAACGAAAGAAACATATTGCCAACTGAGAGAGAGACAAGCCAGGAGCACCCACTGAATCTTAGCCACATAACACCATCACCCGTACACCATCCACGCACCTCACAGCACACACCCCAACACATCACCCCACACACCCTCACACATACCACTCACACTACACCCATGGCACCACAACGACACCCCAGATTCGCTGAGGAGGAACTAAGGGACATGGTGGAGGAAATCATCCGGGTAGAGCCACAGCTATTCGGATTACAGGTGTGTAGGAGGCTGGCCTGGCTTATCGTGGTTACCTGATGGTACTTACACCTTGTGCCAGGTCCGGTTATCCCTTATTAGTAGATTAGTAGTGTTCTAGCAGCTTAGGCTGTTAGAGGTAGCTATAGCAGAGCAGCTTATGCTGAACTAGGAGACATGCAAAGCTCCTGCTATACCACTTATATCATATAGCACTATATCATAAGAATCACAATACTCAGAGTTACTAAAAATAAAGGTATTTTATTTTAGTGGCAATGTGCCAAAAATACCTCAGAGGATATTCTCCCTTAGGAGGTAAGTAAAATACACAAAATAGACACACAAACCAAAATCAGGTAAGTAAACAGTTAGAAAAGTAGTGCAAACACTGTAGAACACAATAGGATGCAATAGGCCTAGGGGCAACACAAACCACACATGGACCCCAGGCCTAGTGTAGTGTGTAGAGGGTCGCTGGGAGTGTAAGAAAACATTAAGGGTGTCCAAGATACCCCACCCCAAGACCCTGAAAAGTAGGAGTAAAGTTACCCTACTTCCCCAGAAACACACTAAAGTCGTGATAGGAGATTCTGCAAAGGCAACAACTGACTGCAAAGCATTGAAGACGGATTCCTGGACCTGAGGACCTGTAAAGGAAGGGGACCAAGTTCAAGAGTCACGCAAGTGTCCAGGAGGGGCAGGAGCCCACTAAACCCCGGATGAAGGTGCAAAAGGGCTGCCTCCTGGTGGAAGAAGCTGAAGATTCTGCAACAACGGAAGGTGCCAGGAACTTCTCCTTTGGTCAGAAGATGTCCCATGGCGTGCTGGAAGATGCAGAGTTGTTTACATGTAGAAAGACCGCAAACAAGCCTTGCTAGCTGCAAAGGTCACGGTTGAAGAAAATGGGTGCTGCCTGGTCCCAAGAAGGACCAGGAAGTCGCCCCTTGGAGGAGGAGACAGTGGAGGCACTCAGCAGTACAGAGAGCCCATGCAGAAGCAGGCAGCAGAAGCACTTGAACAGGCATTCAAGAAATCTGAGCATGGTGGTCATCTCAACACTACAAAGGAGGGTCCCACGAAGTCAGTGGTCAACTCAGTGAGTTGAGCAATGCAGGGCAGAGTTCTGGGGACCTGGGCTATGCTGTGCATGAAGGATTCCTTGCAAAAGTTCACAGTAGTCCTAGCAGCTGCAGTTCACATAGTACATAGGATTACTGTCTGGCATGGGGAGACAAGGACTTACCTCCACCAAATTTGGACAGAAGGACCACTGGACTGTTGGAGTCACTTGCATCCAGCTCCTGTGTTCCAGGGACCATGCTCGTCAAGAGGAGAGGGGACCCAGAGGACCGGTGAAACAGACGTTTGGTGCCTGCATTAGCAGGGGGAAGATTCAGTCGACCTACGGGAGATGTGTTCTTGGCTTCCAGTGCAGGGTGAAGGCAGACAGCCCTCAGAGTATGCACCACCAGGAAACAGTCGAGAAAGGCGGCAGGATTAGGCGCTACAATGTTGCTGGTAGTCGTCTTGCTACTTTGTTGCGGTTTTGCAGGCATCCTGGAACAGTCGATCCTTGGCAGAAGTTGAAGAGAGAGATGCAGAGGAACTCTGGTGAGCTCTTGCATTCGTTATCTGAAGAGAAACCCACAGGAGAGACCCTAAATAGCCCTCAGAAGAGGATTGGCCACCTAACCAGGTAAGCACCTATCAGGAGAGGTCTCTGACATCACCTGCTGGCACTGGCCACTCAGAGGCCTCCATTGTGCCCTCACACCTCTGCATTCAAGATGGCAGAGGTTTGGGACACACTGGAGGAGCTCTGGGCACCACCTCTGGGGTGGTGATGGACAGGGGAGTGGTCACTCCCCTTTCCTTTGTCCATTTGCATGCTAGAGCAGGGGCTGGGGGATCCCTGAAGTCGGTGCAGACTGGCTTATGCAAGGAGGGCACCATCTGTGCCCTTCAAAGAATTTCCAGAGGCTGGGGGAGGCTACTCCTCCCCAGCCCTTAACACCTATTTCAAAGGGAGAGGGTGTAACACCCTCTCTCAGAGGAAATCCTTTGTTCTGCCTTCCTGGGACTGGGCTGCCCAGATCCCAGGAGGGCAGAAGCCTGTCTGTGGGTTGGCAGCAGCGGTAGCTGCAGTGAAAACCCAAGAGAGCTAGTTTGGCAGTACCCGGGGGTCCATGCTGGAGCCCCGGGGATGCATGGGATTGGCACCCCAATACCAGATTTTGCATGGGGGGACAATTCCATGATCTTAGACATGTTAGATGGCCATATTCAGAGTTACCATTGTGAAGCTACATACAGGGAGTGCAGAATTATTAGGCAAATGAGTATTTTGACCACATCATCCTCTTTATGCATGTTGTCTTACTCCAAGCTGTATAGGCTCGAAAGCCTACTACCAATTAAGCATATTAGGTGATGTGCATCTCTGTAATGAGAAGGGGTGTGGTCTAATGACATCAACACCCTATATCAGGTGTGCATAATTATTAGGCAACTTCCTTTCCTTTGGCAAAATGGGTCAAAAGAAGGACTTGACAGGCTCAGAAAAGTCAAAAATAGTGAGATATCTTGCAGAGGGATGCAGCACTCTTAAAATTGCAAAGCTTCTGAAGCGTGATCATCGAACAATCAAGCGTTTCATTCAAAATAGTCAACAGGGTCGCAAGAAGCGTGTGGAAAAACCAAGGCGCAAAATAACTGCCCATGAACTGAGAAAAGTCAAGCGTGTAGCTGCCACGATGCCACTTGCCACCAGTTTGGCCATATTTCAGAGCTGCAACATCACTGGAGTGCCCAAAAGCACAAGGTGTGCAATACTCAGAGACATGGCCAAGGTAAGAAAGGCTGAAAGACGACCACCACTGAACAAGACATACAAGCTGAAACGTCAAGACTGGGCCAAGAAATATCTCAAGACTGATTTTTCTAAGGTTTTATGGACTGATGAAATGAGAGTGAGTCTTGATGGGCCAGATGGATGGGCCCGTGGCTGGATTGGTAAAGGGCAGAGAGCTCCAGTCCGACTCAGACGCCAGCAAGGTGGAGGTGGAGTACTGGTTTGGGCTGGTATCATCAAAGATGAGCCTGTGGGGCCTTTTCGGGTTGAGGATGGAGTCAAGCTCAACTCCCAGTCCTACTGCCAGTTCCTGGAAGACACCTTCTTCAAGCAGTGGTACAGGAAGAAGTCTGCATCCTTCAAGAAAAACATGATTTTCATGCAGGACAATGCTCCATCACACGCGTCCAAGTACTCCACAGCGTGGCTGGCAAGAAAGGGTATAAAAGAAGGAAATCTAATGACATGGCCTCCTTGTTCACCTGATCTGAACCCCATTGAGAACCTGTGGTCCATCATCAAATGTGAGATTTACAAGGAGGGAAAACAGTACACCTCTCTGAACAGTGTCTGGGAGGCTGTGGTTGCTGCTGCACGCAATGTTGATGGTGAACAGATCAAAACACTGACAGAATCCATGGATGGCAGGCTTTTGAGTGTCCTTGCAAAGAAAGGTGGCTATATTGGTCACTGATTTGTTTTTGTTTTGTTTTTGAATGTCAGAAATGTATATTTGTGAATGTTGAGATGTTATATTGGTTTCACTGGTAATAATAAATAATTGAAATGGGTATATATTTTTTTTTGTTAAGTTGCCTAATAATTATGCACAGTAATAGTCACCTGCACACACAGATATCCCCCTAACATAGCTAAAACTAAAAACAAACTAAAAACTACTTCCAAAAATATTCAGCTTTGATATTAATGAGTTTTTTGGGTTCATTGAGAACATGGTTGTTGTTCAATAATAAAATTAATCCTCAAAAATACAACTTGCCTAATAATTCTGCACTCCCTGTATAGGTATTGACCTATATGTAGTGCACGCGTGTAATGGTGTCTCCAAACTCACAAAGTCCGGGGCAATTGCCCTGAACAATGTGGGGGCACCTTGGCTAGTGCCAGGGTGCCCTCACACTTAGTAACTTTGCACCTAGCCTTCACTAAGTGGGGGTTAGACATATAGGTGACTTATAAGTTACTTAAGTGCAGTATAAAATGGGGTATAAGTGAGGTGGTGGAGTGATGGGGGTGAGGGTAGGGGTAGGAGTGAGGGTCAGGCTGCAGTGGCAGTCCTGTGTAATATTGGTCTGAGCTCCCTATGGGTGACAAAAGAAATGCTGCAGCCCATAGGGATCTCCTGGAACCCCATTACCCTGGATAAAATTGTCACTAGCCTGCAGTGACAATTTTAAAAGCAGAGAGAGCATAAGCACTAAGGTTCTGGTTAGCAGAGCCTCAGTGACACAGTTAGGCACCACACAGGGAACACATTTAGGCCACAAACTATGAGCAATGGGGTCCTGGCTAGCAGGATCCCAGTGACACAGGCAAAAACAAACTGACACACAAGTAAAAATGGGGGTAACATGCCAGGCAAGATGGTACTTTCCTACAAGGTGCAGCAGACATCTATTGCTAGGAAGATGGAGCTATGGTTGAGAGTCGTGGACAGGGCCAACGTCGTGGGACAGCACCCCAGAACAAGGGATGACATCAGGAAGAGGTGCAACGACCTATGGCGGAAGGTGCGTTCCGTGGCTGCTGTACAGAGGACTGGCGGTGGACCCCCACCTCCTCCCCCACAACTAACAACATGGGAGGAGCAAGTCTTGGTGATCATGCATCCTGAGGGCCTCGCAGGAGTAGCAGGAGGTCTGGACTCCGGTAAGTCAAATCTTTACTACTATATTCCCCACCCTGCCTGCATGCCATCACAAACTCCTACCCCTACCCTCACCCCCATCACTCCACCACCTCACTTATACCCCATTATCACAACCCACCCATCCCAATACCAAGCAACTGCAAGCAACACCAATCCATGGACACCCATCACAGACCTGAATGGACACCCATCACCACAGCATGCACACTAGTGACAATCACTTAGCCAAATCAAACACAACTCACACAAGCCAAAGCTGCATTGCTAATACCAACTATACAGGGAAACATATCCATGCACAAGATGGCAGACGCAGATACAATAACACTGCATTTACATCCCCACAGGACCCCCACTTAACGTCACCCGTGAGGAGGTGCCACCAAATCCAGTTCCCCCCCAGAAGAGGCCCAGCAGCTCTGCACGCCTGGATCACGATGACCAACCTGGCTCATCAGGGACCTCTGGACAGTCGGTTACCCTGCCACAGTCCCAACCCACCACAGAGCCTCCCCTCTCAGGAAACACCAGCACAGCACCCACCCAGCGGGCCCATACCACTGTCCCCAGGACACATCAATCAGCAGTGTGTCCACCACTACAGGGACCCCAGGCAACCCCACAAGCCCAAGACAATCAGGGACCTGGGGTCAGTGGCAGTGGGCACACAGTTCAGGAGACAGAGGCACAGGACAGCAGGGAAGCTGGGAGGGCTGCTGTATGACAGGGGGAGGACAGGCCCAGGGAACCCACTCTCCACGAGGCACTTGCAGGGATCCTGGGAGCATACCACCATTCCCAGAAGACCATGGGCCAGATACTTTACAAGTTGCGGGAGACCCAGCGGCTGCAGGAGGGACAGTACCTGGGGGTCAGGGAGGACCTGAAAGACATCCACACCACCCTGGTCACTATTACAGGGGTGCTGGCAGACAGGAGCAAGTCTTGGTGATCATGCATCCTGAGGGCCTCGCAGGAGTAGCAGGAGGTCTAGACTCCGGTAAGTCAAATCTTTACTACTATATTCCCCACCCTGCCTGCATGCCATCACAAACTCCTACCCCTACCCTCACCCCCATCACTCCACCACCTCACTTATACCCCATTATCACAACCCACCCATCCCAATACCAAGCAACTGCATGCAACACCAATCCATGGACACCCATCACAGACCTGAATGGACACCCATCACCACAGCATGCACACTAGTGACAATCACTTAGCCAAATCAAACACAACTCACACAAGCCAAAGCTGCATTGCTAATACCAACTATACAGGGAAACATATCCATGCACAAGATGGCAGACGCAGATACAATAACACTGCATTTACATACCCACAGGACCCCCACTTAACTTCACCCGTGAGGAGGTGCCACCAAATCCAGTTCCCCCCCAGAAGAGGCCCAGCAGCTCTGCACGCCTGGATCACGATGACCAACCTGGCTCATCAGGGACCTCTGGACAGTCGGTTACCCTGCCACAGTCCCAACCCACCACAGAGCCTCCCCTCTCAGGAAACACCAGCACAGCACCCACCCAGCGGGCCCATACCACTGTCCCCAGGACACATCAATCAGCAGTGTGTCCACCACTACAGGGACCCCAGGCAACCCCACAAGCCCAAGACAATCAGGGACCTGGGGTCAGTGGCAGTGGGCACACAGTTCAGGAGACAGAGGCACAGGACAGCAGGGAAGCTGGGAGGGCTGCTGTATGACAGGGGGAGGACAGGCCCAGGGAACCCACTCTCCACGAGGCACTTGCAGGGATCCTGGGAGCATACCACCATTCCCAGAAGACCATGGGCCAGATACTTTACAAGTTGCGGGAGACCCAGCGGCTGCAGGAGGGACAGTACCTGGGGGTCAGGGAGGACCTGAAAGACATCCACACCACCCTGGTCACTATTGCAGGAGTGCTGGCAGACATGGCCAACATCATGAGGGAGGCAGTGGCACAGCACCGGGCCGCTGACACTAGCCACACCGAAGAACAGCCCTCCACCTCCGCCGGCAATAGTGGACAGGAGGCCCCGCCACAGGACCAGCAGGCCACCAGCACCCCACCCTCTGCAGGAGAACCACCCCGCAAACAGTCCCTGCGATCCAGATAGAAGCCAGAGAACATTGCCAAGACCCCCGCCAGGAAATAAGACTCTCCTGATTGTAACCCTTCTGTCCCGCTCTGTCACCCTGTCCACCTTGAACTGCCATTGCTCCCCTACCTATGCCCCCTTGGACAATGCACCTGTGATACAAATAGACTGGACTCTACACTGGACTTTCCTCCATCAGTAACCCAGCCTATTGCAATACCCCCTTCACTTATTAGCACATAAATAAACACGCTTTGAACAAATTCAAGAATGGAGTCTGTGGATTAAATGACACATGCATTAGTTTCACAAATTGTAAACATTGCATTTCTAATCTACTGTAATATTAACATAGGTATAACCTGTAGTGGACAGCAATAAACACACCAGGAGCCAGAGTGGGGCACAGAGATCTGAAAATAGAGTTGCCAAAGGGTACAGTAAGTGGCCATAGACATAGGGAAATCAGGCTGCCATGTTCAATGTCAAACACAAAACTGCAATGAAAGGTGAAGTTACAGTGTCTTACCTGTGTGTCACTGGAAGTACTGTTGAATGAGTGTACTTCTGTTGTCCACATCTTCTTCCTATGCCTCCTCTTCATCACTGTCCACAGGCTTCACCGCTGCCACGAGCCCATCTCCAGGCTTATCCTCCTGCAGAAAAGGCACCTTGCGTCTCAAGGCCAGGTTGTGCAACATACAACATGCAACGATGATCTGGCACACCTTCTTGGGCGAGTAGTACAGGAATCCACCTGTCAGATGGAGGCACCGGAATCTGGCCTTCAGGAGGCCAAAGGTTCTCTCAATTATCCTCCTTGTTCGCCCATGTGCTTCATTGTAATGTTCCTCTGTCCTTGTCCTGGCATTCTGCATTGGGGTCAGTAGCCATGAGAGGTTGGGGTAACCTGAGTCACCTATAAATATCAATAGATACCTGTTAGCCACACACTCACCCTTAGGGATAAACCCATATACCTACATCAACTGGGTGGGGGCCATGGGCTCACCTATTGGTCACACCCGGTGCCTCTGGAGTTGAGACATCACATATGGAATGCTGCTATCTTCAAGATAAAGGCATCATGCACAGAGCCAGGATACTTGGCATTCTCATGGGAGATGTACTGCTCCGCCAAACACACCATCTGCACATTCAGAGAGTGAAAGCTTTTTCTATTCCTAAACACTCGTTCATTTCTCCGGGGGGGGGGGAACAAATGTTATATTTGTACCATCAATGGCACCAATGATGTTGGGGATATGTCCCAGGGCATAAAAAGTCAGTCTTCACCGTGGCCAAATCCTCCACCTGGGGGAATACGATGTAGCTGTGCATGTGTTTCAGCAGGGCAGACAACACTCCGGTCAGCACGTTGGTGAACATTGGCTGAGACATCCCTGATGCCATGGCCACTGTCGCTTGGAAGGAACCACTTGCCAGGAAATGGAGCACTGACTGGACCTGCACTACAGGGGGAATACCTGTAGGGTGGCAGCTAGCTGAAATCAGGTCTGGCTCCAATTGGGCACACAGTTCTTGGATTGTGGCCCTATCAAGTCTCAAGGTCAGGATAATGTGCCTGTCCTCCATTTTCGCTAGGTCCACCAGGGGTCTGTACATGGGTGGATATCTCCATCTCCTATTTATCCTCAGCAGTTGAACTTTAGGGTGAAAAACGGTGAGCAGAGGGGCATATTCACATAATATGTGAAAATAAAAATGCATTTCTTCCTTTACAGAAACAGTATGTGAATTTGAGAGTCAGTTGATGTGTCAATGTCTGCTGTGACGCAGTTAGGTGCCATGGCCTGTGAGAGACAAGTGGAAATGAGGTAATTCCGCTGGCATTGTGCTCTGTTGCGGTCGGCGGTCGATGACTGCTGCGTAACTTCGCATTGGTTATCATTGGGCCCTATGAGTTCCAGGAGCCAATGGCGATGTACGCCGGTGGTGATGGTACGCACCGCCGCAGACGTGACCGCCATTTTCTATCTGTTCACTCACTTGCTACCTGACATTCAACAGGAGAGGACCTACACTGCAAGTGCTGCTGTGACCTGTGTCTGGAAGCAACAATGGCTCGAGTGTCTGGGGAAAGGGCCCCTGCCTTTCCTTTGGAGGAGTTGGAGAGACTGGTGGATGGGGTCCTACCCCAGTACACTTTACTCTATGGTCCTCCAGACAAAGAGGTGAGTACACTGTGAGCATGATGCGTGGGCCATGAATGTATGGATTGCTGTGTGTGTAAGCCTCGTGTGGGGGGGGGATGAGGGGTCCTGGATAGAGTACTGCATGTCTGGTGGTCAATGTCTGTCCGTAAGGGGAAGGGAGGGATATTGTTGGCCATGAGTGTAACAGTCCGAACGGTATGACTAATCCCTTTTTTCTATGCTTGTTTTCCTGCAGGTCAGCACGCATCTGAAAAAGGGTATTTGGCGTGCCATCGCCAAGGAAGTGTGGACCCTGGGGGTCTTTGACAGGCGGAGCACCCACTGCCGCAAACGGTGGGAGGACCTGCGCCGCTGGGCAAGGAAGATGCCGGAGGCCCAGCTGGGGCAGGCCTCCCCACTAGGAAGAGGTGCCCGTGGTACCCTGACCCCCCTGATGTTCCGCAGTTCCGCATCCTGGCGGTGGCCTATCCGGAGTTGGATGGGCGCTTGAAGGCATCACAGCAGCCACAAGGGGGTGAGTACAGATTCAGAATCATGACTTTGTGTGCGTTAAGGTTTTATCTGGGTGGGGGCCGTGGGCTGAGGGTGCCCCTAGGCCAGGGCAAACTCACAGGGTAAGTCCCTTGTTGGGCAGGCTCTGAAGCACTCCAACCCCAATAGTGTTAGTGGGCATCTACTACTGGGCAGGGTCCTGTTGGTTTCAGGTGTGCAGTTAATGGCGTTAGGCAATGTACCCCATGGGCTGGTGACTAGCTTTGTAACTGGTAGTGCATGGCCTAGTGCATAGGGCTGATCCCTGTGTGTTGTGTACGCCAACGGTAGAGTTGTTGCTGGCATTGACCAAGTGTATCCTCTGTCTCTCCCCCCCTTTTTGTTTTGTTACCTTGTCCATGTGTGCATTAGCATCATCTGGCGGAGGAGCAGAGGCACCGGCGACGGAGGGAGCTTCATCCCACATGGGCCTGGAGGCCGAATCCACCGATGGTGAGGGCACCAGTGGGTCGGAGGGCGAGGGGAGCACCACGACGGAGACAGGAGAGGACACTACCGACAGCGACCCCTCCTCCGATGGAAGCTCCCTGGCGGTGGCGGACACCTCTGTGCCCACCCAAACAACAGGTACAGCTGCCACCCTCCGTAGCAGCACCGTCCTCCCAGCAGCCCCTCAGCGAGTTTCCTATGCCCACTCACCCAGGAAGGTGGGCATCTCCTTCGCCCCAGTCACCTTAGGCACTGCCCCAGTCATCCCTGCTGCCCTCAGTGAGGAGGCTATTGACCACCTGAGATCCCTCACTGTTAGGCAGTCAACCATACTGAATGCCATTCAGGGTGTCCAAAGGCATTTGCAATAAACAAATGCCAACCTGGAGGGCATTCGCTTATCGTGGCGGCCCAACAGAGAGCATTCCAGGCTCTGGCCTCTGCATTGATGGCAGCCATTGTCACTGTCTCCAGCCTCCCCCATCCAACCTCCTCTACCTAGTCCCAATCCCCTCAATCCCAACGTATCCCAAGCACACCTTCAGACCAGCATGCACCCAAATCAACACACAGAAGTGGCTCATGCAAAGACAAGCACCACACTTCATCTCACAGGCACTCTCACAAGCACCATCCCCATGCAGACACACCAACATCCACTGCCTCCACTGTGTCCCTCTCCTCCTCCTCGTCGACGTCCCTCCCAGTAGTGTATCCACTCATACCTGCATCCACTACATCCTCATCCACTACCTCCATCACCAGCACGCCTATCAGTACCCGCCCCTCACTGGCAGTCACCACCTCCACATCCATGCACATGTCCCCTGTGTCCTCTCCCACTGTGTCTGTGACCCCTCCTCCCAAAGTACACAAATGCAAGCACCCACCCACCCAAGAGCCTTCCACCTCACAACAGCATCCAGCTCATGCACCTGCACTCAAACACAGCAGACTGACACCTCCTACAACCACTCTCTCTTCCCCCACTCCCAAACCTTCACCCTCTTCCCGCCCCAGTGTCCCTAAGAAGCTTTTCCTCGCCAACATTGACCTCTTCCTTACCCCTCCCCCTCTGTCCTTCACCTCGGGCCAGGGTGGCCAGAACTCAGCCCAGCACCTCAGCCACCCAGTCCACATCTGCTCTGGTTTCTGAAGCTGTGACAGGCTCCAAGGAGGCATCCGTCAGCCCAGCCAGTGTGCCACCAACACCTGCCAAGACGGTTCCGCCACCTGGCAAGGGCAAGAAGGAGACAGCATCCAGCAAGGGGAAAGGAGACACAACCAGCCAGCAAGGCCAAGTCAAAGACTCCAGCTTGCGGAAGCAAGGAGGCAACACCATCTGCCAAGGGCAGGAAGGGGCACAGAACACCAGCCATGGCACTTCAGCTGTCCGAGGCTGCAGATAAAGGCCTGGAGGCTACCACCACAACTGCCTGTATCGCCACCTGCACCGCGGCCAGCACCACCACCTGCTTCCATGGCCAGCACTGCCACCTGCACCGCCGCAAGCAGCACCACTGCCAGCAGCAGCAGCCCCAGAGGGCAGCCGTCTGAGGCTGCAGGTGAAAGCCTGGAGGCTACCACCACAACCGCCAGTATCACCACCTGCAGCACAACTGCGATTCACTGAGCAGCCGTCAGCACCAGAGACGAGCAGTGTGTAGTGGTGACTACATGGGCTGCAGTGCATCCTGGCCCCTGCAAAACCTGTCGTTGTGACACCCAGGTGAGAGACTGTGACCTGGCACTCCAAAAGATCTACATCACAGGGTGCCATGCCCCCTCCAGAACCAGTGGAAGAAGGCATCCAGTCAGTCCCTTCTTGCCAAGATGAAGCACACTGGTCACAAGGCTTGATCCAGAACCAGTGGAAGAAGGCATCCACTCAGCCCCTCCTTGCCAGGATGAGGCACACTGGGCACAAGGACCCCTCTAGAACCAGTAGAAGAAGCCATCCACTCAGCCCCTCCTTGCCAGGATGAAGCAAACTGGGCACAATGCCCCCCCACAACCAGTGGAAGAAGGCATCCGCTTGAGATACTGTGGCTTTTCACTCCCCAGGACCAAGCAGTGGACAAACCACCCACTTGAGAGACTGTGGCCTTGCACTCCCCAGGACCAAGCAGTGGGCAAACCAACTGTGGCCTTGCACTCCCCAGGACCAAGCAGTGGGCAAACCATCCACTTGAGAGACTGTGGCCTTGCACTCCCCAGGACCAAGCAGTGGGTATGGAGCCCCCTCCAGGAGCAGTGGTGTTGTGCCGCCTTCTGGCTGAGGTGCCCCCCATTCCCCATCCCCCTGAGGTGCCTGTGTGTTTTCGACCTGATGCCCCTGCAGTATTCTCTCCGTATTGAGGCAGGAGTTAAGTGTGGGCTTGGTCTAAGTGTTTTGTCCCAGTGGGCCACGGACAAATTTTGAGTGGGCATTGTCCCGCCTTTTGTATATATTGTATATATTGTACATACAGTTTTTGCTTTATGAACATATTTCTAATTATTACTAATATTACACTCATTTGACTCCATTCCTTTTGTCCTTGTGTTATTCCTGAGGGTTATGGGGTGTATATGTAATGTTGTTGCATGTGTTTGTGGGTATGGTGTTGTGAGTGAGGGTGGGGGGGGTGTTGCGTGTTGCATGTGTGTGCCAATCTCTTTTTCCTCCCCCCCCTCCCTTGTGTGCTAGGTGCAATACTCACTGTGGTGGTCGTCGCCGGCGTTCATGCTCCTGGTGTATGAGAAGATACACCATCATGTGGAAGACCTGCAGCTCGGGCTTCATGGCGTCCTGGTTCTTCCTTGAGTGTCAAGAGGTGAGTTGTTTCCCTTCAGAGTACTGTTTCCGACGTTCTTTTGATGGCATTGTTACCGCCCAGAAAAGCTGGCGGATGGGCGGGTTGTAATGCTGTGGGTGGTACATTGTCTTTCACCTGGCTGTTGGCGGTTACCGCTGTGGTGTTTGTTGCTTCCGCCGTGGTGGTCGGAGTGTTAAAGTGGCTGTATGTGTTGGCGGTTTCCACCGTGGTCATGATTCCATTTTTTTTTACCACTGGCCTGTTGGCGGTATTACTGCCGCTTTAACACCGACCGCCAGGGTTGTGTACCAAAATCTCTAAACTATCCTCTATAAATTGTTATCTCATTTTTTAGACACACACCCTTCTACACAGCCTATTTCCTAGCCTCATAATTTTTCCTCACAAGTCCAAGCGTCCTTCATATACAGAACCCTTATAAATACCAGCATTGTGAGACCAAAGTCTAAAATAGAATTAGCATGGGAACAAGATTTCATTAAAATTTTTCCTATATCTACATGGAAAAAAATATGGTCAAAAATCGATACAACATCCCGTTCAGCATCTACAACCCAAACATTATTTTATTTTTATAATAGAGTGTACTATACTCCTTTATAATTTTAAAATATTTCAACTTACTACAGACAGCAGGTGTTAGTCATTTTCTAAAGAAAACAGCCACTATATGCACATGTTTTTTTGATTTCCCTTCAGTTAAAACCTTTTGGGAACAAGTTTGGGAAAAAGTCAATCAGATTAGGGAGTATCTCATCTATTTGGCATTCCCAAACTCTGCATGGTAAATTGGTTGATCTACTTATTGCTGGTGCACTGCAAATTAAAATTTCTAATTGGAAAGATGCCACAAAAACATTTGTTGTAGCTTGGTGGAATTTAATTTGTTAGAATCACAGAATGGATAGAGCAAATGCTAATACTACTCAACTGGTAGTTAAAAGAGACACGCTATGGCTTCATCTCACCTCTTTTCGTTTGCAACATAAGACCTTTCTGTCAACACCAGAACAGTACGCGCTCTATTGGCGTCAAAAAATGCAAAAAAACATCACTTTCAAAATAACATGATTCATGCATTGTGCTGATATGTTGTATTTTACCCTTTTGCATTGCAGAGTTCAATCCTAAACACTTATTCTTAATATGTTTACAAATACTGTTTCTTTGCAAGGTATTGCTACAGGTTTTCAGAGTGGGTTAGGGTGTGGCCTCTTTCCAGGGCCTTCCAGAGACTTTTCCTGCAACTTGCCTGGGCGTGGTTCTGGGCTGGGCCAAGACTCTATATAAGGAGAGTCAGCCCAACTCCCAGTGCTCACTATTCAGAGGTTCCAGTGCAGAAGAGCAGCTATTTCCAGAACTTCAGTTCCAGTGGCCTTTTTGATCTCCCAGTTCTGCTTTGAAATCTTCATTGGTGCATCTTGTTCCTGGGTGGTAAGACGGTAGTTGGGTTTATTCCCAATACCGTTTATTTTATCTAGAATTATCTCATTCTAAGATCTGATCGTTTATTTATGTTAACAATTTGTTTAAGGTCATAAAAAGTGCACTCGAGTATTTTTGTTAAAGTGTGTACATGGATGTTTATGAATCGTCAAGAAGTGCGATTCGTTTATAGTTTTGAAACTCATGTTACATTGCGTGCCAGTGTTTATTGACATACGCGTTGAGGTTTACAAATCGACAGGATGCGCGATTCGTTTGAAAAGCTTTAAAAAGAAAAAACTGTGTTACATTGCGCGCCAGTGTTTATTGACATACACGTGGATATTTATGAATCAGCAGGAGGCGCAATTCGTTTGAAAAGCTTTGAAATCTGGAGTTGCATTGCGCGCTGGCATTTAATGACACATACATGATTGATCACGAATCGGCAAGAGGCGCGGTTCGTTTATGAAGCTTTAAAAGCTTGTGATACATTGTGTGTTAATATTTATTGACATTTAAAAGAAGGTTTTGAAGTGGCACGATGTATAATTCAATTTAAGATAATTTCAAAACCTGTTGCTATTTATTGTGCAACCATTTCTTGACTTTGCATGGTGGCATTCGAGTCAGCAGGACATGCAATTTTTTACTAGAGTTTATTTATGTTGTGAACTGCATATTACCATTCCAGGATAATTGCTTGGTACAATTCGAGTTGACAAGTATGGGAAATATTTCTTGAACTATTGAACCCATTGAAAAATATTTCTTCTCTAGTGTTTTAAGAGTGTAATCTGTGTTGAAAACATTTCAAGGAAAATATATATAGGATCAGAAGTTCTAGATGCAATATTATATGCTCCTATTATGCATACAGTATTCTTGTTATTCTAATTCATGCTTGAATAAGAAAAGTTTTATTTGAATTAATCTTGATTCCATTACAGGTATATGATCATCACAAAATCTGTTCATTTTTAAAACTGCAATTCAAGATTGCTCATATTTTCAGAAAGACTATGTTTATTAATATTTACTTCAGGTTATATTGTGTGTTCTAACCTTTTTTCCCATTAAAGGTCTCCTTCCCAGCAGTACCCTTCCTAATCCCCTTTTCCCCTCTTGAACTCTCACAGTCTCTGTGAATTGTCTATCAGAGTCTTGGAGCTGTTCATTAGAGGACGTGTTGGGAACGTGCGCAAACCCTCTGGTGACTCTGACACTTTCATACTACTGTTAATACTGTTTTTGAACTTCCTTGAATGTTCTTTTTTTTAGAATTCATGGTTGCTCTATTGTGAACATTTGATTTTCAATTTACACTGTTTAACTTTTCTTTTCTTCTCTTCTCTCTCTTCTCTTTCTTTCTTTACTGAAACATAACAAAAATGCTAGCATTTTACAGTGCAATATTATATTCAGGTTGCGTATATAAAATGTTTTTATAGGTACAATTATCTTTATGTTTCTTCAGTCCAATATATATCTTATTGTACTAATGGATGGTAACTTATTCAATAAAGCATTATTAAACTAAAGGAACTCATTTTCCTTACACTCACAAGGTATTTTTCTGTGTCTTAAAAGTCACATTCTTCTTCTGTCTCAACAAATCCTTTCAGAAACTTCCCAGGTTCAGCAGTTAAAGCTCCAAGCTTTGTTTCAATTTTGCTCATAGTGTTGTCATCCATAAGAATAAGAGCCTTGATAAGAACACTGTGCATCTCGGGGTCATGTTTCTTGTACAAAATATCAAGCGGGATTAAGTGTCCTTCCTGGCCTGTTCCATAGCGTACCCATAACTCTGAAAATCCTTGACTAGTGAACATTGCAACATATCTAAGTAGCACAATAAAACAATAATAATATCTGTGTCATTTGACAGTGCAATGACTCAATTGGAACCATTTTGAACAACTGACTCAACATGTGGCACATGAAGGTCAGATTCATCAATTTTGCTGTGGAGGTCTGGAACAATATGGCCTGTACCTTTTGAATATGTCTTTGCAGGCACCAACTCCTCATTCCACCTGCAATAGTTGGAAATTCAGTGTTCACTGAAGCTTCAGGAATGTTTTGCTGAGTTAACATCTCCAAGTTCATCTTGCTCAATGTTGATGACCAGAATTTATCAAGTTGCTCAGGAATAGGTGTCAATTTTTTGATGCAGGCAAGATTAATTGTCCATTTGTAAACATTCATCTCATTCTCTCACATTCTTTGACAGATATTTCAAGATAACTGTTAAAGCCAATGTGCAGTTCTTCCAAGGTGCACACTGACTTTAATATTTGTAGAACAGGCTTAATGACCTCTCTGAAGTTTTTCAGGGATGAAATCTTGACCATTTACAGTTGTGACATATAGTCCACAACAACAGCAGTATTCTATGAGGACACCTTTTCAAATTGAAATTCTTCTGGTAAAAGTTATTTGAGAGCTCTTTTACAAGTTTGTGCTTCACTGGTTTGTTTGCAGCATCTCAATCAAATAATGAGTTTGTTGGAAGACAATCATGCAACAGAATGTCCTTGATAAATTCACCCCTTTCTTTTGCTACATCCATCTATGTGCTTGCTAAAGTTGTTCTTTTGTAACCTGTTTGCAGTGGCTGGTTGGATGAAATTATTACTATGGCAATTAAAGTGTGCAAGTTCAGCTTTAGTGATTATGTCAAACACCTTTTTCTCTTTTAATACAAATAACTCCTGCTTCAGTTCTGGGTATCGTTTCGACTCATGTTCCAGGACATCTAGTAGACGTGTCTTTATATTGTTCTCCACATATTGTTTGATCATTACTCTGCTACGACCTGCTTCACTCATGTGTACGAATTTGAATCAATGGAAAACGTGAAACAAAAACAATATTAAAATAAATTACCATGATGGCTAAACACATCATTATAGAGCAGCCATTTGGAAAATGGGGGAAAAGTTGCTCTGAGGAGGTATTTTCTGTCTCTCTAAGACTACCTGACCCCAAAACCTATGTTTTGACACCAAAATGAAGAATATAAATGATCTTCAAATCCTTGGCAATAAGAATGCTTGTATACTTCATCTTTGGTATAGCCCTTTCTCCTCAGTAGCAGAAAATATGGATGAGTCAGCTCCCTAGGAGCTACGACCTAGAAGGATTAAAAATGTTGTGTGGAGACAAGGCCCTGCCATGTTCTTTCTTTCAAGAACTATTGTTTTTCTTGAAAGGTTCTTTTTTTGATAATAAAAAGGGAAGTTAAATAGAGATGCTCCCTAGCTTCGACTGCAATCGCTGCCCTTTTTGACAATCAGATAATACCCTTTGTCAATTATATTTTTTTTAAAAGAGGTCAGCGGAAGCACTGCTTGATGTTGTCAGTACTGTCCATGATACACTCAGCCTGTACTTATGGGTTTTGTGGCACAGTGCAGCCCGGCGTCACAGGGAAAGGGTAGGAATGGGCTGTAATTATTCAATACAGCAAATCCCTGTCCTTTCCTCTTGCGCTGGTGCCCATTTGGCAGCCCAGTACCAATGCAGGCACTCTTGCACCATGGTACAAGGCCACCTGTTTTTCTGCAGGAAGGGACACCTTCCTGCACAAAACCAATCCAGAGAAGCTTTTTCTTTTTCTATGTGTGCTGTAGAATGCAGCAACCTAGAAATAGGAGAAAATGAGGAGAAATAATGATATTTCTCCTCATTAGGCCTCTCCTGGAGTGAAGTATCTTTTTGACATATTCCCAGGTTTACCAGGTTTGGTAAACCTGGAAATGCGTCACAAAACATGGGAGTTGTGTGGGAACACAAATACAATGCCCATGGAATGCCTCCCTTGCCCAGAGTGAGGCAACGCATCAATTTGTGCTGCCTTACCTTACTCCATATTTTTTAAGCCATTCAAAGCCACGCACTCTGAATTGTTTTTCCAATACTAATTCACAAAAGTTATATAGATCCAAAGAGAGAGACATCTGAAATTGCTACATCGGCGTCTCAGCTTATGCAAGGAAAAGACCATCAAACACATCCAATTACATTTGTTAGTCCTTCCCTACTGACTACTGAAAATTGTTGATATCATTGATAGCATTTTTTATTAAATGCGAGTGAAAAGTGTTTTAATCCACGCTATACATTGAAATCAAGATTTGCACGAAGACTTTGCATGTCAGAAATATGTCCTGCCTAAAACCGGTGTTGTATCGTTCATTCGATAGCTGCATTTTTACAGCTGTGGAAACCATGTGGACACATACACTATGGATTTACTATATTTCTTGTATGGTCACTTCAGCTTACACGTGATTAACCTTTTTAAACACAGTTTAAAGATGAACTTTCTCCTCAGGCACTAGTTCATGTATCTATGGCCACTACCTTAGTTTCTAGTGACCCTCTGCTTCTGCCACACTTTTTCCTTTTGGCAGCTATAGGACTACTTTTTGATCTGTTCTAATGCTGCCCCTTTTTGCCCATTGGGCCACCACCAGTCATGTGACTCAAGGTCACTACATACTGATAGGGTTCAGAGTTAGGATGTATGTCCTCATCCCCACATACTTCTGCCATCATTACCGTTCTCTTTTTATCCTGTTCATGTAACTACATCTTCCCCAGGATTACTCACCAACTGACTCTCACCTAGGCCCTAGTAAAATGCACTTCTGCGGGATGCATCAACCTGGTCCCTCATGGAACAATAGACCCATCCTCTTTATCCAACCCTCTTCTCTTTATCGCATTAAAAAACCTAATATATTCCACTATGTTTCCACAGTGTTTCTCTTCTAATACCCATGGGTGAAACAGAAAATATTTAGGAGTTTGCACACTGCCAACCTTGTAGCATTTCTCAGATATTTACTGGGTGAGTCACAAAGACACACCCTCCACTTTTTCACCGTGAAGGCCCTATAATACATGCTGTAAGTCTCTTTGTATGATGCCTATTCACAAGCTTCTCTGTTGCTCTTGTGTGGACTCACCAGGTAGACACTCTGGATGTTTGTAAAATGTCCATTAGTGAGGCATACAGTCAGTTTGGTTTTATAACGCTTTTTTCTCTGTCACCCATGAGGTGGATACTATGACTAATCAAACAATTGCTGATCCTGTGCAGTGCTGGACCAGGAATATGTGAAAGTAGCGGGACACTTTAAATCTGGGAGGTTTCCTATGATTCCATATGCTTTAAATAGCAATATGCAGACAAATGAAAAGATTGTAGATATCTGAATGTGATATCTTCTATTCGCACACCTTATTTCTATTACCACACATATATGCAGGTAGCTGCACATTGCTATGACAACGTGTGAGCAGTTTCTGCTATATGTTATTAATGGGTATATATTAATTGAATTGGTTCTCTCAATGAAAATCAAGAATCCATATCCCAGAATGCAAATGCAATGGATTGTCAAATGAAAGGCCCGACTGAAATTAGGTTATTTTTTGGACATGAAGTCTGGTAGCACCCTAGCCACTAGATCATTTTCTTTTTTAGAAATTATCTTCGTGGGATTGTGGCACAACCAGCAATCAACCTCTGCACACCATCCAACACTGCTGCACGATTTATAATATTAGAATAATGAACCCTCAAGGGTACTTTCTTCTCCTTGCAGATACAATTCTATCTGAGTGAAACCCATCACTGATCCTTTAGGTCAACAGCATTCCTAAAACTGCCTGCTACCTGCTACTTATTCTCCTTAGACTGTTGCCTCCTCTACACCTGTCTAGGTCCTAGCTGCGTCCATCTCCAGGAATCTATTAGAGTAATGGATTCCATGGAAGCCTACCCGCCTAACTGACACTTAAATGACAAAGAATTCAAGACCACACTGCCTGTCTTAACCTGATCCTAAAGCACACAGACAACATTTCTTCTTCACTGATATCTTTACTGGCTCAAACAGTCTTGGTCTCGGTTTCCCTGGTCACCTTTCAGTAGCCAGTTCCATAAAAGCCCAAAGAGAAAAGTAAACACCCCATAGGTTATCTGCAGGCTGACTCTGGTCTACACCCTTCCAAGGAGCCAGTTACAGGGGAGCCCAGGAGCTCTTTTGTGGATGGAAACACAGAGAGCTTTACTGTGGACAACCCTCTGATATGGAGCAGCTCTCATCACTCACATCACCAAACTCTGGATACTCAAAAGTGGTGTTTAATTCAAGGTTCACACCAAACTGACCATTCCAGTTTCCACATGAGAGGAAGAAACGCTGTTAGCTACTTCATCTGCTGGTTAACACTCATTTGGTGCAAACTAGCAGCACAACTGTAACTTTTTCCATGCCTTTGTTGTTTATTTTATTATTTATAATTTCACCTTCTTTACAGTAGAGAGCATTGATCACTGCATAACTTGTCTTACCTTGCCACCTCCATATATCTATCTTTGATTATTTATGATAAATACATAATTATTTAGATTACAATTCATTTAAAAAAAGAATACTGGCTACCAGCCCAACAACAGGTTCAGTTAAAAACCCCTTGCCTTGTGCATAAGCCAGTCCATGTACAAGTGCCCTACCCCTGCATCTGTAGCCTGATGAAACCTTATGCTTTCATGTGGCTTTTGCACACCTGCCTGCCTCCCTCCCTTAATCCTGGCTCCATAATATACCTTCGTAAAAAAATTGTTGTCCAGAGATTTTCATTTTCGATTTGTGTTTTTAGATCATTTTAGAAGTAATTTAGCCTAGACATTGCTGATACGGGCCAAATTTTTCTGGACAACATTTTTAATGGTGGATGTGTTGCAGTAATGATGTAATATTTCAGGAAACATGGGACCTATTTACTGCATTTTGGTGTCAAAACATAGGTTCTGGGGTCAAGTAGTCTTAAAGAAACAGAAAATAGCTCCTTACAGCAACCTTTGCGCCATTTCCCAAAATGGCAGATATAACACAGGAAGAAGAGACATATATAGAAATAAGACAAATAATAATGTTTTTAATACTTTTATGTATACACCAAACAATGCTTATGATATGAAAATTAAAAAAATTATGTTTATCACTCCTGTTTTAGACACATTTTCATAGTTCACTTTATTTGTTTCGGCAATCACTTGTGGTATATTTGCAGAATGTTGAACGTTTGAGAAGAACATATCGACAGGGACATCTTTTTGTAGCACAGGTTTTGAAACTAGATGTATCTGCAAACTCTGTGGGTAGAGGCTTTAGAAATTTCGTAGGTATTACCACTCCATCAATATCTTCCCAACCAAATTCACACAGATCTTTCTTTACATATGCATGATCCAAAATATTTACACATCTTCTCATCAAGTAGAACACTCTTTTAATGTGTCTAAGAATATGACATCCGTGGAAAGTCACTTAGAAGGACTGATCTCTTGAACTTACTGTACCAAAGATCGTCAAATGTGTGACAGTCGGAACTCATTTTCCACAAGATCGCGTGCCAGAGCAAACAAGATGGCCGCTCAGTAACAACGCTCCCGAGCCGCTGAGGAGGTTTTTTTCACGGAGGAGCAGATTTTCGACAACTGAAGTATTTTTAATTTCAGAACATGGTGTGAGAGCCTGCAGGGAGCAGTATGGTGAGTTTTAAAATATTGTTAACTCTGGTATTTCACAGAATTAAATTTTTTCAACTTGCTGCTCCCCTCCTCACAGGAATAAGGCCGCCACTTTGAAAAGAAAAAACATTCTTATTCCTCAATTTTTTCTTTGCTACGTTCTATTTTACTTACTAATATTTTAATCAAGTGGGAAACTTTATGATCATTTGACATTTTTGATGTTGCGTCTGAGGGTATTTTAATGAATTTATTCTGTGCACTTTCATATTAACTTTGAGTATTCGTCCTTTGAGGTGAGCTAGTCGACTGTGCAGGAACATCAACCAAAATACTGTATTAAATATTCACAGCATTACTAAAATGGAAGCTCAACATACTTAAAAAATCTCTGTATCCTCTGTTTTTAATTCTAATAGTCGTATAGACTCCGGAAGCAACAAAAGAGCTAAAAAGGACCCATCTTCCCCTACTAAGTCTCCATTACCTCTCACATTGGAAGATATTATAGATGAACTAAAGTTAATAAAGCCTTTTGTTATGGAGACAAATATTGCGTAAAAACAAATTGAAGAGAAATGGCCACGTCTGGATTCTGGGCTTGCTGAGGTGGAACAGAGGATCAGTGATGTACAAGATACTACTGTTAAAGTCGATAATCTGACTAAAGAAGTCATATTACTTAAAAAACAGACAGAAGATTTGGAAAATGTTAATCAGCAAAATAACCTTTGCATTTATGGCATTCTGGAAGGCTCAGAAGGCCAAGCTTTGATCACATTTTTGCAAACTCATATTCCAAAGATTGTTGGTCTACAGAATACCACGATCCTCAACATCCAGTGAGCTCACCCTAACGGTCCTTCTTCTACATCTAAACCAAGAGGAATTATCTCCCTCTTTCTACAATACTCAGATTAAATGACAGTTTTATCTGTCGCCAAACAACGTAAACAAATGTTATAGTCAGGCCAAAAGATTTTCTTTAGTCAGGATGTTGCCACTGCAACAGCTAAAAGAAGAAAATAATTTCTGGATCTTCAGCCAGCTTTAAGATCTATTAATGCTAGATTTGGCCTTATTCACCCTTGTTTCTTTAAGGTTACCTTCAAGGACAGAACAACTACTTTTCAAAATCCCTCAGATTTGAAGCAATATATATATATATATATATACTCACAAAGGGGAGGCAATGGAACGCAGTAAGACTTGATTAGCCAATATGGGATTCTTAACTTTTCTATTTTTCCCTTCACAGGTTTTGAAATCGCTGAAATGTCAAGTTGAGAAAACCCCCTTTCCAAATGTGTTTATATTCCTGTATATCTTGACATCACAGTGTTCTTTCCCTTGTTGGTAAGTCACGTCGTCAGATGTTCATATTGTAATGTACTTATTTCTGTTTTAATTTCTCTCCTCCCTCTTGCCATCAAATTATTTTAATTCCTCGGGGGTACTGTTGCTGACTGGCCTCTAACATTCTTGCTTCTCAATTTCTCCCATGCGAAATATATTTCTTCTTTTCAAGACAATTATGACTAAGGGGGTCATTATGAACATGGCGGTTCGCACCTTCGACTGACGTGGCCACGTTGCACAGAAGACCGCCATTGGCGGTGAACAGAAACCCGCCATATAAAGATGCCAAAAACAGAACCCGCCAAAATGTATGTAACTAACAGCCACCGCCAGGGCCTTGTCGGTGGAAAAGCTGCACATCCCACCCTGCCACTGCCGAGCACACAAACCCGACCCCCCAAATAATGATGCACAAATCACTGCGGCGGTTAGTGGATGCCGAACGACCACTGGCGGTACAGACTGCCACGGCCAGCAATGGGACCCAACAACAAGAAATGCACACATTGGCAAGTTTGAAACCCACACACCTGACACACATCCACAACACTATAAAACACTCACAGACACACCTCACAATCCTTTGCATCGCCAATAGGAGAAGCCAGACTGACAACACTACAAGCAGACACTGAATGCAACAACACACAACGCGCACACCCAACCACACAACAGCACCCTCACCAATATCCACACAACACACCACCCACAACACACACCATGGCACCCTCTAAGCACCCACGCTTCACAGAAAGGGAGCTAAGAACAAAGGTGGGTGAGATACTCAAGGTCGAGCCACAAGTCTTCATGGCACAGGTCCAGCACACACCCATCGCCAGGAAGATGGAGTTATGGCAGACAATAGTGAACAAGGTCAACGCAGTGGGAAACCATCCACGCATGAGGGACAACATCTGCAAGAGATGGAACGACCGGCACGGGAAGGTGAGGTCCATGGCATTGAGGCACAACATTGCGGTCCAGAGGACTGGGGGAGGAACCCCACCAACACCCCCGACTACACGGACTGGGAGGAAAAGGTACTGGCCATCCTGCTCCCTGAGGGCCCCACTGAACTCACTGGAGGAATGGACTCAGTAAGTCATCTACAATTATCCCATATCCACCACCCCTGTAATGCATGCACCACCTCACTCCCCCAAATACCAGCAGGACCACACCCCACCCTGGTCCCAATCACTACATCCAGTAACCTTGCATTCCCACAAAACCACCAATAGGCCCACATCCCCCCCCTGTGCACAGCCACCCACCCCTGCAAGAAATCACAATGGCACTACACCACCCACAATGCACCGCCACATCCCATGCTAAATGCAATGGCAACCTCACAAAACGACCCTGCATGGCCCAACAGGGGAAAACCTGCACAAAATAGGCCTGACCTGTGCACCCTCATCCGAAAATGTAACATACATGTCCATTCCCCCCACAGCCACCACCACCCATGCCACCCTGACAGAAAGGGCAAGGAGTGCCAGTGCCCCACATGGAGACAGAGGCACCACACAGGACACTGGCAAGGGAACTCTGGACAGTGAGGAATACTCTGGCCCCTCAGACATTCCTGGACTGTCACCATCCAACAGCCCCACCCAGGACACCACTGACACCCCTACCACCCAGCCACCAACATCAGCACATGGCAAACGACCTCACACCACTGTATCCAGGTCACAGACAGTCTCCACCTACCAACAGGCAGGATGACAATGGTCCCAGTACAAGTGGTACCACCAGACCTGTGCAGGGGACACAGGCACAGGGGGCTAGAGCCAGTGGGAGGGCATCAGTGGCCCGGGGGAGGCCAAAGGATGGATGCTGCAGCATGCTGGAGGTGGTCTCTGAGATCCTGGGAGCATACCACCATACACATGACAGGATGGGCCAGATCGTGGCCACCCTTGAGCAGAGTCAAAGGCTGCAGATAGCCCAACATCAAAAGGCCATGGAGCAGTGGAAACAGCTCAATTCCACCATGGCCACTATTGCAGGAGTGCTGCAGCACCACTTCCCACCCCAGCCTGAGACTCCCACAAACCAGGAAGCCCCTACCACAGACCACGGTACAGACCAGCCATCAACATCAGCAGCAGCAACTGGACTGGTGTCACTGTCTAAGGACACACAGGAGACCAGCACCCCTACCTGTACAGCCCAACACCAGACACTCAAACGGTCCCTCAGACCCAGATATGGCACTGGTACACCTGCCAAGACCAAGACATTGTCAAAGAAGTGACTCTAACACAAACTGTCTCCCAAGTGTGCCACTGTACCACCATCCTCACCGGTCAATAGCAACTCAACAACAAGCAAGGTACAGATGGACATATAACCACTGCCACTAATCATTGAGACCATGTAGCCAGTATAGACAACCACCAGCAGCCCACTCCCATCACTGTAAAGAGCACCAATGCATCCCTGACAACTATTAAAACACATGTACACCAATTTCAATGCCCCGTCATTATGTTGAATCAATTTGAAGTGTGAATGCATTTGCCAGTTAAATTAAAAATCTGACCTTTATTGCAGGAATGGCACCCCACGCAGAACATGGTGTGGAGTAAACAGAAATGTACAACAAGTTGGTTATCATGTCACATGGCACTTGAAATTCATGTAACAGTGTAAATTGCTACAGACCCTACACCCCCATAGAGAATAAGTCAGACTGACATTATGCAGTTCAGACAACATCATCAGTGAACAGTACCTCATAGTCACTGGAAGTATAGTTGGATCAGTTGGTTCCTGGAGTGTACATCTTTCCCCTCTTCATCATCACCATCACTCTCATCCCCTCTCAGAGGAAGCTGGTCTGGATATACAGCACCCTCCTCCTCCAGTAGGGGGGTAGATTTCCTCACAGCCACGTTGTGCAGCATGCAGCAGGCCACCACTATTCTACACACCTTCTGAGGGCCATAGCACAGGGATCCCCCAGATAGATGGAGGCAACGGAATCTAGCCTTCAGGAAACCTATAGTGCGCTCAATCACCCTCTTAGTACATCCATGGACCTCATTGTAATTTATCTCAGCATCTGTTCTAGGATTCCTCACTGGTGTCAATGCATGTTGAGGTAGCCAGAATCACCTGCAAAAGTGGGCAAAACATGACTGTAACTAACTACCCTCAGTTGCAGACAGCCTGGCTGTCAGCTATGTACAGAAAAAGAGTCGAACACACTCACCTATGATCCATCCTCTGTCCCTTGTAGTTGTTCCATCATGTGTGGCATACTGATGTTCCTCAGCACAAATTAATCATGGACTGAGCCAGGGAACATGGCATTCACATGTGAGATATACTGGTATGCAGTGCACACCGATTATATGTTCATGGAGTGGAAGTTCTTCCTGTTTCTGTACATGTGTTCACTTACTCTTGGGGGGGTGAGAGCAATGTGGGTGCCATCTATGGCACCTATCACATGGGGAATGTTGGCAAAGGCATAACATTCTTACTTGATGGCAGGTAGTTCAGCACTTTGGGGAAACCTCACATATGACTGCAGGTGTTGAACAAATGCATCCAGGAATCTGGACAGGATGAGGCAAAACATTGGCTATTAAAATCCTGCACCCATGCCCACTGTCACCTGAAATGAGCCTGTTGCCAGGAAATGGAACACAGAGAGCTCTTGCACTTCAGTAGGGGTGACATGCTAATTCCAATTAGCTGGTCTCAGTACTGGGTCCAGTAATGCACAAAATTCATGGATAGTAGCATGAGTGAGTCTGTAACTGATAATGATGTGACGTTCCACAATGGTCTCCAAATCAACGAGAGGTCTGTACATAGATGGGGCCCTCCCTCGCCACATGGGTCTGTACCTAGGAGGAGTGGAGAGCCCATGTGAGGGACACAAATTCATTTGCACAACCTGTTGTGTATGAAACACTGCTGTCAAACATGTAGGTTACAAATAACCATTGTAGGATGTTAAACTGGAGCGGCATGTCTTAACTGATGCGTCTGGACTGTTGGGGTGAGTAAACAGTCATTTGGGCATGCGTTTGAGGGCTGGGGTCCATAGGGCCTGCATGGTCCCATGACCAAAAAATAACTACATAGTACTTCGCAAAATGTCAGCCCCCTGTCATCCAGATATGTAGCAGTGGAAGTGAACTTATACCGCTAATGGCGTAAGGCGGTGTTCACCAACGTGCACCCATTCATTGGTTAATATTGATGTCAATGGGGAATACGGGCCTATCATGATCGCCGCCGGCGGTGACGGTTCACACCAGCGCGGAGCGTACGCCCTTTCATCACCCCAGGTTCACTTGACTCCCGGATTCCATGCATGCAAGTACTCCACTGAGTGTGCTGCTGTGTCCTGATTCTGGTTACTCAAATGACATGAGTCACAGGGGAAAGGGCCCCAGCCTTCACCACAGAGTAGCTGGACTATCTGGTGGACAGGGTCCTACCATTGTATGCCAAGTTATATGGGCGACCAGAGGTGCAGGTGAGTAGGCGGATGGGGTGCATGGATGTGTGTGATGGTGGTTGATGGCTGTATGCATGTGTGCACGATTTGTAACTGCACAGCCGTTGAATGTATGACATTCAGTGTGAGTGAGGTGTTGGAATGCTGTTGTTAAGTGTCTGTCCCATAGGGGACGTATGGCCAGCGGTATCAAATGGACTTTTCCTTGACTCTCTTTTTCTTTTCTGTGTGTCCCCTACAGGTCAGCGCCCATCAGAAGAAGGGACTCTGGCAGGCCATCGCTAAGGAGGTGTGGACCCTGGGGGTCTACAACCAGCAGAGCACCCACTGCAGGAAGTGATGTGAGGACCTGCAGCGTTGGGCGAGGAAGACCGGCGAGGCCCAGCTGGGGAAGTCCTCCCAATGAGGAAGGAGCACCTGTCGGGTCCTGACCCCACTAATGCGCTGCACTCTGGCAGTGCCATATCGAGACTTGGATGGGTGCTTGAAGGCTGCATAGCAGACAAAAGGGGGTGAGTACCGAGACCATTGCATGCCGCCTTGATGGATGTCTGAGGGTGCTGTAGTATGTATGCTGTCTAGTGGCAGGGACTCTGACTGATGTCATATAGCAATACGGGCCCCATGGGCAGTTAGCAGTTCCTCTGGTCCTTCTGTAATGTGGGAGATGGTTGTATACTAGGGTTGTGGTCACTAGTCAGGTGCATAAGCATGAGTATAGACGTAGGTGCTGCATGTTGGTGTATTAGCTATGTGAGAGTATAGGTGAACCAGATATGTACATCCATTCAGGTCTTAATATTCTCTCTCCTGTTTTGTCTCCCCACCCCTTTACTCTTGTGTTGTCTGTGTACATCACCATCATCAGGCGAGGGAGTAGTGGCACCGGTGAGTGGGGATGCAGCAGCCCACGGTTCCAAGGATGCAGATTCTGCCGACGCCAAGGCGACCAGTGGGTTGGAGGGCAAGGGGAGTACCACAGGGGGGGCTACTACCACAGGAGGTAGTGACTCTGATACCTCATCCGATGGGAGCTCCCTGGTGGTGGCAGACCATAGTGGGCCCGACCAATCTTTGACATCTTCCACCACCCCCATACCATCACCGCCCTCCAGTTTCGTCTCACCCAGTTGCCCGTGCCCACTCACCCGGAAGGGCGGGCGTCTCCTTCACCCCAGGTACCTCATCCCCAGCCCCAGTCAGCCCTGCTGCCCTCACTGAGGAGGCTATTGACCTCCTGAGGACCATCTCAACAACCATTGTGAATGCCACTCAGGGGCTAGCATCCCACATGCAGTATTGCAATGCATACCTGGAAAGCATTCACTGTGACGTGTCTGGCATACAGAGATCTTTTCAGGCTCTGGCCTCCTCTTTGACGGCAGCCAGTGTCTCTGGTCTTTCTGTCCTCCCTCCCAGCACCTCTACTCCTTCCAGCACCTCACTCCCTTCACCCATCCTAAGCACACGTTCAGACAGCCATGCACACACCTCAACACACAAGAAGCACACACACAAGCGCCACACTTTCCACCACAGGCATACACACAGCCAACGTACAAAGGCACACACAACAACATCCACTTCCCGCAGTGTGTCCACCTCTTCCGCCTCCCTGTCTGTCACCTCTACATGCACACTCACAAGCACTGCACCCTCATTCACTGTTGCTGACCCCATTCTTGCAGTCACCACATCAGACATCCAGTCATGCACCCCAGACACCACACCTGTTATTTGTTGGGCGGGTAGGGCCTTTCCGTTGGCCTGTGGGCGGCCTCTTCCATCGTTGTCGACACTCCTCTGCTGGCGGTGAGTGTTTTTGATGGTGCCTGTTTTTCATGTGCTTCATTATTTGGCAGGCCAGACCGCCAGTTTGTTGGAGGTTGTTACCGCCACCTCCGGCAGTGAAGTCTTTCCCGCCGTGTTCATAATGAGGGCGTAAGTCTCTTTGGCTTTTCTTCAACTTTTTTTCCTCTTTCAATGGGGTGCTTTTGCTACCTCTTTACTTTTCTTCCTCTCCTGTACTTCTCTTCTGATTCTGTCTCGCTTTCTTATTTCATTTTCATTTTTATCTTATAATGCAATGTGGGCATCAGCAAGCAACCTCATATAGCTATGTGTTCATAATTTTACTTTCCACCTTATTCTATGATTCACATGTTGTCTGTACTTTAGGTTTAGTTATGGTTCTGTTGTCTAAATGTTTCCCAACATTTTATAAATCACCTGTCTTCGTATTATTTCATGGAATGACAAGGGTTTACATAATCCGGTTAAGAAACAAAGAGTGCTTCAACATTTATCTAAACTAAATTGTCAGGCTGCTCTTGTACAAGAAACACATCTTACGGAGCAGGACTTTAAAGTTCTGAACAGAAATTGGGTTGGTCATGTTTTCAGTTCCTCTGCAGTTCACAACAAGAATGGGGTAGTAATTTTGTTTCATAAATCCTCACAAATACATGTTATAGAAGAGATTAAAGATGTTACAGTCAGTTTGATTTTACTGACAGCTAAAATTAATGGTGTGCTATTTTCCATTTGCAATGTTTATGGTCCAACTGGAGTAGACCCTCAATTTTGGGTTAATGTTTCTTCTTTATTACTATCTTGCAATTCAGAAAATCTTGTGGTAGGAGGTGATTGCAACCAAATTATGGATCCTTTTGTAGATTGTCGTTCTCAAACTCGTTTTATCCCTAATAAAGTGCAAAAAGCATGATACATGATATATGGAGAACTTCTCATATTAGAATTTACGATTTATTCTTCAGTACATCACTCATATTCTAGAATAGAGTATATATTTGCTACACAAAATATTCTACAATCAATTTCACATGCTGATATTGGGTCTATTCTTATATCAGATCACGCCCCGGTTATTATAGATTTGAACTTTCCAGGTAATTCTCCCTTTTCCAATCACAGGAGGTTTAATAACGCATTATTGCAAGACCAGTTATTTATTGAACGATTTACAATGTTTTCTGAAGAATTTATTATAAACAATTTACCTTCTGACACTCAGATGAATTTTATATGTGATGCCTTTACAGTTACTGCTGAAGGCATAATTATAGATTATGCTGCAACTATAAAGAAATCAGATTTTAAAGTTTCCTCTCAACTGCTTGCACAAATGAAACATCTTGAGCATGAATATTTTTCCACTAACAAACCGGATACTTTATCCAGGTTGATTGGTGCTAAATTACAATACAATAAGCAACCTTTGGAAAGTGCATGTGGTACTCTACTCAAAATTTATACGAAGTTTGACAGGGGAAAAGTTAAGCGGGTAAATGACTGGCAAATTATTTAAAGCTTAAAAAACAAAAGTCTAAAACTACTGTTATTACAGACCAACTTGGAAACAGACACACTAGTGACTCAAAAATCCTGGAATGCTTTACTGACTACTATACAACATTAGATACTCCTGAAAGTACTCCTAATATAACTGAGGTTGATACTTTCTTCCAATCTATTCCTCTGACACATAAAGTAGATTTGTATCTGTTAGACTCTGAACTATCTGAGACAGAAATTAAAAATGCCATTACCAAACTTCCAAAAGATAAGGCCCCCGGTCCTGACGGCTTCTCAATTGAAGTTTATTTAAAATTTGCATCTATTCTAGTTCCAAAGTTATTCTCACTTATACAATTTTTCATAACACAAAATCAAGCAAAGGGTACCTTTTCTGTAGCTATGTTGTGCTTGATTCCTAAAAAGGATAAAGATTTATCCAAATGTGGCAATATATAGACCTATATCCCTTATAAATGCTGATTGTAAAATCTTTGCAAAAGTCCTTGCCTTACGGATTAATCATTTTATCCCAGAGTTAATAGACATACATCAGTCAGGTTTTGTTAAGGGACAATACATATCAGGCAATTCTAGAACTTTTCTCAATATTTTCCATCTAGCTTCTAAGTCTAGGGATCCTATAGCTGCTATAACGTTAGATGCTGAAAAATCTTTTGATCGATTTTGTTGGGATTTCATGTTTGGAGCATTAAAATGGCACGGTTTCAGTCCTCATATTAGTAAACATATTAGTCTTTTATACTCCTCACCCTCCACGTCTATTTTAGTCAATGGTAAACAATCCCAATATTTCCCCCTACATAGAGGTACTAGACAAGGTTGTCCTCTATCACCTCTTTTATTTATATTAGCCCTTGAGCATTTTTTAGAGAAAATACATAGATCGTCAAAGTTTTATTGATTTAAGCTTAAAGACTTGGAGATTAAATTCACAGCATATGCAGATGATATTTTGCTTTTTACCTCTAATCCTCAAAAAACGATTCTGGAATTCTTTCATTTACTGTTCTCCAGCGTCTCAGGGTATAAGCTTAATTTAGATAAATCAGAGGTTTTTCTGTTAAATGCTTATTGTTTACCCAGCATGTTTAAAGATACTGGGTTTACTGGGAACTCTAAGCATATCAAATGCCTAGGCATTTTCTACTCCAATTCTATTAAAGACACTATCCAAATTAATCTCAAAGAAGTTGAGTCAAAGGTTTCGAAATTGCGCTATAGATGGTACCCTCTTTATTTAACTTGGTGGGGAAGACTGGCCACAATCAAAATGATGATGTTGCCCATTTAAAATTTTTACTTGACTATGCTCCCATTTAAACTTCCCTCTGTTTTTTTTAAAACTATAAATACATTATTTATTAAAATTTTATTGAACAAGCATAAATCTCGTATTTCTTGAATCAAATTACAAGACCCTAGAGATAATGAGGCATCAATTTTCTGTGCCTTAAACAATATCACTTTGCTTTTGTTTTGAAACAAATATGGCTGTCCCTCTCTTCCACCTTTCAGGACAAAACCACTATATGGAGTCAATTAGAACACTCGCAAATTACAACATTTACTTTTGGAGATGCAATTCGGCTTTCAAAACCCCCTAAATCCCTTCTCTCGCCAATAATCACTCATTCTATCTCTATTGCCAAGCCATTACTTACTGCCTCTCATTCCTCATATGAGAACCTCAAGAAAACTCCTATATGGTATAACAATGGTATAAAATTTCATAATAGAACTCTAGCCTGGAAAGAATGGATATATAAAGGCATTATAACTCTAGATCATTTAATTTCAGACAATGCTTTACTTGAATTTCAAGATATTCAACAGAAATTTAGGCCCTCATTACAACATTGGCGGTAAATGCCGCCTACCGCTGTGCTGACGGCCGCCAACATACCATGACTGTGGCAGTATACCGCTACGGGTATTATGACCCACACAGAGAAATCCGCCACTATAAAGACACCCACACAAGTCTGCCAGCCCAAAGGTCAGTGATAAACTGGTGGTACCAAAACCCACACCGTTACGCCAACAGAAATACTCCCACAGCATAATGACCCACGAATCACCGCAGTGGTCATTCAACCGCGGTAAACCATTGGCGGTACAGACCTCCGCACTCAAAATACACACACACTAAGAAAACTGCACCGCATTGGACAATTCAAACTACACACACCTGACATACATACACACACCACACTCACACACCCAATCCAATATAAAACATACACCCACAATACCCACAACCCCTTACAACGAAAGAAACATATTACCAACTGAGAGAGAGACAAGCCAGGAGCACCCACTGAATCTTAGCCACATAACACCATCACCCGTACACCATCCACGCACCTCACAGCACACACCCCAACACATCACCCCACACACCCTCACACATACCACTCACACTACACCCATGGCACCACAATGACACCCCAGGTTCTCTGAGGAGGACCTAAGGGTCATGGTGGAGGAAATCATCCGGGTAGAGACACAGTTATTCGGATCACAGGTGTGTAGGAGGCTGGCCTGGCTTATAGTGGGTACCTGATGTTACTTACACCCTGTGCCAGGTCCAGTTATCCCTTATTAGTAGAGTAGTAGTGTTCTAGCAGCTTAGGATGATAGAGATAGCTATAGCAGAGCAGCTTATGCTGAACTAGGAGACATGCAAAGCTCCTACTATACCCCTTATATCATGTAGCACTATGGGGGTGATTCTCACCTTGGCGGGCGGCGGAGGCCGCCCGCCAGAGTTCCCCCCTCCAGAATACCGCACCGCGGTCATTAGACCGCTGCGGGTATTCTGGGTTTTACACTGGGCTGGCGGGCGACCGCCAAAAGGCCGCCCGCCAGCCCAGTGTAAAACAACCTTCCCACGAGGACGCCGGCTCCGAATGGCAGTGGCACCTGTCTGCAATGCAGACAGTGAAATTCATTGTGGGGCCCTCTTACGGGGGCCCCTGCAGTGCCCATGCCATTGGCATGGGCACTGCAGGGGCCCCCAGGGGCCCCACGACACCCCATACCGCCATCCTGTTCCTGGCGGGCGAACCGCCAGGAACAGGATGGCGGTATGGGGTGTCTGAATCCCCATGGCGGCGCAGCGAGCGGCGCCGCCATGGAGGATTCAGAAGGGCAGCGGAAAACCGGCGGGAGACCGCCGGTTTTCCACTTCTGACCGCGGCCGAACCGCCGCGGTCAGAATGCCCTGCGGGGCACTGCCAGCCTGTTGGCGGTGCCCCCGTCATTTTAGCCCTGGCGGTCGACGACCGCCAGGGTTAGAATGACCCCCATATCATAAGACTCACAATACTCAGAGTTACTAAAAATAAAGGTACTTTATTTTAGTGACATTGTGCCAAAAATATCTCAGAGGATATACTCCCTTAGGAGGTAAGTAAAATACACAAAATAGACACACAAACCAAAGTCAGGTAAGTAAACAGTTAGAAAAGTAGTGCAAACACTGTAGAACACAATAGGATGCAATAGGCCTAGGGGCAACACAAACCACATACTCTAAAAGTGGAATGCGAACCACAAATGGTCCCCAGGCCTAGTGTAGTGTGTAGAGGGTTGCTGGGATTGTAAGAAAACACTAAGGGTGTACAAGATACCCCACCCCAAGACCCTGAAAAGTAGGAGTAAAGTTACCCTACTTCCCCAGAAACACACTAAAGTTGTGATAGGAGATTCTGCAAAGGCAACAACTGACTGCAAAGCACTGAAGACGGATTCCTGGACCTGAGGACCTGTAAAGGAAGGGGACCAAGTACAAGAGTCACGCAAGTGTCGGGGGGGCAGGAGCCCACTAAACCCCGGATGAAGGTGCAAAAGGGCTGCCTCTGGGTGGAAGAAGCTGAAGATTCTGCAACAACGGAAGGTGCCAGGAACTTCTCCTTTGGTCAGAAGATGTCCCACAGCGTGCTGGAGGATGCAGAGTTGTTTACACACAGAAAGACCACAAACAAGCCTTGCTAGCTGCAAAGGTCACGGTTGAAGAAAATGGGTGCTGCCTGGGCCCAGGAAGGACCAGGAGGTCGCCCCTTGGAGGAGGAGACATAGAGGCGACTCAGCAGTACAGAGAGCCCATGCAGAAGCAGGCAGCACCAGCAGAAGCACTTAAACAGGCATTCAAGTAATCTGAGCACGGTGGTCAACACTACAAAAGAGGGTCCCATGAAGTTGGTGGTCAACTCAGTAAGTTGAACAATGCAGGGCGGAGTGCTGGGGACCTGGGCTATGCTGTGCATGAAGGATTCCTTGCAAAAGTGCATAGAAGTCCTAGCAGCTGCCGTTCACCCAGTACACTGGATTACTGTCTGGCGTGGGGAGGCAAGGACTTACCCCCACCAAATTTGGACAGAAGGACCACTGGACTGTCGGGGTCACTTGGATCCAGCTCCTGTGTTCCAGGGACCACGCTCGTCAAGAGAAGAGGGGACCCAGAGGACCGGTGAAGCAGAAGTTTGTTGCCTGCATTAGTAGGGGGAAGATTCCGTTGACCTACGGGAGATTTCTTCTTGGCTTCCAGTGCAGGGTGAAGGCAGACAGCCCTCAGAGCATGCACCACCAGGAAACAGTCGAGAAAGCCAGCAGGATTAGGTGCTACAATGTTGCTGGTAGTCGTCTTGCTACTTTGTTGAGGTTTTGCAGGCGTCCTGGAGCAGTCAGCGGTCGATCCTTGGCAGAAGTCGAAGAGAGAGATGCAGAGGAACTCTGGTGAGCTCTTGCATTCATTATCTGAAGAGAAACCCACAGGAGAGACCCTAAATAGCCCTCAGAGGAGGATTGGCCACCTAACCAGGTAAGCACCTATCAGGAGAGGTCTCTGACGTCACCTGCTGGCACTGGCCACTCAGAGGCCTCCATTGTGCCCTCACACCTCTGCATTCAAGATGGCAGAGGTTTGGGACACACTGGAGGAGCTCTGGGCACCACGTCTGAGGTGGTGATGGACAGGGGAGTGGTCACTCCCCTTTCCTTTGTCCAGTTGCGCGCCAGAGCAGGGGCTAGGTGATCCCTGAACTGGTGTACGCTGGCTTATGCAAGGAGGGCACCATCTGTGCCCTTCAAAGCATTTCCAGAGGCTGGGGGAGGCTACTCCTCCCCAGCCCTTAACACCTATTTCCAAAGGGAAACACCCTCTCTCAGAGGAAATCCTTTGTTCTTCCTTCCTGGGACTGGGCTTCCCAGACCCCAGGAGAGCAGAAGCCTGTCTGTGGGTTGGCAGCAGTGGTAGGTGCAGTGAAAACCCCAGAGAGGTAGTTTGGCAGTACCCGGGGTCCATGCTGGAGCCCCGGAGAGGCATGGGATTGGCACCCCAATACCAGATTTTGCATGGAGGGACAATTCCTTGATCTTAGACATGTTAGATGGCCATATTCGGAGTTACCATTGTGAAGCTACATATAGGTATTGACCTATCAACCAATCAATCAATCAGTAAATTTCTAAAGCGCGCTACGTACCCGTTAGGGTTTCAAGGCGCTGAGGGGAGGGGGGGTAGCTGCTATTGGTCGAAGAGCCAGGTCTTGAGGAGTCTCCTGAAGGTGAGGAGGTCACGGGTCTGGCGCAGGGGGGTCGGGAGGGAGTTCCAAGTCTTGGCGGCGAGGTAGGAGAAGGATCTGCCGCCGGAGGTCTTGCGTTGGAATCGGGGAACGATGTCGAGGGAGAGGTTGGCAGAGCGGAGTTGGCGGGAGGGGACGTAGAAGTTGAGTCTGTTGTTCAGGTAGGCGGGTTCGGCGTTGTGGAGTGCTTTGTGCGCATGGGTGAGGAGTTTAAAGGTGATCCTCTTGTCCACGGGGAGCCAGTGGAGGTCCTTCAGGTGGTGGGAGATGTGGCATCGGCGGGGTACGTCGAGGATCAGGCGGGCGGAGGCGTTCTGGATGCGTTGGAGTCGTTCGATGTCTTTTGCTGGGATGCCTGTGTAGAGTGCGTTGCCGTAGTCAAGTCTGCTACTGACGAGGGCCTGGGTCACCATTTTTCTGGTTTCCGTCGGGATCCACTTGTAGATTCTACGGAGCATGCGGAGGGTGTTGAAGCAGGAGGAGGAGACTGCGTTGACCTGCTTGGACATGGTGAGAGCGGAGTCAAGGATGAAGCCGAGGTTGCGTGCGTGGTTGGCTGGTGTAGGGGGGGGTCCCAGCACGGTGGGCCACCAGGAGTCGTCCCAGGCTGAAGGGGGGGGGCCGAGGATGAGGACCTCTGTCTTGTCGGAGTTTAATTTCAGGCGGCTGTTTCTCATCCACTCGGCAATGGATTTCAGTCCCTCATGGAGGTTGGCTTTGGCGGTGTGTGGGTCATTGGTGAGGGAGAGGATGAGCTGGGTGTCGTCGGCATAGGAGAGAATGCTGAGGTTGTGCTGACGGGCCAGTTGTGCAAGGGGTGCCATGTAGACGTAGAACAGCGTCGGGCTTATCGAGGAGCCTTGGGGGACGCCGCAGATGAGGTTAGTGGCTTCGGAGCGGAAGGGTGGGAGTCGGACTCTCTGGGTTCTGCCGGAGAGGAATGAGGAGATCCAGTTGAGGGCTTTGTCTTGTATTCCGGCTTTGTGGAGACGTGTTAGTAGGGGGCGGTGGCAGACCGTATCGAAGGCAGCGGAGAGGTCCAGGAGGATGAGGGCTGAAGTTTCGCCGTTGTCCATTTGCTGTCTGATGTCGTCTGTGGCGGCGAGGAGCGCAGTCTCGGTGCTGTGATTGCGTCTGAAGCCGGATTGGGAGGGGTCCAGGATGGAGTTGTCCTCGAGGTAGTGGGTGAGCTGGGCGTTGACGATCTTCTCGATGACCTTCGCTGGGAAGGGGAGGAGGGAGATCAGGCGGAAGTTTTTGAGGTCGTTGAGGTCAGCCTTGGGTTTCTTGAGGAGGGCTTGGATATCGGCGTGTAGTGCATGCGTCTAATGGTGTCCCCGCACTCACAAAGTCTGGGGAAATTGCCCTGAACAATGTGGGGGCACCTTGGCTAGTGCCAGGGTGCCCTCACACTCAGTAACTTTGGACCAAGCCTTCACTAAGTGATGGTTAGACATATAGGTGACTTATACATTACTTAAGTGCAGTGTAAAATGGCTGTGAAATAACTTGGACGTTATTTCACTCAGGCTGCAGTGGCAGTCCTGTGTAATATTGGTCTGAGCTCCCTACGGGTGGCAAAAGAAATGCTGCAGCCCACAGGGATCTCCTGGAACCCCAATACCCTGGGTGAAATGGTCACAAGCCTGCAGTGACAATTTTAAAAGCAGAGAGAGCATAAGCACTGAGGTTCTGGTTAGCAGAGCCTCAGTGACACAGTTAGGCACCACACAGGGGACACATTTAGGCCACAAACTATGAGCACTGGGGTCCTGGCTAGCAGGATCCCAGTGACACAGGCAAAAACAAACTGACACACAAGTAAAAATGGGGGTAACATGCCAGGCAAGATGGTACTTTCCAACAAGGTGCAGCAGACGTCCATTGCTAGGAAGATGGAGCTATGGCAGAGAGTCGTGGACAGGGTCAATGCTGTGGGACAGCACCCCAGAACAAGGGATGACATCAGCAAGAGGTGGAACGACCTCTGGCGGAAGGTGCGTTCCGTGGCTGCTGTACAGAGGACTTGCGGTGGACCCCTGCATCTTCCCCCACAACTAACAACATGGGAGGAGCAAGTCTTGGTGATCATGCATCCTGAGGGCCCCACTTAACATCACTGGTGAGGAGGTGCCACCAACATCCAGTTCCCCCCCAGAACAGGCCCACAGTGATGACAGCAGCTCTGCATGCCTGGATCACGATTACCAACCTGGCTCATCAGGGAAATCTGGACAGTCGGTTACCCTGCCACAGTCCCAACACACCACAGAGCCTCCCCCCTCAGGAAACACCAGCACAGCACCCACCCAGCGGGCCCATACCTCTGTCCCCAGGACACATCAATCAGCAGTGTGTCCACCACTACAGGGACCCCAGGCAACCCCACAATCCCAAGACAATCAGGGACCTGGGGTCAGTGGCAGTGGGCACACGGTTCAGGACCTCAGAGGCACAGGACAGCAGGGAAGCTGGGAGGACTGCTGTGTGACAGGGGGAGGACAGGCCCAGGGAACCCACTGTCCACGAGGCACTTGCAGGGATCCTGGGAGCATACCACCATTCCCAGGAGACCATGGGCCAGATACTTTACAAGTTGCAGGAGACACAGTGGCTGCAGGGGGGACAGTACATGGTGATCAGGGAGGACCTGCAAGACATCCACACCACCCTGGTCACCATTGCAGGGGTGCTGGCAGACATGGCCCACATCATGAGGGAGGCAGTGGCACACCAATGGGCCCCTGACACTAGCCACACCGAAGAACAGCCCTCCACCTCCGCCGGCGCTAGTCGGCAGGAGGCCCCGCCACAGGACCAGCAGGCCACCAGCACCCCACCCCCTGCAGAAGGAGAACCACCCCACAAACGGTCCCTGCGATCCAGGCAGAAGCCAGAGAACATTGCCAAGACCCCCACCAGGAAATGAGACTCTCCTGATTGTCACCCTTCTGCCCCACTCTGCCACCCTGTCCACCTTAAACTGCCATTGCTCCCCTTCCCATGCCTCCTTGGACAATGCACCTGTGATACAAATAGACTGGTCTCTACCCTGGACTTTCCTCCATCAGCAACCCAGCCCATTGCAATACCCCCTTCACTTATTAGCACATAAATAAACACCCTTTGAACAAATTAAAGTACGGAGTCTGTGGATTATATGACACATGTATTACTTTCACAAACTGTAAACATTGCATTTCTAATCTACTGTAATATTAAAATAGGTATAACCTGTAGTAGACAGCAGTAAACACACCAGGAGCCAGAGTAGGGCACAGAGATCTGAAAATAGAGATGCCAAAGGGTACAGTAAGTGACCATAGAAATAGGGAAATCAGGCTGCCATGTTCAATGTCAAACACAAAACTGCAATGGAAGGTGAAGTTACAGTGTCTTACCTGTGTGCCACTGGAAGTACTGTTGAATGAGTGTACGTCTGTTGTCCACATCTTCTTCCTCTCCCTCCTCTTTTCACTGTCCACAGGCTCCACCACTG
Organism: Pleurodeles waltl; assembly: GCF_031143425.1. NCBI lineage: Eukaryota > Metazoa > Chordata > Amphibia > Caudata > Salamandridae > Pleurodeles > Pleurodeles waltl. The sequence goes on along the minus strand of NC_090437.1, from coordinate 1,131,972,730 downwards.
CCACAAGACCATCTCCAGGCTTATCCTCCTGCAGAAAAGGCACCTTGTGTCTCAAGGCCAGGTTGTGCAACATGCAACATGCATCGATGATCTGGCACACCTTCTTGGGTGAGTAGGACAGGGATCCACCTGTCAGATGGAGGCACCGGAATCTGGCCTTCAGAAGGCCAAATGTTCTCTCAATTATCCTCCTTGTTCACCCATGTGCCTCTTTGTAATGTTCCTCTGCCCTTGTCCTGGCATTCCGAACTGGGGTCAGTAGCCATGAGAGGTTGGGGTAACCAGAGTCACCTATAAATAATTAGGGATAAAACCACACCCATATACCTACATCAATTGGGTGGGGGCCATGGGCTCACCTATTAGTCACACTCAGTGCCTCTGGAGTTGAGACATCACATATGGAATGCTGCTATTCCACAAGATAAAGGCATCATGCACAGAGCCAGGATACTTGGCATTCACATGGGAGATGTACTGGTCCGCCAAACACACCATCTGCACATTCAGAGAGTGAAAGCTTTTTCTATTCCTGAACACTTGTTAATTTCTCTGGGGGGGGGGGACAAATGCTATATGTGTACCATCAATGGCACCAATGATGTTCGGGATATGTCCCAGAGCATAAAAGTCACCCTTCACTGTGGCCAAATCCTCCATCTGGGTGAATCCGTTGTAGCTGCGCATGTGTTTCAGCAGGGCAGACAACACTCTGGTCAGCACGTTGGAGAACATTGGCTGAGACATCCCTGATCCCATAGCCACTGTCGCTTGGAAGGACCCACTTGCCAGGAAATGGAGCACTGACAGGACCTGCACTAGAGGGGGGATACCTGTGGGGTGGCAGATAGCTGAAATCAGGTCTGGCTCCAATTGGGCACACAGTTCTTGGATTGTGGCCCTATCAAGTCTGTAGGTCAGGATAATGTGCCTGTCCTCCATTGTCGCCAGGTCCACCAGGGGTCTGTACATTGGGGGATATCTCCATCTCCTATTTATTCTCAGCAGTTGAACTCTAGGGTGAAAAACGGTGAGCAGAGGGTCATATTCACACATATGTGAAAATAAAAATGCATTTCTTCCTTTACAGAAACTGCATGTGAATTTGAGAGTCAGTTGATGTGTCAATGTCTGCTGTGATGCAGTTAGGTGCCATGGCCTGTGCCCCCCTGAAATGGAGGCTGCCTGACCTGTGAGGAGAGACAAGTGGAAATTAGGTAATTCCGCTGTCATTGTGCGCTATTGCGGTCGGTGGTCGATGACCGCCACGTAACTTCGCATTGGTTATCATTGGGCCCTATGAGTTCCAGGAGCCAATGGCGATGTACGCCAGCGGTGACGGTACGCACCGACGCAGACGTGACCGCCATTTTCTATCTGTTCACTCACTTGTTACCTGACCTTCAACAGGAGAGGACCTACACTGCAAGTGCTGCTGTGGCCTGTGTCTGGAAGCGATAATGGCTCAAGCGTCTGGGAAAGGGCCCCTGCCTTCACTTTGGAGGAGTTGGAGAGACTGGTGGATGGGGTCCTACCCCAGTACACTTTACTGTATGGTCCTCCAGACAAAGAGGTGAGTACACTGTGAGCATGATGCGTGAGCCATGAATGTATGGATTGCTGTGTGTGTAAGCCTCGTCTGGGGGGGGGGGTTGAGGTGTCCTGGGCAGAGTGCTGCATGTCTGGTGGTCAAGGTCTGTGCGTAAGGGGATGGGAGGGATATTGTGGGCCATGAGTGTAACAGTCCGAACGGTATGACTAATCCCTTTTTTCTATGCATATTTTCCTGCAGGTCAGCGCCCATCAGAAAAAGGGTATTTGGTGTGCCATCGCCAAGGAGGTGCGGACCCTGGGTGTCTTTGACAGGCGGGGCACCCACTGCCGCAAACGGTGGGAGGACCTGCGCCGCTAGGCAAGGAAGATGCCGGAAGCCCAGCTGGGGCAGGCCTCCCAACGAGGAAGGGATGCCCATCGTACCCTGACCCCCCTGATGTTCCGCAGTTCCGCATCCTGGCGGTGGCCTATCCAGGGTTGGATGGGCGCTTGAAGGCATCACAGCAGCCACAAGGGGGTGAGTACAGATTCAGAATCATGACTTTGCGTGCGTTAAGGTTTTACCTGGGTTGGGGATGTGGGCTGTGGGTGCCCCTAGGCCTGGGCGAAATGGCAGGGTTGGCCCCTTGTTGGGCAGGCTCTGAAGCACTCCAACCCCAATAGTGTTAGTGGGCATCCACTACTGGGCAGGGTCCTGTTGGTTTCAGGTGTGCAGCTAATGGCGTTAGGCAATGTACCCCATGGGCTGGTGACTAGCTTTGTATCTGGTAGTGCATGGCCTAGTGCATAGGGCTGATCCCTGTGTGTTGTATACGCCAACAGTAGTGTTGTTGCTGGCATTGACCAAGTGTATCCTCTGTCTCTCCCCTCCTTTTTGTTTTGTTACCCTGTCCATGTGTGCATTAGCATCATCTGACGGAGGAGCAGAGGCACCGGCGAAGGAGGGAGCTTCATCCCACATGGGCCTGGAGGCCGAATCCACCGAAGATGAGGGCACCAGTGGGACGGAGGGCGAGGGGAGCACCACGACGGAGACAGGAGAGGACACTACCAACAGCGACTCCTCCTCCGATGGAAGCTCCCTGGTGGTGGCAGACACCTCTGTGCCCACCCCAACAACAGGTACAGCTGCCACCCTCCGTAGCAGCACCGCCCTCCCAGCAGCCCCTCAGCGTGTTTCCCATGCCCACTCACCCAGGAGGGTGGGCATCTCCTTCACCCCAGGCACCTCAGGCCCTGCCCCAGTCAGCCTTGCTGCCGTCAGTGAGGAGGCTATTGACCACCTGGGCTCCCTCACTGTTGGGCAGTCAACCCTACTGAATTCCATCCAGGGTGCCGAAAGGCATTTGCAACAAACAAATGCATACATGGAGGGCATTCATCTGCCTCCCCCCTCCAACCTCCTCTACCCAGTCCCTATCCCCTCAACCCCAATGTATCCCAAGCACACCTTCAGACCAGCATGCACCCAAATCAACACACAGAAGTGGCTCAGGCAAACACAAGCACCACACTCCATCTCACAGGCACTCACACAAGCACCATCCCCATGCAGACACACCAACATCCACTGCCTCCACTGTGTCCTTCTCCTCCTCGTCGTCCACCTCCCTCCCAGTAGTGTCTCCACTCAAAGCTGCATGCACTACATCCTCATCCACTACCTCCATCACCAGCACGCCTATCACTACCCGCCCCTCACTGGCAGTCACCACTCCCACATCCATGCACACGTCCCCTCTGTCCTCTGCCACTATGTCTTTGACCCCTCCTCTCAAAGCACACAAATGCAAGCACCCACCCACCCAACAGCCTTCCACCTCACAACAGCATCCAGCTCATGCACCTGCACTCAAACACAGCGGACTGACACCTCCTACAACCACTCCCTCTTCCTCTACTCCCAAACCTTCACCCTCTTCCCGCCTCATTGTCCCTAAGAAGCTTTTCCTCGCCAACATTGACCTCTTCCCTACCCCTCCCCCGTCCTTCACCTCGGGCCAGGGTGGCCAGAACCCAGCCCAGCACCTCAGCCACCCAGTCCACGTCTGCTCTGGTTTCTGCAGCTGTGAGAGGCTCCAAGGAGGCATCCGTCAGCCCAGCCAGTGTGCCACCAACACCTGCCAAGACGGTTCCCCCACCTGGCAAGGGCAAGAAGGGGACAGCATCCTGCAAGGGGAAGGAGCCACAACCAGCCAGCAAGGCCAAGTCAAAGACTCCAGCTGGCAGAAGCAAGGAGGCACCACCATCTGCCAAGGGCAGGAAGTGGCACACAACACCAGCCATGGCACTTCAGCCGTCTGAGGCTGCAGGTGAAGGCCTGGAGGCTACCACCACCACTGGCAGCACCGCCACCTGCACCACGGCCAGCACTGCCACCTGCACTGCCGCAAGCAGCACCACTGCCAGCAGCCCCAGTGGGCAGCCGTCCGAGGCTGCAGGTGAAGGCCTGGAGGCTACCACCACAACCGCCAGTATTGCCACCTGCAGCGCAACTGCGATTCACTGAGCAGCCGTCACCACCAGAGAGCAGTGTGAAGTGGTGACTACATGGGCTGCAGTGCATTCTGGCCCCTGCAAAAGCTGTTGTTGTGACACCCAGGTGAGAGACTGTGACCTGGCACTCCAAAAGATCTGCATCACAGGGTGCAATGCCCCCTCCAGAACCAGTGGAAGAAGGCATCCAGTCAGCCCCTCCTTGCCAGGATGAATCACACTGGGCACAAGGCTTGATCCAGAACCAGTGGAAGAAGGCATCACTCAGCCCCTCCTTGCCAGGATGAAGCACACTGGGCACAAGGACCCCTCCAGAACCAGTGGAAGAAGGCATCCACTCAGCCCCTCCTTGCCAGGATGAAGCACATTGGGCGCAATGCCCCCTCCAGAACCAGTGGAAGAAGGCAATCACTTGAGAGACTGTGGCTTTGCACTCCCCAGGACCACGCAGTGGGCAAACCACCCACTTGAGAGACTGTGGCCTTGCACTCCCCAGGATCAAGCAGTGGGCAAACCACCTGTGGCCTTGCACTCCCCAGGACCAAGCAGTGGGTATGGAGCCCCCTCCAGGAGCAGTGGTATTGTGCCACCTTCCGGCTGAGGTGCTCCCCCATTGCCCGTCCCCCTGAGGTTCCTATGTGTTTTCGACCTGATGCCCCTGCAGTGTTCTCTCCGTATTGAGGCAGGAGTCAAGTGTGGGCTTGGCCTATGTGTTTTGGCCCAGTGGGCCACGGACAATTTTTGAGTGGGCATTGTCCCGCCTTTTGTATATATTGTATATATTGTACATACTATTTTTGCTTTATGAATGTATTTCTAAGTATTACTAATATTACACTCATTGACTCCATTCCTTTTGTCCTTGTGTTATTACTGAGGGTTACGGGTGTATATGAAATGTTGTTACATATGTTTGTGTGTATGGTGTTGTGAGTGAAGGTGGGGGTGGGGGTGTTGCGTGTTGCATGTGTGTGTCACTCTCTCCCCCCTCTTGTGTGCTAGGTGCAGTACTCACCGTGGTGGTCATTGCCGGCGTTCATGCTCCTGGTGTATGAGAAGATACACCATCATGGGGAAGACCTGCAGCTCAGGCTCCATGGCGTCCTGGTTCTTCCTTGAGTGTTGAGAGGTGAGTCGTTTCCCTTTAGAGTAGTGTTTCCGCCGTGCTTTTGATGGCATTGGTACCGCGCCAGAGAAGCTGGCGGATGGGCGGGTTGTAATGCTGTGGGTGGTACATTGTCTTCCGCCTGGCTGTTGGCGGTTACCGCTGCGGTGTTTGTTGCTTCCACCGTGGGGATTGGAGTGTTAAAGTGTCTGTATGTGTTGGCGGTTTCCGCCGTGGTCATGATTCCATTCTTTTTACCGCCGGCCTGTTGGCGGTATTACCGTCGCTTTAACACCGACCGCCAGGGTTGTGTACCAAAATCTCTAAACTATCCTCTATAAATTGTTATCTCATATTTTTAGACACACACCCTTCTACACAGCCTATTTCCCAGCCTCATAATTTTTCCTCACAAGTCCAAGTGTCCTTCATATACAGAACCCTTATAAATTCAACATTGTGAGACCAAAGTCTAAAATATAATTTGCATGGGAACAAGATTTCAATCAAACATTTCCTATATCTACATGGAAAAAAATATGGTCAAAAATCCATACAACATCCCGTTCAGCATCTACAACCCAAACATTATTTTATTTGTATAATAGACTGTACTATACTCCTTTATAATTTTATAAATTTAAACTTACTACAGACAGCAGGTGTTGGTCATTTTATAAAGGAAACAGCCATTATATGCACATGTTTTTTTGATTTCCCTTCAGTTAAAAGCTTTTGGGAACAAGTTTGGGATAAAATCAATCAGATTTTGTCCACCAATGTACCTTTCAGTATATTACATTTTTTTTAGGGAGTATCTCATCTATTTGGCATTCCCAAACTCTGCATGGTAAATTGGTTGATCTACTTATTGCTGGTGCACTGCAAATTAAAACTTCTAATTGGAAAGATGCCACAAAAACATCTGTTGTAGCTTGGTGGAATTTGATTTGTTAGAATCACAGAATGGATAGAGCAAATGCTAATACTACTCAACTGGTAGTTAAAAGAGTTAAGCTTTGGCTTCCTCTCACCTCTTTTCTTTCGCAACATAAGACCTTTCATACTACTATTAATACTGTTTTTTAACCTCCTTGAATGTTCTTTTTTTTAGAATTCATGGTTGCTCTATTGTGAACATGTGATTTTTAAATTACACTGTTTAACTTTTCTTTCTTCTCTTCTCTCTCTTCTCTTTCTTTCGTTACTGAAACATAACAAAAATGCTAGCATTTTATAGTGTATTATTATATTCCGGTTGCGTATATAAAATGTTTTTATAGGTACAATTATCTTTATGTTCAATATATATCTTATTGTACTAATGTATGGTAACTTATTCAATAAAGCATTATTAAACTAAATTTCCTTACACTCACAAGGTATTTTTCTGTGTCTTTAAAGTCACATTCGTCTTCTGTCTCAACAAATCCTTTCAGAAACTTCCCAGGTTCAGCAGTTAAAGCTCCAAGCTTTGTTTCAATTTTTCTCATAGTGTCATCATCCATAAGAATAAGAGCCTTGATAAGAACACTGTGCATCTCTGGGTCATGTTTCTTGTACAAAATATCAAGCAGGATTAAGTGTCCTTCCTGGCCTGTTCCATAGCGTACCCATAACTCTGAAAATCCTTGACTTGTAAACATTGCAACATATCTAAGTAGCACAATAACACAATAACAATATCTGTGTCATTTGACAGTACAATGACTCAGTTGGAACCATTTTGAACAACTGACTCAACATGTGGCACACGTAGGTCAGATGCCTCAATTTTGCAGTGGAGTTCTGGAACAATATGGCCTGTGCCTTTTGAATATGTCTTTGCAGGCACCATCTCCTCATTCCACTTGCAATAGTTGGAAATTCAGTGTTCACTGAAGCTTCAGGAATGTTTTGCTGAGTTAACATCTCCAAGTTCATCTTGCTCAATGTTGATGACCAGAATTTATCAAGTTGCTCAGGGATAGGTGTCAATTTTTTGATGCAGGCAAGATAAATTGTCCACTTGTAAACATTCATCTGATTCTCTCACATTCTTTGACAGATATTTCAGGATAACTGTTAAAGCCAATGTGCAGTCCTTCCAAGGTGCACACTGACTTTAATATGTGTAGAACAGGCTGAATGACCTCTCTGAAGTTTTTCAGGGATGAAATCTTGACCATTTACAATTGTGACATATAGTCCACAACAACAGCAGTATTCAATGAGGACACCTTTTCAAATTGAAATTATTCTGGTAAAAGTTATTTTAGAGCTCTTTTACAAGTTTGTGCTTCACTGGTTTGTTTGCAGCATCTCAATCAAATAATGAGTTTGTTGGAAGACAATCATGCAACAGAATGTCCTTGATAAATTCACACCTTTCTTTTGCTACATCCATCTCTCTATGTGCTTGCAAAAGCTGTTCTTTTGTAACCTGTTTTGCAGTGGCTTGTTGGATGAAACTATTACTATGGCAATTAAAGTGTGCAAGTTCAGCTTTAGTGATTATGTCAAACAGCTTTTTCTCTTTTAATACAAATAACTCCTGCTTCAGTTCTGGGTATCGTTTCGACTCATGTTCCAGAACATCTAGTAGACGTGTCTTTATATTGTTCTCCACATATTGTTTGATCATGACTCTGCTATGACCTGCTTCACTCATGTGTACGAATTTGAATCAATGGAAAACGTGAAACAAAAACAATATTAAAATAAATTACCATGATGGCTAAAACACATCATTATAGAGCAGCCATTTGGAAAATGGGGTAAAAGTTGCTCTGAGAAGGTATTTTCTGTCTCTCTAAGACTACCTGACCCCAAAACCTATGTTTTGACACCAAAATGAAGTATATAAATGATCTTCAAAGCCTTGGCAATAAGAATGCTAATATACTTCATCTTTGGTATAGCCCTTTCTCCTCAGTAGCAGAAAATATGGATGAGTCAGCTCCCTAGGAGCTACGACCTAGAAGGATTAAAAATGTTGTGTGGAGACAAGGCCCTGGTTCTTTCTTTCAAGAACTATTGTTTTTTTTCTCATCCCCACATACTTTTGCCATCATTACCGTTCTTTCTTTATCCTGTTCAAGTACCTACATCTTCGCCAGGGTTACTCAGCAACTGACTCTCACCTAGGCCCTAGTAAAACCTACTTCTGCGGGCTGCATCAACCTGGTCCTTTGTGGAACAATAGACCCATCCTCTTAATCCAACCCTCTTCTCTTTATCGCATTAAAAAGCCTAATATATTCCACTATTTTTCCACAGTGTTTCACTTCCAATACCCATGGGTGAAACAGAAAATATTTAGGAGTTTGCACACTGCCAACCTTGTAACATTACTCAGATATTTACTGGGCGAGTCACAAAGATACGCCCTCCACTTTTGCACCGTGAAGGGCCTATAATACATGCTGTAAGTCTCTTTGTATGATGCCTATTCACAAGCTTCTCTGTTGCTCTTGTGTGGAGTCACCAGGTAGACACTCTGGATGTTTGTAAAATGTCCATTAGTGAGGCATACAGTCAGTTTGGTTTTATAACGCTTTTTTCTCTGTCACACATGAGGTGAATACTATGACTAATCAAACAATTGCTGATCCTGTGCAGTGCTGGACCAGGAATATGTGAAAGTAGCGGGACACTTTAAATCTGGGAGGTTTCCTATGTTTCCATATGCTTTAAATAGCAATATGCAGACAAATGCAAAGATTGTAGATATCTGAATGTGATATCTTCTATTCGCACACCTTATTTCTATTACCACACATATATGCAGTTAGCTGCACATTGCTATGACAACGTGTGAGCAGTTTCTGCTATATCTTATTAATGGTTATATTAATTGAATTGGTTCTCTCAATGAAAATCAAGAATCCATATCCCAGAATGCAAATGCAATGGATTGTCAAATTAAAGGCCCGACTGAAATTAGGTTATTTTTTGGACATGAAGTCAGGTAGCACCCTAGCCAGTAGATTGTTTTTACTTTTTTAGAAATTATCTTCGTGGGATTGTGGCACAACCAGCAATCAACCTCTGCACACCATCCAACACTGCTGCAAGATTTTTAATATTAGACTAATGAACCCTCAAGGGTACATTCTTCTCCTTGCAGATACAATTATATCTGAGTGAAACCCATCACTGATCCTTTAGGTCAACAGCATTCCTAAAACTGCCTGCTACCTGCTACTTATTCTCCTTAGACTGTTGCCTCGTCTACACCTGTCTAGGTCCTAGCTGCATCCATCCCCAGGAATCTATTAGAGTAATGGATTCCATGGAAGCCTAGCCACCTAACTGTAGGAGGCTGGCCTGGCTTGTAGTTGGTACCAGAGGTACTTACACCTTGTGCCAGGTCCAGTTATCCCTTATTAGTGTAGAAGAGGTGTTTCTAGCAGCTAAGGCTGATAGAAGGTAGCTATGGCAAAGCAGCTTAGGCTGAACTAGGAGACATGTAAAGCTCCTACTATACCACTGGTGTCATATGCACAATATCATAAGAAAACACAATACACAGAATTACTAAAAATAAAGGTACTTTATTTTTATGACAATATGCCAAAAGTATATCAGTGAGTACCCTCAGTATGAGGATAAGTTATATACACAAGATATATGTACACAAACCAAAATGATGCAGATAATAGCAAAAAGAGGTAATGCAAGCAATGTAAAGTTACAGTAGATTGCAATAGGAGCACATAGGTATAGGGGCAACACAAACAATATATACTCCAAAAGTGGAATGCGAACCACAAATGGACCCCAAGCCTATGTGAGCTTGTAGAGGGTCGCTGGGACTGTAAGAAAACAGTGAGGGTTAGAAAAATAGCCCACCCCACGACCCTGAAAGGTAGGTGTAAAATGCACCTACTACCCCCAGAGAGCACAGAAGTCGTGATAGGGGGATTCTGCAGGAAGAACAAACACCAGCAATGCAACAACAGTGGATTTCCGGACCTGAGTTCCTGTAAGACAAGGGGACCAAGTCCAAGAGTCGCGACAGTGTCGAGAGTGGGCAGGAGCCCAAGAAATGCCAGCTGAGGGTGCAAGGAAGCTGCCACCTGTTGGAAGAAGCTTGGTGTTCTGCAAGAACGAAGAGGACTAGGAACTTCCTCTTTGGAGGATGGATATCCGACTTCGTGAAGAAGCTTGCAGAGGTGTTCCCATGGAGAAAGACCGCAAACAAGCCTTGCTATCTGCAAGGGTTGCGTTTAGGGTTTTTGGATGCTGCTGTGGCCCAGGAGGGACCAGGATGTCGCCACTTGGATGAGGAGACAGAGGGGGCACCCAGCAACTTAGGGATCCCTCACAGAAGCAGACAGCACCCACAGAAGTACCTGAACAGGCACTTAGAAGAAAAGTGAACCAAAGTCCACCCAAAGTCACAAAAGGGAGTCCCACGATGCCGGAGGACAACTCAGAAGGTTGTGCACTGCAGGTTGAAGTGTCGGGGATCCATGCTTGGCTGTGCATGAAGGAAATCCTGGAAGAGAGCACAAGAGCCGGAGCAGCTGCAAATCACACGGTACCCAGCAATGCAGTCTAGCGTGGGGAGGCAAGGACTCACCTCCACCAAACTTGGACTGAAGAGTCACTGGACTGTGGGAGTCACTTGGACAGAGTTGCTGAGTTCCAGGGACCACGCTCGTCATGCTGAGAGGGGACCCAGAGGAACGGTGATGCAGTCTTTTGTTGCCTGCGGTTGCAGGGGGAAGATTCCGTCGACCCACCGGAGATTTCTTCAGAGCTCCTGGTGCAGAGAGGAGGCAGGCTACCCCCAGAGCATGCACCACCTGGAAACAGTCGAGAAAGCCGGCAGGATTAAGCGATACAAGGTTGCTAGAAGTCGTCTTGCTACTTTGTTGCGGTTTTGCAGGCGTCCTGAGCAGTCAGCGGTCGATCCTTTGGCAGAAGGTGAAGAGGGAGATGCAGAGGAACTCTGTTGAGCTCTTGCATTCGTTATCTGTTGAGATCCCCAAAGCAGAGACCCTAAATAGCCAGAAAAGGAGGTTTGGCTACCTAGGAAGGAGGATTGGCTACCAAGAGAGGTAAGAGCCTATCAGAAGGAGCCTCTGACGTCACCTGCTGGCACTGGCCACTCAGAGCAGTTCAGTGTGCCACAAACACCTCTGTTTCCAAGATGGCAGAGGTCTGGGACACACTGGAGGAGCTCTGGGCACCTCCCCTGAGAGGTGCAGGTCAGGGGAGTGGTCACTCCCCTTTCCTTTGTCAGGTTTCGTGCCAGAGCAGGGCTGGGGGATCCCTGAACCGGTGTAGACTGGCTTATGCAGAGATGGGCACCATCTGTGCCCATCAAAGCATTTCCAGAGGCTGGGGGAGGCTACTCCTCCCCAGCCCTCACACCTATTTCCAAAGGGAGAGGGTGTTACACCCTCTCTCAGAGGACGTCCTTTGTTCTGCCTTCCTGGGCCAGGGCTGCCTGGACCCCAGGGGGTCAGAAACCTGTCTGAGGGGTTGGCAGCAGCAGCAGCTGCAGTGCAAACCCTGAAAAGGCAGTTTGGCAGTACCCGGGTTCTGTGCTAGAGACCCGGGGGATCATGGAAGTGTCCCCCCAATGCCAGAATGGCATTGTGGTGACAATTCCATGATCTTAGACATATTACATGGCCATGTTCGGAGTTACCATTGTGACGCTGTACATAGGACAGTGCACGCGTGTAATGGTGTCCCCGCACTCACACAGTCTGGGGAATTTGCCCTGAACGATGTGGGGGCACTTTGGCTAGTGCCAGGGTGCCCACACACTAAGTAACTTTGCACCTAACCTTCACCAGGTGAAGGCTAGACATATAGGTGACTTATAAGTTACTTAAGTGCAGTGGTAAATGGCTGTGAAATAACGTGGACGTTATTTCACTCAGGCTGCACTGGCAGGCCTGTGTAAGAATTGTCAGAGCTCGCTATGGGTGGCAAAAGAAATGCTGCAGCCTATAGGGATCTTCTGGAACCCAAATACCCTGGGTACCTCAGTACCACATACTAGGGAATTATATGGGTGTACCAGTATGACAATGTGAATTGGTAAATTTAGTCACTAGCCTGTTAGTGACAAATTTGGAAAGCAGAGACTGCATAACCACTGAGGTTCTGGTTAGCAGAGCCTCAGTGAGACAGTTAGGCATCACACAGGGAACACATACATATAGGCCACAAACTTATGAGCACTGGGGTCCTGGCTAGCAGGGTCCCGGCTAGCAGGGTCCCAGTGACACATAACAAACATACTGACAACATAGGGTTTTCACTATGAGCACTGGGCCCTGGCTAGCAGGATCCCAGTGAGACAGTGAAAACACCCTGACATATACTCACAAACACGCCAAAAGTGGGGGTAACAAGGCTAGAAAGAGGCTACTTTCTCAAACTAACTGACACTTAAATGACAAAGAATTCAAGACCACACTGCCTGTCTTAACCCGGTCCTAGAGCACACATACAACATTTCTTCTTCACTGATATCTTTACTGGCTCAAGCAGTCTTGGTCTCGGTTTCCCTGGTCACCTTTCAGTAGCCAGTTCCATGAAAGCCCAAAGAGAAAAGTAAACACCCCATAGGTTATCTGCAAGCTGACTCTGGTCTACACCCTTCCAAGGAGCCAGTTACAGGGGAGCCCAGGTGCTCTTTTGTGGATGGAAACACAGAGAGCTTTACTGTGGGCAACCCTCTGATATGGAGCAGCTCTCATCACTCACGAAGCTCTGGATATTCAAAAGTGGTGTTTAATTTAAGGTTCACACCAAGCTGACCATTCCAGTTTCCACATGAGAGGAAGAAACGCTGTTAGCTACTTCATCTGCTGGTTAACACTCATTTGGTGCAAACTAGCAGCACAACTGTAACTTTTTCCATGTCTTTGTTGTTTATTTTATTATTGATAATTTCACCTTCTTTACAGTAGAGAGCATTGATCACTGCATGACTTGTCTTACCTTGCCACCTCCATATATCTATTTTTGAATATTTACGATAAATACATAATTATTTAGATTACAATTCATTTGAAAAAAGAATACTGGCTACCAGCCCAACAACAGGTTCAGTTAAAAACCCCTTGCCTTGTGCATAAGCCAGTCCATGTACAAGTGTCCTACCCCTGCATCTGTAACCTGGTGAAACCTTATGCAAGAACCAGAGGCCTATGGTCAGCCACCCAAAGCAGACTTCCCACAGCAAAATATAAACGTTTGGATGGCACAAAGCTCCAGTTATGAGACTTCTACCTCTGACACTCACTTCCTCTGCTCCATCACCTCAGATCAGACTTTCTGAGATTCTGGGAAGATGTGGTAGGAGCTCTAGCTGCCAGCTTTGGAACTAGGGAACGAGTTCATATCCTGTCCTTGGCTCAGTATCGTTGATTCTGGGCAAATCACGTCATCCAAGTAGTGCTTAATTTGTGCTTGTTGTTTCCGGTGCTGAGCAACGGCACTTATTTGTGAGGGCCGGGCTTATTCTTATGCCTCAAGCATTTGCTGTGAGCAAAAGACACATATGGGAAAGACGGAGAAGGAAAAACTAAAAAGCGTCATAAAGGGACAAAGTTGAAAGTTGCAGGATGAGCTAAAGGGGCTGGGGTGGCCGTAAATGGATTGAAGAGGCCCGAGATGGCTCACTATTCAGTGCTGGCAGATTTAATTACAGCAGCCTCGTGTTTAAGAAAAGGGCTTTGAGCACCGGCACCTGTTTATTTACAAATTAAGCACTGCATCCAAGTGCCTACAAACGGGCCCAACGCAATCCGATTCTCCTCTTGTAAGATGCCTTCGGGCCGAGTGCGCTACACAAAACTATAAAACAAATGTTTCAACAGGCCTCCAATTTTTAAAGGCTCACTCTTCCCTAAAAGAACGAACTGCGTGTTTGTGAGGTTGGATGTTTTTACACTCCTGCAATCGGGCGAAAAAGGGGGAACAAACCACAGACGCTCGTTGTAAGGGATAAAAGGCCGCTTTAATAGAACAGGTCTGGTATAAAACAATAACCTTGGCTTTTTGCCTCACAAAACTACAAACCTCACTATACAATATTTCTCACCTAACCCCTCCCCCACCCTCTAAACTTTCCACTCCCCAAACCACCCCCTTGAACAATCCCTTCCCCATCTGTCCAGTTGCCCACCTTCTGCAGTTACCCCTGCCTTTCCTCCCTCGTGCCCCTTGCTAAAACCTCCCTGCCCTCAAATCTTTGTGATCATCCCCTTCCCCCCAAAGCCTTTCCGTGTAAATCCCCCGCCTCACCAGACCTGCCTACCAGCGTCATGGACAAACTACCCAATAACCCAAGGGCAATGAATATTAGAAAAAACATCATGCAGAAACGACCTGTCCTATTATAGTCTAATTAAGCCTTGAAAAAACATTATCTGGGAACAAATAAACCTTTCCTAACTTCAGATTCAAATCAAACCAGATTCAAAAACAGCTGAATAAAAAAGGGGGAGGGAGGGTGGGCCTAAAAAACAGTACCGCCTCCTGGGTGTGTGCAATGGCCGAAGAGGCCGCCTACTTCCAGCCCACTCTATATATACCCACCCAAAGACCCGCCCCATCCTGTCTAACTGCCCAATTATTAACCCCGATCCCCCCGTGGCTCGTTCCACCTGCCCAATAAGCCCGGGGGGAGACCGGGTTAAACCTCGGCTCCCCCCAAGCCCCCATCGGGCGAAAAAGGGGGAACAAACCACAGACGCTCGTTGTAAGGGATAAAAGGCCGCTTTAATAGAACAGGTCTGGTATAAAACAATAACCTTGGCTTTTTGCCTCACAAAACTACAAACCTCACTATACAATATTTCTCACCTAACCCCTCCCCCACCCTCTAAACTTTCCACTCCCCAAATCACCCCCTTAAACAATCCCTTCCCCATCTGTCCAGTTGCCCACCTTCTGCAGTTACCCCTGCCTTTCCTCCCTCGTGCCCCTTGCTAAAACCTCCCTGCCCTCAAATCTTTGTGATCATCCCCTTCCCCCCCAAAGCCTTTCCGTGTAAATCCCCCGCCACCCAGGAAAACCTGCCAGGCCTTTTCCTGCCCCACCCCCTCTAAGTTAACGATCCCAGAGCTTCTCCCCCAACAAATCCGCGATCATAATCCTAAGATCCAATAGATACAGCTCATTGCCCATGAAGGTTAAGTGAACCCCATCCTGTCGAAACAACTCACCCGACGATGTAACCAAATTTTCATGAAACAAAAAGGAAAACCCCTTTTCTTGACAGAATGTCCTCATCTCTCTATTCACTTTTCTCCTCTGTTTTTCAATGCCTGTAAAGGAATATGCTCCTCTCCACACCTGTCTAGGAACCATAGAAGTCCAAACTATGTGCGTACCTGCCCAACGTTCTTTGATTCTGACCAAATCCATCTTCATAGTTTTCAACAAACCAATACCTGACAAAGAAACTAAATCATTTTCCCCAAGATGAATAACTAACAGGTCTGGGCAAATCCCTCTCTCAATCCTCCTAGAAAGAACTGACAATAGCTCACCCCATCTCATGCCGCTCTTTCCCACCCATATGACCCTAATTCTTGCACCATCTAAACCCAGTTGCGTTCCAAAATGCCTGGAAGCAGCTTGTTTCTCTGCCCACCGTACGAAAGAGTGCCCAACTATCCAGACGGAACAGCTCCCATCAGGTCCCCTGACACAACCTATAAGAAAAAACAGCGAAAAAACATACGTAAAAATTCTTTACAATACCAGATTATTTATAAAGAGAAGAGAAAGAAAGAAAGGAGAATACAGAGTTAAAGAGAAAGGAAATTAAAAATTACCCAAACATAACTGTACATCATGATAAAAAATCCTAACACCAACAACCTACCTGCAGTCTATTAACGGACGTAACGCTTAAAACATTGTGATTTCCATCTCCCCAAACCCATAATAAAACCATCCGATTTTCCTAAAGCCCTAGCTTCCGTAGCTGCTCCGATCCGAAATGAATGTGTACCATAACAACGCAGATCCAGACCCAACAAAACCAAACACCTTCTCAAAATAACCATAAGTTGATTAGCCTTTAAACTTGAACCATCCTCATGAATGAACACCAACCTTGATGACGACGGCAAGAACCTTACAAACAACTTCCACCAACTGGCGGGACAAATGGGAGATCCATCACCACCTAAAAACACCTCCTGTCCCCTCCCCAACTGATCAGTCTTAGATGTCCGTAACCAAACAATAACAGCCCCTTTTCTTACCTGTACATCAGACTGTAGAATACCCTCCTATCCCTTCAAACCCAAAAGCTCTGAAACCCGCAACGCTCCATGAAAAAGCCAAGACATACATAATGAAAACAATCTAACCTCCCAATGGGAAAAACAAACCTCTCCTAAAACCCCCAACATATCTTGCAAAATTTGTGAAGTTATGGGTCTCCTGCGATCCTTCCTCGCCCCTCCCTCCCTTGCCCAGCCTGAAATCAGTCGTCTACACAGCTCTCCCTCAACCGGATCATAACCCCAAAAATACTTCCCATAAAAGGAAATACCAGCCAACTTACCTGAAATAGTAACTGCCGCCAAACCTAACTCAATTTGCTGCATTATAAAATGGATCCCATCCTCTTTCCGCATCTCACAAACCTCAAAACCCCCCTCCCGTTTTACTGCACCTGAGTTTAAAAACTCCAACCAGGCCTGTTCATAACTCCTCCGAGTTGACGGAGCTATGGACTGCTGAACCAGCTCCAACATTCTCAATCTCCTAATTCCCATAACTCCCTGGGAACCGCCGTCTTCCACGCATCTGCTCCCGGTGCCAGCCCACGGAATCTCTGCCACTGGAAACAAGATAACGCATCAGCCAAATCATTATTAACACCTGGAACATATCTTGCCTTGAACAAAACATTAAACTGCAAACATTTTAGCAGAAAAACTCGCAGAAGCTTCAGAACCTTCTCATCTTTCACCCTCTGTGAATTGACAAGATTAACAACTGACTGATTATCTACATTGAACAACACGTTTCTATTTGCAAAAGTGGAACCCCACACAAACAGCGCCACCACTAAAGGAAAAAATTCCAAAAAGGCAATGCTATGTTTAGCCTTCTTCCAGCTTACAGGCCAACTCTCCGCCGCCCAATGACCGTCCCAAAATAGCCCAAAACCATGGGCTCCAGATGCATCCGAAAATACCTGAATCTGCCAAAGCCAATCAATATCATCAACCAACATGGTAACACCATTGAATTTCTGTAGAAATCCTATCCACATCCTCAAATCCTCTCTCACACTTGCCCGAAGCCGAATGTTATGATGGGGCAACACAGCTCCCTTCATTGCAAAACCCAAACGCCTACAAAATGCCCTGCCAACCCGAATAACTCTACATGCAAAATTCAAATGACCCAATATACTCTGAGCCTGCCGTAACTCCAATTTTGGCTTCTTAACCGCTTCCTCCAACAATGAAATCAACAACTGAACCTTCTCTCGTGGCAACCTCACTTCCATCTGCACTGAGTCCAACTCGATTCCTAAAAAACTCAAACAAGTGGAAGGCCCTTCTGTCTTCTCTTTAGCCAAAGGAACACCGAACTGGGCCATAGCCTTCTGAAATAGCGCCAGCGCCTCACCACATTCACCAGACCGAGGTCTGCCCACAATTAAAAAATCATCTAAGTAGTGGGTAACAAACTTTACCCCACACTGAGCTTGTACAAACCATTGTAGAAAAGTGCTAAACATTTCAAAAAGAGAACAAGACACAGAACAACCCATTGGCAACATCCTATCAACGTAAATAGCATCTTCAAACTGCATACCCAACAATGAAAAATCCTCCGGATGCACCGGCAACAGACGAAAGGCCGACTGAATATCTGACTTTGCCATTTCCGCCCCTTGTCCACGTCTTTTTACCAATGCGATTGCATAATACACTGATGCGTAGTGAACAACTGCATCTTCCGGAGCTATAAAATCGTTAACTGATGCCCCTGCAGGCCAAGACAGATGATGAATAAGGTGAAATTCCCCTTCCTGCTTCTTAGGTACAACTCCCAGAGGAGAAATAGTCAAATTAGGTCAAGGCCAGCTATGGAAAGGACCAAAAATCCTGCCCAAACCCACTTCCTTCTGGAGTTTTTCCCTTACCACCTCCGGAAACTGCTTTGCCGACTTCAGATTATTAGCCCATCTCCTCACTCTCGGGCCCTGATAACAAAGCTTCAAACCTTCCTGAAAGCCTCTTAACAAAGTCTTCGCCTCTTCTTCATGTGGGTAAAATTGCAACCAATAACCAACAACCTCCAAATTAATAGGAGTAATGGCCTTTACCTGCCAGTTGCTGTCCGTGAGCCCTACCTCTCTCCGCTCCTCTACCTTGCACCCCTTGTCCTGACCAATTAAATCCCCCAAAACATTGATAGGCCGGGTGCCTTCCTCCACAATTGGCACAATCATGTCTAAATTTGCACTGTTGCCTGGTGCACAATGCACTATTAAATGCCCAACATGTCCCATTATGGGGGAACTGACCCCTGTGGCTGAAACCCACCACAAATTGGGTGGGGCGAGCCTGAAAGGGCTTATATTGAACAGGTAATCCAATAGCTGTATGTGTAGTAGGCACATTCCTTGCAGTTCTTAACCACTGCATCCACAATTCATTGTCAATCTCCCCCCAGACTTTCTCCGGGTAAATAGCCTTACGTGCCCGAAACTCCTCATCGTAACGGAACCAACCAAATCCCCCATAATCCATCTGGGCCCTTCTCACAACATCCATATATTTGAACAATGCCACACATAGGTCTGGAAAACGTTCACATAATACACTTGCATAGATTAAAAAGGCAGATGTCCAATTCTCAATATTCGTTGGCACTTTCGGTCTCCTCGCCAACTCCCATTCCTCCTCTTTTGATCCTTCTTTTGCCTGCACTTCCCTATGCAATAATTTAAAAACATCAATAAATTCACCTTTCCAAATTTTTTCCCTTAAATTCTGAGTGAGATGCGCCCCCAAAGGCATCGACACTCCCATATATGGCAATTTCTTACCTTTAGAACCCGCTTGTCCCACTGTAACCGAGTCCCCTGTACTCACCTGACCCTCCGCTGACTTACCTGTAACCACTTGAGTAGCATTAAGCGAACCTTCCGATTTACTCTCATTTAAACCTACCCTTGTTTCCACCTGAATCGCCACATCCACATTATTGGCATTACGCTCTAAATTTGATTCCCCCCTGGACCGCCTGTCCCCTCGTCTTCGGAGCCGATACAGCCCGCACCGTAGTTTCGTTTTCATAATCCAGCTCCTCTTCATTGTGAACTAATCCTATACTAGCGCTCCGGCTAGCAGGAATCACCTGAGTGTCTTGCAAAACATGGTCAGAAGACTCCAATTCATGAACTAATGTCTCCCTCGCCGTCGGGCGAACCGCTCCGGATTGCACCCTCTCTTCAAACCGATGTGCCGGAGGTGCCCCGACCCCCACCGGTACCGAAAAATCAGCTGGTCGCCCCAACCGCTGACCTTCTAAGGCCAACCCATGCTGCTCAGGAACACGGGCCTGCTTACACCCAGAAAGGTACGCCCTTGCACCCTGTTGCCAAAAATCTAATCTCACCTGCGCAGAACCTAACCTTCCACCATCTGAGCTCACCCCTGAAATGGTACCCCTAATCACCGTACCCTGCTCGTCCACAAACTCCACTTGCTCCCCTGCCCTGAACCCTGACTTATTGTCCCTCTCCCATTCCTGCACTCTCCGCACCACAGGACTAACTACCCTTGGCACCCATTGCAACATCCTGCTCCTACAAGCTCTCTCCACTACCTCAGACTGCTCACAATTACCTTTCCCAGTCCATTCCTCAACCTCATCAATCTCACCTTCCTCTTCTGAATCTATAATAATAATATTGTCTCCCAAAATTTCTGCCCCCCCTTCTGCCCTACGCTTAAATTCGGATTAATGGGCTCGAAAGAGACGAAATATGCTTCTCCCGAGGGCGCGGCCATCTTGGCCGCCCCTCCCAATGGTCTTTCCTCTAATTCATCCTCCCCGTGTTCCCCACCACTCTCTACAGCGAGTGGGGCTTGTTTCTTCGCTTTTTGGACCGTGTGCGCGCATTTAAACGCGCACGCTGACTCCCCACATGCCACCATCCGGCCCTTTGACAGCACCGCACTCCTCGCGCTCGGTGAGCGCGCATTCCTCACATTCGGCGGCTTGCCCCGACCAGCGCCCGGCACCATTTTAACAGAGGAGCCTCGCCCCATAGCCGCTACGCGCTGCCTCAAAAATGAACCAGACCTCCTGGTTAAACGTGCGCCGCCTCGGATATCAGGTAATTTTAATAATAAACCTTCCTCACTACCTTCGGACCGCTCCGGTGACACGGAAACTTTTCTGCCTGCTACACTTTTTTCCCTAATTTTTTTTAATTTTTTGGGGCTCTTAGGTGACTTACATGCTAACACAGCAGCAGTAACACGCTCTGCTGATAACCTCTTTGGTCGCTTTAGCCCAACCCACGCCTGCTCTAAAACCCCTTCTTTTATTAAATCCTCCCTACCTGCGTCCTGCAATACCTTGAGAGCCTGAACTATGCTATTCGCTGCCATGACAACCCCTTAATCCAAGTCAACACCTCTACAATTACACACTCTCGGCCTAAAAAACGCCCCCCTAAAAACAGTACCGCCTCCTGGGTGTGTGCAATGGCCGATGAGGCCGCCTACTTCCAGCCCACTCTATAAATACCCACCCAAAGACCCGTCCCATCCTGTCTAACTGCCCAATTATTAACCCCGATCCCCCCGCGGCTCGTTCCACCCGCCCGATAAGCCCGGGGGGAGACCGGGTTAAACCTCGGCTCCCTCCAAGCCCCCATGGAGTCTCCGATCTCCTTTAGAAACCTCATTGTAACAACCACTGGGCAAAATCAGCGCAGTGTGAACACAATAAATACAGTAGTATATGCAGCATAAACCATCACACGTAATAGTATACTTAAAACAAACGTCTCTGAATACATAAAATGTGGCTGCTTTTCTTTTTGTCAGCGTTTCCTCACCTTCCCTCCAAAACGACTGATTACTTTTTGCATTTTCCATCTGCGGGGCTGCTTTCTCCCTTTCTCCTAATAAGGGAAACGCGAACAACTTGTTGAGACTGAAATACCGTCTCAACGCCCTTCCCCTGTTTTATTTGAAGACCAAGTACAAAAGGTTATCGTCTCTGCATAATTAACTGCTCCTCTTTAAAATTCAGAAAAAGGAGAACTGTGTTAGACGCAGGTCATTCTAATGAGAATTTAATGGATATGAATTACAATGCAAATTGGGTCTGAAATATGAGCTAAATGCATTACATTAGCACTGACCTATGCAAATGTTTTTCCTTCTAACTCGAATCCTGTGTTCTGTTGCTTTGCTCGAACCCCCTTAGCCCTCCCTCCCCCACCCCATCTTTTACCCTCTCCTTAAACAATGTTTTCCTCATTTTCATATTAATTGCACCAGCGAGCTGCGATAATGCCGCCACTGGAATGAGCAAGTGGCTGAATCACGTTGGCTCGCGTAGGTATTCTTTCTCTGGTTTCCGTTTCACAGAACACACACAAAGAGCTGCCTTAATTTCCCTTTATTTCATTGCTTATCATTAGGCGCAGCAGCTTGGTGCAGCACCTTTTATTTATTTAGGTCTCATCTCTGATTGATGGGAAATTAGTCAGTGGCATATCAGAGCAGCACAGATTGTGGCGCATCCAGGCGGCCTCGTCGCAGTGCACCCCCGAGAGCTGCAAAACAAGCAAATGCTAATGCACTGTGAATACAAAGCAAGAGCGAACAACGAGCCGGTAGGACAAACGCCACTCAGGAGCGCCTGCCTCACCCCAGCCTGTCGCAAGGCTGGGGTATGGTCTCATTGCTTTTTACAGCCCGCAGGGCGAAGGTTGCAGTTTCGTAATCTATACACACTTTATAGGCGTGAGCTGACCCTCGTTTCACCGTGCCATACTAATGCTGGCAGCTAGAATGGGTTTTTAATGCCAGCACATCAGTGTACACGTGACAATATGTTTCTTATCCCCGGTTAATCTTCCAGTCACCCGGCGTTTATATTTGCTCTGGAAAATAGTGCAGATAAAGTCTGTGCGTGCTCTTGTTTGATAGAGTAGACTTGACGTGCAATCTTCCAAGGTAAATATGCACTTAACCGAGATAAATCTGGCGGCAATGTCACCTCCAGCCCTGAAAGGTAATGCATTTTAATGTTTTGGATTTGGTGTGGAGCAGTTGTCTTTGTCATTGCTTTAAACTGAAGTTCGACTTTGTTTAGCTCAAAAGTCACTCCTGCGAGAGTGGTAGGAATTGTATGATGCCAGATTGCATGCACTGCACACTTATGTACAAGCCATTACTTTTTAGGTCTCAACTTTAGATGTCTGTTGACAGACATAAGCCCTCATTACGAGTGTGGCGGTCTTGAGACTGCCGTCACATCGGCGGATCAACCTCCACATTACAACCGGTGATGACGCGGAAATGAAGGTTTTACATTTATTAGCGCATAAACGTAGTGTTGCAATAATCAAGTGTGACTTTAACCGAACTAATAAAGGTTGTACGGGGACAAATGTGCCCTCAGAGTAGTTCGCCAACATTTATAAGCGTGCTTTATATAACGTGATGTATTAGAATTGTACTAATCTGACATAACCGTAAATGAGTGCCATGATTTGCTTGTTTGAAATGTTTTAACTTAGCATAACTTTAGTGGAGGCTTCGGCCTAGTTGCCTTGTCTCACGGTTTAGATGCTCGTGTTTTTCTAATGTGCTAATAAACGTGTATTTCTGCTTGAAGCTGTACTTTTCCAGTGAGATCGGTTCACATGCTTATCTTTAAGGTTTCGTGCCAGCCTGGCATCTTCTTCTTTGCTCCAAGGTCAATCTGCAGGTGCGGACAATGGAAGCTCTGAAAGTGAGTTAATTGGTAAAATATGTTGCAACTTACGTTCCCGACTCCAAGGATAATGTATGCCTAGGTAGAAGCTTGTGAATTGTAGTTTTTGATTGGACAATTTGAGGCCAACCTATGAACCCTCCAATGGAAGACCCTACTGGATTTGAACTGTTGTTTATTTAAACCCGGTGCACAAGAAGAAAGTGGCCATTTTCTGCAGCCATTTTTAGCTATCTGCCATAGCCATTACCCATCGGACATTACAGCCATTTGCCATTTGCCATTAGCCATCGTCCATTGCCCATTGCACCCATTGAGGACAATAAACATTGCAGGCATTGCAGCCATTATGGCCCATCTTGCCGACTTCGTCATTTTGCCATCTTCTACGATGCCAATTGATGTTCGACGCCAATTTTGAATGAGACTTTGATGCTTTCTCTAATCGAGAGAAAGAGACTTTAAGTAATTCTTGCCCTAGAGACTTTAACTTTGAACTGCCCCTTTGCATGAAGTAGTAGTTTATCTTGCCGCCGTGAGGCAATTGTCCTGTCCACCCTGCCCCTTTGCCCCGTCCCATGCTGATCGAGAAACCGGTACCTGTGAGACGAAGACTTCCTTGAATGCTGATTGAACTTGGTAAATATGAAAGGAAATTGTACAATTGCATTGTGTTTCTTTTAGGTAACCAACTGCTGATTTTTTTATAAGAGCCCTAGTTAGGAGTTTTCTAAATTAATGTTGCTAAATTGTTTTTGCATGAAGTCCCACATGCAGATGCTAATTTGAGGTTAGAGGAGGATTAATTTGTTGCACGATGCAATTTGTGACCTTGTTATGCTGACTAATGTATGCAATTAGCTCATTACAGATTATAGTTTTAGTGGTTTGCGTTGCTATTATCCAATGCATTGTTATTCAAATGCTGCATAGATTGCATCTTTTTCGCCGTTATGGACAGCTATTAATGTTCATTTACATATATCATTTGGTGTTGAGACACATATATATTGTGCTAGCTTTGTTAATATAGGGAAATAAATTCATTAACTTTGAATAAACTGATGTGGTTATTCATGGCCGAAAGGTCATGGCTCGCCAAAATGTTTTCTGGATTAATTGTTAAGTGTTATGTTGATCAGGGTATTGCTTATGTTCGTTATTGATTATTGATTTGATTAAATTGATTGATCTCGGGTGAAGAGAGTCCCACTTGGTCAAAAGATTCATCGACCCAAGAGCGTCCAAATATAGGTAAATTATTAGTACGGAACGCTCTATCAGTAGATGGTAGCAGAGGACGGTTACGACTTTTGGGACCCCACTCGAAAGGTATATGGTGTTGAATTAGATTTTTCTTGGGTAAAACAGATTGAGAGAATGATGATGCCCTAAGTCCCCCGCGACTTTCCCGGGATCTCGGAGCTTGCGAATGGAGAGAGTGGAGGTGTGAAATCGGCGTTGGCGGTACTAGTGACGGTATGAGTGAAGTCAGGGTTTTGCGCTTGCACAGCTTATTGCCGCAGATTGTTTGAAAAGGTTGCGAGGATTTTAGAGAATAGCGGAGGTGCGACTCCGAGTGTGAGAGTAGGGAAGTCGTCGAACTTCATGTGCATGTGGCGCTTTGTGCAGAAAAAGGTCCACGTGGTTGTTGTTGTTGAGACGGGCCCTGCGAGGTCAAGAGACTCCGGAGTATGTTGAAAAGTGTATGAGACACTTGTTTTATGTTGTGGTCTGGTCGGTTTAGTAGGTTGACCGGGCGTGGTCAACGAGTCGGTACGTGTGTTAAGGGAGTGAAAGAAAACTTCGACTTCGGGCTTTGACAAATTCTAAGTGCACTAGAATAGATCATTGACAAGTTGAGAGCAGAGTCTGCGGGTCAGATTTGCTTGCGAAAGTGGGGACCGAGAAAGATGGAATAACTGCCGAGGCTAGTGAAAAATCCCTAAGGTCCTGAAGCGATTGTGTTACCCTTCCTGTAGTAAACCGACAGATCTGTTTTATTATTATTTGGTTGCTCGCGATACATGCCAGAAGTTGTTACGAGAGGAGCTGAGTGAAGGAGGACTAGCCGCGAGGCTTTGTCAGCCGCAGTGTGTGTGAGTGTGACGTCACTAGGAGCCGCGCTGGGATAGGTTGGTTGCAAAGAAGGGTCGCGCACGGATTGGACGCAGTCCGTGGGGCTCGATTGGAAGGGGAAAGGCAAGCGAAGAGTATTCCGGGAATTAAAGTCACTTATTGATTACAAACTTTGTGAAATAAAAGACGAGAAAATGAAATTTTTTAAAGCATTAAAGAGTGCGATGAAGGGGGAGTCTTACATTAAAGCGAGCGTAGGAGAGGAGACGCCACCCGAAGGTACACCAGCTTACATTGTAATGGAGGAAAAAGGGGTAGCTCCGTGCCTTTGGCTAAAGCAATGGCACAAGCTGACAGAGAAACATGGGAGCGTAGCGTTCCCGATCCATGGGACATTCAATATAAGGATCCTAGAGAATTTGAGATTCGCGATGTACGACATGAAGGTACCTCCAAGGCCAGCACAGTTTGAGGCTCTAGCGATTTGGGAACTAATGGCTAGACAGCAACAGCAAAATAAGTTCGAGACCAGGATAAGAAAGGTAGAAAAGACACTAGCGGACGCTAGGTGGGATAATGCACAGAAGGTGTGGAGGTCAGAAGTATTGCAGGGGATAAAATTGTTTCCCGCAATTGCTAAGGAAGAAGAGGCGACAGGCAAGAAAGTTACCTGCAAGACAAACGGGAGGTGTTCCAAAGATAGAGAGGACGAGGAAAAGTTAAGGAGAGAAGAGGAGTTAGAGGATGAGGAGTTAATCATGCAATTGCTGAACGACCGTCCACCACCTTATGCAGAGAGTGGACGAGGTCCAAGTACCAGTTCTGCCCCTCCGGCACCGGTACAGAATAATGAAACTCCGAGTTCAGAAACGCCATCGGGATCTAAGGACCCGAGTTTACTGTTCACCCCGCAGATACCGCAGGTTAGGAGAATATATCCAGATGTGCCTATATTGAAAACAGCAGAAAATTATCAGCCGCAGGTCCCAAGGTACTACAGCAGTGACAACAGTACGGGAATGATCCTAGATCCAACCGTAATGGGAGTACAGAATGGTCGCAACCCAACATTGGCACAAGCTGAATCAACCCAGTTTTTGATGCCTCAAAAGCAGATGCAGGGGGGAACCGCACATGCTCAGATGACGGGGAGTCAGATGGGCATGCCGGCAATGATGACCCATAGTGTGGGAATGAACATGCCTCAGAACATGGGGAATGGACAGAACGCAGATGCGATATCCCTACCCATTACTGTAGGTCCACCGGTACCTTTGTACATTCAGCCTAACTCAGGTATGAGCGGTCAAGGATCAATGGTGCAGAGTGGGACGGAAAGGAGGTGCATACAAAACACTCCAGAGACAACTCCGATAGCGGCTCTGCCAACTGGATCTGGGTCCTTGATGGAGTTCAGTCCCATATGTGCTCAGTCAACAGTGGTGAGGTCGAGTCCCCCACTGATGATACCGCTATCATCGAGCACTGAAAAGTTGCCGCAACCATCAATGGCAGTCGATGTGAATGCTACACTGATGGGGTTGAATGCGCAACAGCTGACACAGTGGTTCAACAGTCTGAATTCCACACAAAGCTCAGCCAGTGGGAAGGGAGAAGACTATCTGAATAGGGTCAGGTTGAACATGGAAGCAGAAGAATTGGTGGAAGGGACTATGGGTGTGAATAGGTTAGAGTCCTACTCGGAAGAAGAGCTGAGGTATCTATGTCCTAGGATTACGAGAGAAGTGAACAAGGTACATAGAAGGTTGCAAGAAATAGCTGACAAAAACGGGGTTGAGATAGACAAGACAAAACACTTGAGCAGGAGCTATAGATTGGATTTCGGGACCACAGACTTTGAACACATGAGGTCAGCAGGCATGAAAACGCACCTTAGAGAATTGCTGCAGAGTGCACAAGTGTGGAGGTGCTTAGACAAATGGGAAAGCAGATGGGTAAAGAAAAAGGAAAAGAGGAAAGACAGTGTCCCAGAGCACAACGAGAAAAGACCACAGAGTAGTGATGCAATAACCATGTTACCAATGAGGGAGACAGCAGGGGGAAAATTAATACATGTACCGTGGCACAGGAGCAACATTCAGTCTTTTACGGATGAATTTCCCAAACTGAGAGAGAAACCGATTGAATGGTATCAACAGACTGATAGGTTTGTGAAGCTTGCAAAATGTCTTTGGGAAGATCTGAACACCCTCTTTGAGATTGTGGTTCCGGCAGATTTGTGGGAGGATTGCAAAAGGGCTGTAGGTTGGCCGACAAGTGAACCAGAGAGAGACAGGGATACGGGTGCACCATCACCTATGGTGATGAGCTTGTACTATAAGGTGATTGAGCATTTGAAGACGAAAGTTGCCGCGAAAAATGTGGATTGGCAGAAGATTGATCGAACTGCCCAAGAGGCTAAAGAGTCGATTCATGGTTACTATGAGAGGTTGTTGAAGGCGTTCAAGAACTACAGTGGCACGGAAACAATAGAGGCGAAGGACATGCTTCATTTTGTGTTTAGATTCGTGGAAGGGCTGAGACCAGAGATAAGTCAGATGATAAAGACGCATTTGATTTGTTGGCAGTCGAAACCTATTGATGAGGTGTTGAATTATGCGAAATACTGTAGCGACGAAATTGAAGTGAAACAGAAAAGGTTGAAAGAGAAAGTGATGATGATGCAACTTAAAGCAGCTCAGACAGGTCTGCAAGGGTTGCAAGGGTTCCAACAGCAGATACCGCAGCCGCAGCCGCAGGGAAATATGGTGTTTCAGCCACAGGCGAGAGGCAGAGGCAGAGGAGGTTTTTGGAGTAATGGTCCGGATTTGAACACTGTTGTAATTCCGAATGGTGTGCAGGCAATGAAAAGGGTGATGCCGTGTCACGTGTGCGGAATCGTCGGTCATTGGAAACGCGAGTGCCCGATGGTGGTGCAGGAAGGTGCAGGTGTTGGTCAGCAAAACAATGATGTCAATGCATTCCAGACAATGAGGGGACCGAAAATGAGAGGTCCAAACCCAAATTTCCAGACCATAAATCAGCTGCAGGGATTACAGCCCATGCAGCCGCAGCAGATGCAGATTCCCCGTATGCAGATGACGCAAATGCAGCCAATGCAACAGCAGTTTCCCATGGTACCTAATCAGCAAATGCAAATACCTTTGGCACCAGTGAGTCAGCAGCAAGTGATGGTTCCTCCACAGGTCTCGGGTCAGGTGATGAATACAAATGGCACCGTACAACAGTTCCCATTACACAGTGAGAATGGAATAAACAATGTATGGGAGAGTGAAAGTTCAGATGAGGAGGGAAATTGTGTGCTTGCAGCATCCTTGGAAGTTGATCAAAAGGGTCCATATGTGGAGGGAAGAGTTATGGGTCATAGTGTTTCATTCTTGGTTGACACAGGAGCCACACGTTCAACTGTTAGGAGCATTGAAGTACCAAATTTGCCACTCTCAGGGAGAACAGTTCAAGTAGTGGGAGTAGCAAACAGGCACCTGACGAACCCAATCACAGATCCAGTACCAGTCAGAATAGGTAACTATCAAGGGTCACATAAATTTGTGGTATGTGACTCAAGCCCGATAGCACTGTTAGGGAGAGACCTGTTGTGCAAATTGGGATGTTCGATTATGTGTTCGAACGATGGAATTAGAATTCAGACGAGCAGTGATGGGGAAGAAGAGGACAGTGTAGAAGGGGAGGAGATGGAAACTGTCGATGAAGAATATCCTCTGATTAACCTTTTTCCGATGATAACTGAAGAAGATATTCCAGCTGAATTACGGGAAACAGTCGGAAAGGAAGTGTGGGATATGACAGGAAAAGAGGTGGGATTGATGAAAGGAGTGGAACCAGTGAAAGTGACCGTAAAACCCAATGTAACCTTTCCCCAGACCCCACAATACCACATGGCACAAGACACCCTCATGAAAGTCGCCCAACTCATTGACGAGTTTGTAAAACAGGGAGTACTGAAAGAAGTGTTAAGCAGTCCATGTAATTCACCAATCATGGGACTAATAAAGCCGAGTGGAAAGGTCCGAATAGTGCAGGACTTGAGGAAAATAAATGACATCATAATTAAATGTTGCCCTGTAGTACCGAATCCAGCTGTGATAATGTTTCAAGTCCCTTGCGATGCCGAGTGGTTCTCAGTCATTGATTTGTCACAAGCATTCTTTTTGGTGCCTCTTCATGAGGACAGCCAATTTCTCTTTTGTTTCAAATTCTTAGACAGAGTTTACAGTTGGTGTCGAATTCCTCAAGGGTTTTCGGAGTCACCGTCAATTTTCAATCAGATTCTAAAGAAAGACTTGGAAGCGTTAGAATTGCCATTCGAGTCAACCCTAGTACAGTACATCGATGACTTACTGATTGCTTCTAAGACAGAAAGTGGCTGCACAGCCGACACCATTGCCCTACTGAACCATTTGGGAAGGAATGGACACAAGGTGTCTCCTTCAAAGTTGCAGTTCTGTCAGAAGAAAGTAAAATACTTGGGTCATCAAATAGAGAAAGGGTCACGGAGAATAATGAAGGAAAGAATAACAAGTGCGCTCCAAATGAGTCCACCAAAGACGAGGAGGGAGGTGAGGAAGTTTTTGGGGATGGTGAGCTACTGTCGCCAGTGGATTCCCAACTTTTCAACTCTAGCAAAGCCTTTACTGAAACTGACCCAGAAGGATGCCTTGGATGAAATTGAGCTGAAAGGAGATGAGATGGATGCTTTTATTGAATTGAAAGAATGCATGTGCAGGGCTCCAGCTTTAGGTATGCCTGATTACACAAAGCCTTTCACATTGTTTTGTCATGAACGTGATGCATGTTCTTTGTCTGTCTTGACCCAAGCCCATGGTGGCATAAACAGACCAGTAGCGTATTTTTCAGCTACTTTGGATCCGGTCGCAGCAGCACTGCCAGGGTGTTTGCGCGCCGTAGCAGCAGTTGGTATCAGCCTCACTCAGAGTGAAGGAATAGTGATGGGACACCCATTAACAGTCATGGTCCCTCACTCAGTTGAGATACTTTTGACCCGCTCCCGAACGCAACACATGACTGGAGCAAGACTCACAAGGTATGAAACAATAATTCTGGGCTCACCGAATGTGCAGCTGAAAAGGTGCACTACGTTGAATCCAGCAACCTTGCTTCCCGGTGAAAATGCTGAAATTGAGAACGCTGAAGACGTCGAGCATGACTGTCTTCAGGTGACTGAATTTTGCACAAAACCTCGACCTGACATTAAGGATACTAAGCTTGATGAAAATGACCAAATTGTTTTTGTTGATGGGTCATGTTTAAGAGATGCATTGGGAATATTGAAAGCAGGATATGCTGTATGTACTGTAACAGGTGTCTTGGAAGCATCCTGGCTTCAAGGAGTCTATTCCGCACAAGTAGCAGAGCTTGTAGCCCTTACTAGAGCATGCCAACTGTCTACATTGATGAAGGTTACCATTTACACTGATAGTCAGTACGGGTTTGGAATTGTGCACGACTTTGGGCAACTATGGTCACAGAGAGGTTTCCTGACCTCTTCAGGGTCCCCAGTGAAAAACGGGGAGAGAATAAGGGAATTGTTACACGCCATTCAGATGCCAGCCGAAATTGCAGTGGTAAAGTGTAGTGCTCATACAAAGGGACAGGACTATGTTTCTCTGGGAAATGCATATGCGGATCAAGTCGCAAGATTTTGTGCCTTGAACTGTATATTGCTCAGGGATGAATGGAATTTGATAAGTGAACCAGAACTCGAACCAGCTGAAGTATTTGCCTTGAAGGTCGTGGATACAATGGATGAACTAAAAGCATTACAGAATAGCGTCAGGGAGGATGAAAGAGTTTCCTGGATTAAGTCACAATGTACAAAGAGACCAGATGAGTTATGGGTTTCAAATGAGGGAAAATTAGTTTTACCAAATAGTCTCTTATCGCAGCTAGCGCGGTTCTATCATGGGCAGGCTCACCTAGGGAGAGATGCCATGATAAGATTGTTCAAAACTGATTGGTTTAACCCCAGATTCCGTCAGGTTGCAGAAGCAATTTGTCATCGATGTGTCATTTGTCAGCAGATGAACCCAGGAAAGGGAACGGTTGTGAACGTGAGCCACATTGGTAGGGCGGGAGGCCCGTTCAGCAGAATGCAGATGGACTTTATTGAGGTGCCTGTGCATGGAGGTCTGAAGTATGTGTTGGTGATTGTGTGCATTTTTAGTCACTGGATTGAAGCATACCCCACACGTAGAAATGACAGCCTTACAGTTGCAAAACTATTGTTGAGGGAGTTGATACCACGTTTCGGATTCCCGATCTCTTTAGAATCAGATAGGGGAAGTCACTTCAATAATGAGGTGATAAAGTTACTTTGCGCAGCGCTGAACATTGAGCAAAAACTGCATTGTAGCTATCGCCCAGAGGCCTCAGGACTGGTGGAACAGATGAATGGTACCCTGAAATCAAGAATGGCGAAAATATGTGCATCGACAAATTTGAAATGGCCTGACGCATTGCCTTTGGTGTTAATGTCAATGAGAAACACCCCTGACAGAAAGACTGGATTGTCCCCGCACGAAATTCTCATGGGCAGGGCCATGAGACTTCCTGCAGTTCCCGCAAACGCGCTTTTGAATATTACAGATGATATGGTGTTAGACTACTGCAAAGGTCTGGCTGACGTGGTTCGCTCTTTCTCTCACCAGGTGGAAGCAACCACCTTGCCACCGATCCAAGGTCCAGGACACACACTGAAAGCAGGTGACTGGGTCGTGATAAAGAAGCACGTGAGGAAGTCGTGTCTGGAACCCCGTTGGAAAGGCCCTTTCCAAGTGATCCTGACGACCACTACCGCTGTGAAGTGTGCGGGAGTTCCCAACTGGATTCACGCCAGTCACACAAAGAAGGTGTTGTGTCCCACAGATGAGGAAGTGGAAGCGCTGAAACTGCCAGTACCTGATAACAAAGTGCCGAGCGCTGAGACAGAGCAAAACAGAACTAGAAGCGAACAGGCAGAAGAAGAAGAGAGAGAAATATTCTCTGAGGACGAAACAACCAATTCACTTGGGGAAGACCAAGGAGAAACCTCAGACAGCGACGAAGCAGCTGAGGGTGACAAAGAGCCTGAAGCAGCTGAGGGTGACAAAGAGCCTGAAGCAGCTGAGGGTGACAAAGAGCCTGAAGCAGCTGAGGGTAGCAAAGAGCCTGAAGCAGCTGAGGGTAGCAAAGAGCCTGAAGCAGCTGAAGGTAGCAAAGAGCCCGAAGCAGCTGAAGGTAACAAAGAGCCTGGAGAAAGTAACGGTGACAAAGGGCTCGAAAGAGGTGAAGAAGCAGGAGAGCCTGATCAGAGGAGGGCTTTCCCAGAAGCAGACGGTATAGAAAAAGAAAAGAAAAACCTGATTGACTCCCCAGAAGGAGGGAACAAGGCAGAACAGAACGAAACTGTTCAAACTTCCACAGAAGAGATCGCAGGTCCATCAAGTGGACACAGTGCAAAGAGGAGACAAAGTATATCACCAGTAAAACTAAGAACTAGAGAAAAGTTGAACGACAGTGAAAGGCCAAGAGTGAAAGAGAAAAGAAAGGAAGTGTCTGTTGTGGTACCAACATCAAGTGAAGAAAAAGACTTGGCCAAAGAGGAAAGTACCAGTGAGGCAGAATCGAAAAGAGATGCAAAATTGAAAAGGAAAAGTATACCAAACAGGAGATATTCCGGTCCAGAATGGGCATATGTAGTCAATGACGATTGGACTGACGAATTTGTATCTCTTAGCCTCGAGAACGAAGAAGAAGAGATACCAATAGAAAAGAAAAGTTTTATGGACACTATTGATTGAATGACATTGCTTGCTATAATCTAACGTGATACAACCAGCTGAGACATTGCTAAACCGAATGAGACATTTGCTAACTTGATAAGACCTTGATAACCTGATTGACTCTTAAACCCGATTTGAGACAA
Source organism: Pleurodeles waltl (assembly GCF_031143425.1). Lineage (NCBI taxonomy): Eukaryota > Metazoa > Chordata > Amphibia > Caudata > Salamandridae > Pleurodeles > Pleurodeles waltl. The sequence goes on along the minus strand of NC_090437.1, from coordinate 1,131,939,572 downwards.
CGTTGCTAACTTTGAAAAAAAAAAAAAAAAAGTGAACTCTGAAAAAAGTGAACTTTGAAAAAAAAAAAAAAAAAAAAGACAGAGTTATTGCCGAATTGAGACAAATGCTGCTAACCGATAAGTGACTGGGCTCCTGAAGAAAACTGTGTGAACATTGCGCTCGTTCAGCTTTGTAACTAATTGCTAAATCGTTTTCTTTATAAGTGCTTCTAGCTCTCTGATTCTATACAGATCATGGCTACACAAAACAGTAGAGTGAAATATTGTAAATATGCGTGTATAGGCTTGATAACTGCATGTGTACTAATAATAATGGCAATAGTGCTTGCAACGCGTGGTAAGGGTGAGAATGAGAAAATTGATGCTTAAACAGCTCACGCACATAGGGAAAACCTTACCTGCTCGCTCTCTGCAGTAGAAATAAGCTTTTTAGATCGCACAGATGATAGAAGGGCACAAATGAATGCGAAATTAGAAAAGGAGCTAAGTAAGAGGACATCAGTAGACAATTATGCTTTTGCCGCAATAAAAACACAAGGGAGAATAGCTTTAGACGCTTGGCATGTAGGGAAATTTTGTATATATCGTGGTGAATCTTATTATGATAACATTTTCGTGGGAGCGAGTGAATGTAAACATACTTTATCTTTAAGGCCAAATGGACATTCATGCTGAACGGACTTGACCCTGTCATACCTGGTGTATATTACATTTGTGGGCATATTGCCTATTATCGTCTTCCAAAAGGGTGGTGGGGGAGATGTTATTTGGGTATGGTGTTCCCAAAGGTTTATCAACTGGATGACTTATCAGTGATTCCAAAGACGTCTGGATCTCATCGTATCCAGAAAAGAGAGACCGCCGCTGCTGTGGTAGGAGATATATTTGGAGCCATGATTCCTTCATTGGGAGTTGTGTTGAATTCCATCAAAATAAGAAAGTTGTCTACTATAGTGGATAACATGTTGACAAAGTTTTCAGGTGCTATAATCCTGATGGATGCTGAACTTGCAGCAGAAAGAGCTATGACTCTTCAAAACAGGCTTGCCCTAGACATTCTTTTAGCAAAGGATGGCGGCGTTTGCAAAATGCTTAGTGCGCGTCACTGTTGCACGTATATACCAGACAACAGTGTGAAGATTAAAACAATGCTTGCTAATCTAACAAAAGAGAGTGCAGACTTGAAGGAATTGAAAGAACCAGGAGTTTGGGAGAAGGTTGGAAAGGGAATTGCTTCAGTGGGAAATTGGCTTGGTGGCATTTGGAATGGAATATTACTAAAAATAATACAGGGAATACTAATAGTACTAATTTGCATCTTAGGGATTTGGGGAATAAAGAGAGGAATAATAATGATCATGGCAAGAATTAAGAGAAGGAAGGAAGAGAAAATGATGAAAAGAATGGCAGAAGAATACAAAGCAAGAACAAGGGGAGCTAAAAGGAAAAGAGAACTGACAGAATTTTAATGGAATAAAATTTGTGGGAATAGTTTTGTGTGATGACAAGTAGTCATCAGAGGAGGGATTGATGACGCGGAAATGAAGGTTTTACATTTATTAGCGCATAAACGTAGTGTTGCAATAATCAAGTGTGACTTTAACCGAACTAATAAAGATTGTACGGGGACAAATGTGCCCTCAGAGTAGTTCGCCAACATTTATAAGCGTGCTTTATATAACGTGATGTATTAGAATTGTACTAATCTGACATAACCGTAAATGAGTGCCATGATTTGCTTGTTTGAAAGGTTTTAACTTAGCATAACTTTAGTGGAGGCTTCGGCCTAGTTGCCTTGTCTCACGGTTTAGATGCTTGTGTTTTTCTAATGTGCTAATAAACGTGTATTTCTGCTTGAAGCTGTACTTTTCCAGTGAGATCGGTTCACATGCTTATCTTTAAGGTTTCGTGCCAGCCTGGCATCTTCTTCTTTGCTCCAAGGTCAATCTGCAGGTGCGGACAATGGAAGCTCTGAAAGTGAGTTAATTGGTAAAATATGTTGCAACTTATGTTCCCGACTCCAAGGATAATGTATGCCTAGGTAGAAGCTTGTGAATTGTAGTTTTTGATTGGACAATTTGAGGCCAACCTATGAACCCTCCAATGGAAGACCCTACTGGATTTGAACTGTTGTTTATTTAAACCCGGTGCACAAGAAGAAAGTGGCCATTTTCTGCAGCCATTTTTAGCTATCTGCCATAGCCATTACCCATCGGACATTACAGCCATTTGCCATTTGCCATTAGCCATCGTCCATTGCCCATTGCACCCATTGAGGACAATAGACATTGCAGGCATTGCAGCCATTATGGCCCATCTTGCCGACTTCGTCATTTTGCCATCTTCTACGATGCCAATTGATGTTCGACGCCAATTTTGAATGAGACTTTGATGCTTTCTCTAATCGAGAGAAAGAGACTTTAAGTAATTCTTGCCCTAGAGACTTTAACTTTGAACTGCCCCTTTGCATGAAGTAGTAGTTTATCTTGCCGCCGTGAGGCAATTGTCCTGTCCACCCTGCCCCTTTGCCCCGTCCCATGCTGATCGAGAAACCGGTACCTGTGAGACGAAGACTTCCTTGAATGCTGATTGAACTTGGTAAATATGAAAGGAAATTGTACAATTGCATTGTGTTTCTTTTAGGTAACCAACTGCTGATTTTTTTATAAGAGCCCTAGTTAGGAGTTTTCTAAATTAATGTTGCTAAATTGTTTTTGCATGAAGTCCCACATGCAGATGCTAATTTGAGGTTAGAGGAGGATTCATTTGTTGCACGATGCAATTTGTGACCTTGTTATGCTGACTAATGTATGCAATTAGCTCATTACAGATTATAGTTTTAGTGGTTTGCGTTGCTATTATCGAATGCATTGTTATTCAAATGCTGCATAGATTGCATCTTTTTCGCCGTTATGGACAGCTATTAATGTTCATTTACATATATCATTTGGTGTTGAGACACATATATATTGTGCTAGCTTTGTTAATATAGGGAAATAAATCATTAACTTTGAATAAACTGATGTGGTTATTCATGGCCGAAAGGTCATGGCTCGCCAAAATGTTTTCTGGATTAATTGTTAAGTGTTATGTTGATCAGGGTATTGCTTATGTTCGTTATTGATTATTGATTTGATTAAATTGATTGATCTCGGGTGAAGAGAGTCCCACTTGGTCAAAAGATTCATCGACCCAAGAGCGTCCAAATATAGGTAAGTTATTAGTACGGAACGCTCTATCACCGGTTCGCTGGTGTTGGTGCGTCCTACCTTATATTTGTTTTGATAATTTATTTATAAGGGGACACGTAAGAGTAAACAGCCATCTAGCCCTCATGAGGTCGAATTAACCTTTGGACTCAGGTAGGTGTGAGTGTTTGGCTCTGAACAAAACAAAGTAAACAATAAGCAAAACAAAACAAAACAATACCATCATTAATCAACATTCGAGTCAGTAATGTATACACCATGACATATTTGATCATGAATAATCACCACACCAGTTGAGTAAAGTTCAAACAATTATTGCCCTTTAGATTAAGATCAGATAAACTAAGCGCAAAACCAAATTCTAAAGATACATGAATAACACAGGTTGACCAAACCTTCTAAAGAATCTCAGCTTTGACAAAATCTGAATTATTAGGCACTCAAAAATCACAATACAGAATAACCGCAATATCAGATGCACAATTGAGATTGAATACATTGAGCTAACACAGATGTATTATTCACAATTTTGCGCAGCCAAATTCAGAATGTGACAATTTAACTATTACCCTAATTAGATTAAGCAGGTTGGACCTCATGCAAAAAGAAAAAGAAGACAAAAACGAATTTGGAAAACATCTATCTACGGTGCTAGCAAAAATAGCGGTTGGGTTTCTAGAAGAGAAAGACATGTAAAAACATGTAAACCTGCAAGAAAGACAAATGCACGCATGGGTTCAGCGGGCAGTGAAGTCTTCTTCACTGGAGCATCTTCTGGTCATCATAAGTGGACAGTGACATATATGAGAACAGTTCAGTAACATTTGGTCTTAATGCATCTGAACTTTAAGTGGTTCATGGCACATTATTTCACTAACAGAAATAATAACACATCTGAATACAGCAAAGGACAAAGCAAAATCTCTCAAGTGTGAGCTTCAGCAAGAAAAAATAAGTCTCACTTCAGAAAGAGAGAATAAGACTGAAGTGACATCACCTAAACATTGCTATATTAAAGTCCCAGAAAAATAACTAGCTAATCTACCTTTGGTCAGACTAAGAGGTGGTTAGGACGGAACCAATTAAACTAAAACACATTTCTTCCTGTTGCATTCCTCATGTTCCTTTTCTCTCTCATTGGTTCAGTTTCTTTCAGTGTCATCACCAGTTTCCTGTTGCAGAGATACTACATAAAACTACTGAAAATCATTGTTCTCTATGGAACACTATCTAACAAGAACTAATAAATGTTGCAATATAAGTGTATTTCCCTCCACATCAACAGGATGCTTCAGGAAGGACAGAACATTGGCAGTGACTTTCCACTTAAATCAGCAATTTCCAAACATCACATTATTTATTCTGAATTAGCTTACCATAGGCCTGTCTAAAAACGTAGTAAAATGTGTAGCATACAAAATTTCATAAAACTCAAACTATTTATTTTCTGAACATGTAATTATTATTTTTTCATTACTCTCAGTTATTAAAACATAAAATACATTTAATTAGACAGTGATTTATTTTCATTTTCAAAATATCTGTGTTAATTATCAGTGAAGGCCTCATTTTTATTTCAGCCTTGCACTTTTAAATGCACATTTTTCTTTCAGTTAATCATTCAATTTTATTAGGAATTTTCACACTCTAACACCGGCACTGCCACTTTTAAGCCGGCTGATGGCCTGGCAGTGCTGGCTGTATTAATCCGCCAGGGAAGCGCTGCTAGCAGCACTGGCCTGGGGATTACGACCCCTGTGTCCGCCAGCTTTTCCATGCAAGGGCTGGTGGAGACAGGTTGCCGGGGGCCCGATGGGGGCACCTGTACTGCCCGTGCTCTTGGCCCCGTTGCGCTTTTCACTGCCTGAATAACAGGCAGTGAAAAGCGTGACAGGTGCTGTCACACCCAACGCACTGCAACTTGCCACTGGCTCTATTGCGAGCCGGCATTAATGTTTTGGTGAGTTTCCCGCTGGGCCAGCGAGAAACTCATAACAGGGCCAGCGGGTGGAAAACTGGAGTGGTGGTTTTCCAGCCCAAAGAGTTTGGTGGGTGGCCTCTGCCACCTGCCAAACTCATACTGAGGCCTTTATTGTTTCTGCTCCATTACATATACTTAGATTGGGCTTTGGCAAGGTCAGTCCCTTACTCATGGTTTAAACACTTTGCTTTCTGCTCGTGATTCAATAGCTCTTCTGTAATTGTGTTTGTCCTGCACTGGAGCATTTTAATCTCATAATGTTATGATTGGGCGAGTTGTATGATTTTACTTCATTCGTGAGCCGTCTTTTTGTTTTATAATGTTAGCAGTCCATGCAAGTGCATGTGTTTTATCTCTCCCTACTTATTCATCTACCACCTTTTGCATGCTCTCCTTCATCAACCCTCTCCCTGCTCCATGTTTAAAATATGTATCTTTTTAATGTTTGTATTGTGTTTTTTTCAAGGGCCGGGCAGCTTCAGAGTGTTGCCGGCCACTCCCTTGCACTTTTGCACAGGTGTGCACTTGCTCCATATTTTTTTCACATTTTATTTATTGTTGTAACACGGCTTCCTGCCATCTTAGAATGACAAATTAAAAATGACTGCCATGTATCCATGTATCACAATTTGTATAAGATTCTTTGTTGGCTACATGAAAAAGTACTATTTTATAGTCCATTATTCAATTTACATGTCTCTCAATTGCAAGAAAGAAGAAATAGTGAGAGAGCTTCACCTTGTTTTGCCCCTCATGCAAATGATACGAGTGATATGACGATATACAGTGGTAGGAGTATGACATTTTCAAAGGTGTCTGCTTTTGAAAAAAAATATGGTATTTTAGTCATAGCAATGTATGTAGACATTTAAGCAAACGAGAAACTCTGATGTGACTGAAGGGAAAGCCATCTTTCACTATGCAGTCCCATTGACTGATCTGAACATCTGGGTCCTGATTCTCAATGCATTGAATGTACTGATAAACTATCTTTTTACTCATAACCATATCAAAGGGACAGCATTATTGTGTCTACTATTATTTTGATGTGGTAGTTTCTTCGGACTGCCAGGGGTACTGGTCATGTGACCTGGATTGGGTGGTGATCGAAGGGATGAAAAGAATAAGATGTTGATGAAATAACGTATAAATGTATTATCTATAGGGCAAAGAAGATCGATTGTGATTTAGCAATAGGACCATGTCCTACCTGTCCAGGAAGCTTTTCAATGGGTTTAATTGTTTGTAGGTAATATACCTGGGTTCAGCAATCTCTTCACCAATGGACAGGTTTTAAGGTGTCAATTCAGTGAGTTTGTGTTAAATGGCTGTTTTCTAATAAATGTGAGATGGAAATCTCATTTGTATGGCTTTGCACTTGTAGTATAAAGGGAGTCAGGGACTCCATGACAGGGGAGAGCCTGTAAAATTTCTATGTGCTTGTTAGCAGCCTAGCGGTAGAGAACAAGATTGCACTGATATGGAATAAATGTATTATAGGAAGGTTTGTGTTCACCAGAGCTCGAATTGCAGTTTTGTGTGGCAAGAATTATGCAGCAAATACACCTTCACTGCATGGGCTCACCTTCTCTACCTTGGATTTCTGGATTTTCTGTTTTTTTCTGGACCCTGCTTTTGCTGGTATTAGGACTCTGAGCATTGTGACAATGTTACCCATTGCTACAGTGCGGGTGCTGTGGCCCTAAAACAGTATCGTTTTTTACTACTCTTTTGATTTAGCTTCATTAGAAATTCGAATTATGTTAAATGTAGCAAACAGAACAATAATTAGGCATTATTTAGGTGCCCAACATAGAGTCTCCTCAGGAGGGTTTAACAAAAGTGTGATTGTCTTCATATTATACACTATCAATTAGAAGAGGTGGAAACCTTCAGAGTGGGTTCACGTCTTCCAAAATTAACAAACAATAATTAGGGGGTGAAACCACCAGTAACCCTTCTTAACTGGAGAATCATTTCCTGTTTGAGAAAGAACTCTCACCCACCAGTGAGTATTCATCATTGGTATGCTTCTTCATCAAGTCCTCACCCCTAACCCCTATTGTGCCTGGGTGGGCTTAAGAAAAGAGCTCTTACTAAAGGGATTTTTGGTGGTATCTGAGCTAATTATAAAATTGTCTTGAGTCTCCTCTGTACAACATAGTATGCTTCTGGGTTCTCGGGCAAGTTTAAAAACCAAAAAGACATAGATGAGGACAAATGAGTGCTCCTCTGCATCTGAAGGAAGAGGGTGACATGTTTCAGCAACCATGGCCGAAGACGGGTCTTGTGGCTTTCCTCAGGAACTAAGAACTTCTAATCTCTATCTTCTATATATAAGGTAAGTCTCCTACACCAATGTTCATGACCCACTAGTTGTAGTCAAAAAGTGTTATGGTATAGGACAAAGACATGTATTCATACAAGTCATAATTACACACCCTTTGGGTTTATTGACTCCTATGATACCTGTGGTTAGCATATCATTATTATTTGTTACTTTTAAGTGATTTTCTAATGTCAAAGAGAACTAATCAATTGCAAAACTTTGTCATAGTTAAATATTAGCATATGTACAGAATAGAGAACTAAATTGGTTCCACTGCAGTGTTTCAGCAATAACACTAATATCTTGTGCTATATAAAAAAAGAATCAAATACAAAGTGCTTCCATTTCACAAAATTCTTCCCCTTTGTAGTGCAGTGCTTGCTGACCTAGATATGGTGATGTAGGGATCATTACCTGCAAACTGCTTTGGGAAGATTGGGAATTGTATGTGACATGAAATGATTTTGCACCTTTAGACAAGTGACTCATTGCCCGTGAACAAGCAGGAACGTGCAGCAGTGAGAGAAGAAGTTAGGAAAGGCAGGCTCCTGAGGACGTATCCTAGCTTCTTTCTTGCCTTTCGTAAAGAAACATAAATGTGCAACGTGGCATTGAAAATTACCCTCTCAGCAATGTTTATGTTGACTACAACACACAGCTCACAGTTCATGCACTTTTTCTACCCATTCGACCTGGTGCAGTAATCCTGATTAGAGAGCAAACCCATATTTGTGGCCAAACCAAGATTAAAATTAAAAGAGGGTGCAAATTAGGCACTCTTAGAAGGAGTTGGTAGAGTGATTTTTAACCAGATAAAGCCTGGCTCATAGTGTGCAGGAAAATAGCACCGATTCAGAGTTTGTGCTTTTATGAATGGGGACTAAGGGGTATATTTAAGAGCCTCTAGTGCCACTGGAGCGTTGCTTTACGTGGCGCTCCAATGGCGCTAACCTCTGCTCCATATTTACAAGGAGGTGTAACACATTTTTTTCTGTGTCAAAGGGGCGTGCAATGGGTGTAGCTGTGGGCATGCCACAGCAACACCATTGCATTTTGACGGTGCCTCAGATTTACAGATTTCGCTAACCTCTGCTCCATATTTACAAGGAGGTGTAACACATTTTTTTCTGTGTCAAAGGGGCGTGCAATGGGTGTAGCTGTGGGCATGCCACAGCAACACCATTGCATTTTGACGGTGCCTCAGATTTACAGATTTCGTAAATCTGAGGCAACGCCAAAATCTAATGCCACCACTGGGTGGCATTAGCAAGGCGCAATGAAGAGGAATACTTTTATTACTCCTCTTTTTTTGCTTTTTCTATGCGTGCTGCATTCTGCAGCACGCATAGAAAGAGCAAAATGCCAGAAATGATTGTTTCTGTGCGGGAAGGTGTCCCTTCCTGCACATAAACAATCATTTGAAAATAATGCTTTGGCACTTCTGTGTGTGCTGCAGAAGTGCCAAAGCACCATTAGTGATTGTTTATGTGCAGGAAGGGACACCTTCCCGCACATAAACACTCACATCCCTCAACACAGACATCCTTCACAGGGGTGCTCCATATTCAATTAAATATGGCACATCCCTTCATTCTGAAAATGACGGAGTGCAACACTGCCAATTTTGGCGCAGCGTCACGCTCTGTCATTTTCTCACAAACATGGGCCTCCGTCTCTTCTAAAGTCTTATTCCTAATTTTTGAGTGTAAATCGGAAAGGGGCGGTCATGGCACACAGTTTATACTGAACTCCATGTTATTAGTATATACTAAATGCACAATTTTCACTTGAGATCAATGAGGGCAAAGCTGTCCAGTTGTTGCACAGCAATATGTCCTAAAACATATTTTTTGCTTTCATTTGTCTTTTGAAAAAAATATCTCTAGTCCTCAACTAGTGCAACGATGAATGTGCTTGCTCAGTAGCTGATACTTACTGGATTTCAGAAATTACACAATATCAATTGATATTTGGTTAGGATGCCCAGATTGGTAAGTTTGCAGACTAAACGACTGCTAAAAGGCAGCTCACATGTTAAACAGTCAATGGTAAATGCAATATGTTTCGCCTATGTGATAATTCATTTTTTTATTGTAATTTTTATCTTGGTGAGCAGGTGTAAAGCTGGTATGTTAAACTAATATTTGTATGGGGGTACCTGAATGCCAGAAGGTAAGGGTGTGACATGCAAAATGTGTGCATGTTCACCGATAGATGTAATGAAAATAATAACACTGTCTCTGTGGGACACTGCACGAGAATAAGGGAAAATATTACAATGGGCTGAGCCAGGGAGAACAAAATTAGCAGGCTAGTATGAAGATCTTAGGCATAGAAGACTTACTGGTTCTTCTAGAAAGAACAGTGTAATATAAACCTATAGAAATCGAGGAAACAGACCAGGAAGAGTGATTTTTCCATGTGAATATCCATCAACCTGCATCACAATAGGCGAGCCGTAGATGAAGAGCTGTCCTATGGAAGTCAGTACGCATGCACACACTAAACCCAGCTGGCACTTCGCAGGCGTATTTGAATGAAGTGCAATGAAAACGAGCCTTGGGCCACTAATTGTTGAAATGGCAGCCTTCCTAAGGGTGTGGGAACAATGTAAGGAAAAGGAGAGGAACCCACACAATGAGTCTTGTTAAGGGAACACAAGCAGACAGGAACTGATATGAGGTGAATTAGGGCATAGAGAACCTGCCAGTAGGGCCCTTAAGGATAAGGAGAGAAGGGCATGAGGTTGAGGAAACCTTGTCAGCAAAACGTAGAAACGGGTGACAGTTCTGCATGTGTCATTAAACCCTGGCCCATATTTATACTATTTTTGCGCTGCATTTGCCTAATTTTGTGACGCAAAAATGGTGCAAACTTATAAAATACAATTATATTTTCTGTTTGCGCCGCTTTTCGGTAAAAAAATTATGCAAATGCAGTGCATAAAAAGTATAAATATTGGCCCTTGTGTTCTAAGCATTAAGAAATTCTGTTTACAATTACATTAATAAAATTAATAATATAATTTTTCTTATATTTAGTAGATTTTTCTTTTCAGATTGAAGCTCCTTCAATGTTGCAGACATGAAAATTTGTCTGCATATATTTTGAGCAATATTGAATGTCACAATTTAAGTGTCTCCACTTCCAAAACGTCATCAACTGCCAATAACCACCTTGCAGGAGGCTCTTTGGCTTTATGTTGGAATTATGCCAATGTTGACATACACGGTATATCCTCAATTCCTTCCTCAGAGTAATAACGCAATGCATCAGCTGTCTCTGAGAAAAACTTTTGAGTGTGCAAAACATACAATTACGCTATTGCCAAGGAGCTGATCCAAACCAAAGAGGGAGATGATCCCACATTTGATGTGACATGAGCCTTAAGCTGCAACATGAGGTGTCACACGGAAAGGCATTAGATAATTGTCTTATAGATTTCCTGCATTTTACTCCTTGAAAGAATTTGCATTTGGATTGACAGCTTGTATACAAATTCCAGCCCTGTGAGATTTGAGGTGGGTAAAATATTATATTCCCACATTATGGAGGGGAGTGCTGGCAGGTGACGGGTGGGAAGAGGGGTTGCAGCTGCACTCTATCCCAGTGGAGATAATCTCCAACTGCTATCGCGGCCCTGCGACTCGCTGTAATTAAGTTGTATTTATGTCTATCCCCCGTTCTTCTCATGGAATAAAAGAGAATGCAATAGGATATTTCAGTTCCCAAGGAATGCAGACTTTTTAGATCTTCTGCCACCACGTCCTTTCTCAATAAAGATGCATGACATATGTAAGAAGTTGGCTCTGTATGTGCTATTTCAAAGTAAGGAATAGCATGCACAGAGTCCAAGGGTTCCCCTTAGAGGTAAGATAGTGGCAAAAAGAGATAATACTAATGCTCTATTTTGTGGTAGTGTGGTCGAGCAGTAGGCTTATCAAAGGAGTAGTGTTAAGCATTTGTTGTACATACACACAGGTAATAAATGAGGAACACACACTCAGAGACAAATCCAGGCCAATAGGTTTTGTTATAGAAAAATATATTTTCTTAGTTTATTTTAAGAACCACAGGTTCAAATTCTACATGTAATATCTCATGTGAAAGCTATTGCAGGTAAGTACTTTAGGAACTTTGAATAATCACAGTAGCATATACACTTTTTTCATAAAACACAATAAGCTGTTTTAAAAGTGGACACAGTTCAATTTTCACAGTTCCTGGGGGAGGTAAAGTATTGTTAGTTCTTGAAGGTAAGTAAACCACCTACGGGGTTAAGATTGGGGTCCAAGGTAGCCCACCGTTGGGGGTTCAGAGCAACCCCAAAGTCACCACACCAGCAGCTCAGGGCCGGTCAGGTGCAGAGTTCAAAGTGGTGCCCAAAACGCATATGCTTCAATGGAGAGAATGGGGTGCCCCGGTTCCGGTCTGCCAGCAGGTAAGTACCCGCGTCTTCGGAGGGCAGACCAGGGGGGTTTTGTAGGGCACGGGGGGGACACAAGTCCACACAGAAAGTACACCCTCAGCAGCGCGGGGGTGGCCGGGTGCAGTGTGCAAACAAGCGTCGGGTTTCCAATGGGAGTCAATGGGAGACCAAGGGGTCTCTTCAGCGGTGCAGGCAGGCAAGGGGGGGCTCCTCGGGGTAGCCACCACCTGGGCAAGGGAGAGGGCCTCCTGGGGGTCACTCCTGCACTGAAGTTCCAATCCTTCAGGTGCTGGGGGCTGCGGGTGCAGGGTCTTTTCCAGCCGTCGGGATTTTAGAGTCAGGCAGTCGCGGTCAGGGGGCGCCTCGGGATTCCCTCTGCAGGCGTCGCTGTGGGAGCTCAGGGGGGACAACTTTGGTTACTCACAGTCTTGGAGTCGCCGGAGGGTCCTCCCTGAGGTGTTAGTTCTCCACCAGTCGAGTCGGGGTCGCCGGGTGCAGTGTTGCAAGTCTCACGCTTCATGGGTCTTTAAATCTGCTCCTCTGAAACAAAGTTGCAGTCTTTTTGGAGCAGGGCCGCTGTCCTCAGGAGTTTCTTGTTCCTCTTGAAGCAGGGCAGTCCTCTGAGGATTCAGAGGTCGCTGGTCCTGGAGAAAGCGTCGCTGGAGCAGGTTTCTTTAGAAGGCAGGAGACAGGCCGGTAGGACTGGGGCCAAAGCAGTTGGTGTCTTCTTTCTTCTTCTGCAGGGGTTTGCAGCTCAGCTGTCTTCTTCTTCGGTAAGTTGCAGGAATCTGAGTTCCTAGGTTCTGGGGAGCCCTTAAATACTAAATTTAAGGGTGTGTTTAGGTCTGGGGGGTTAGTAGCCAATGGCTACTAGCCCTGAGGGTGGGTACACCCTCTTTGTGCCTCCTCCCAAGGGGAGGGGGTCACATTCCTATCCATATTGGGGGAATCCTCCATCTGCAAGATGGAGGATTTCTAAAAGTTAGAGTCACTTCAGCTCAGGACACCTTAGGGGCTGTCCTGACTGGCCAGTGACTCCTCCTTGTTATTCTCATTATCTCCTCCGGCCTTGCCGCCAAAAGTGGGGCCGTGGCCGGAGGGGGTGGGCAACTCCACTAGCTGGAGTGCCCTGTGGTGCTGGAACAAAGGGGGTAAGCCTTTGAGGCTCACCGCCAGGTGTTATAGCTCCTGCCTGGGGGAGGTGATAGCATCTCCACCCAGTGCAGGCTTTGTTACAGGCCACAGAGTGACAAAGGCACTCTCCCCATGTGGCCAGCAACATGTCTCGAGTGTGGCAGGCTGCTAGAACCAGTCAGCCTACACGGGTAGTTGGATTAGGTTTCAGGGGGCACCTCTAAGGTGCCCTCTGGGGTGTATTTTACAATAAAATGTACACTGGCATCAGTGTGCATTTATTGTGCTGAGAAGTTTGATACCAAACTTCCCAGTTTTCAGTGTAGCCATTATGGTGCTGTGGAGTTCGTGTTTGACAGACTCCCAGACCATATACTCTTATGGCTACCCTGCACTTACAATGTCTAAGGTTTGGCTTAGACACTGTAGGGGCACAGTGCTCATGCACTGGTGCCCTCACCTATGGTATAGTGCACCCTGCCTTAGGGCTGTAAGGCCTACTAGAGGGGTGACTTATCTATACTGCATAGGCAGTGTGAGGTTGGCATGGCACCCTGAGGGGAGTGCCATGTTGACTTACTCGTTTTGTTCTCACCAGCACACACAAGCTGGCAAGCAGTGTGTCTGTGCTGAGTGAGGGGTCCCCAGGGTGGCTAAAGATATGCTGCAGCCCTTAGAGACCTTCCCTGGCATCAGGGCCCTTGGTACCAGGGGTACCAGTTACAAGGGACTTACCTGGATGCCAGGGTGTGCCAATTGTGGAATCAAAAGTACGGTTTAGGGAAAGAACACTGGTGCTGGGGCCTGGTTAGCAGGCCTCAGCACACTTTCAATTCAAAACATAGCATCAGCAAAGGCAAAAAGTCAGGGGGCAACCATGCCAAGGAGGCATTTCCTTACACAACCCCCCCCCAAACGAAAGAGGATGAGACTAACCTTTCCCAAGAGAGTCTTCATTTTCTAAGTGGAAGAACCTGGAAAGGCCATCTGCATTGGCATGGGCAGTCCCACGTCTGTGTTCCACTATAAAGTCCATTCCCTGTAGGGAGATGGACCACCTCAACAGTTTTGGATTTTCACCTTTCATTTGCATCAGCCATCTGAGAGGTCTGTGGTCAGTCTGAACTAGGAAGTGAGTACCAAAGAGGTATGGTCTGAGCTTCTTCAGGGACCAAACCACAGCAAAGGCCTCCCTCTCAATGGCACTCCAACGCTGCTCCCTGGGGAGTAACCTCCTGCTAATGAAAGCAACAGGCTGGTCAAGGCCATCATCATTTGTTTGGGACAAAACTGCCCCTATCCCATGTTCAGAGGCATCTGTCTGCACAATGAACTGCTTGGAGTAATCTGGAGTTTTTAGAACTGGTGCTGTGCACATTGCTTGTTTCAGGGTGTCAAAGGCCTGTTGGCATTCTACAGTCCAGTTTACCTTCTTGGGCATTTTCTTGAAGGTGAGTTCTGTGAGGGCTGTCACAATGGATCCATATCCCTTCACAAACCTCCTATAGTACCCAGTCAAGCCAAGGAATACCCTGACTTGAGTCTGGGTTTTTGGAGCTGCCCAGTCCAGAATAGTCTGGATCTTAGGCTGGAGTGGCTGAACTTGGCCTCCACCTACAAGGTGTCCCAAGTAAACCACAGTTCCCTGCCCTATCTGGCATTTGGATGCCTTGATAGAGAGGCCTGCTGATTGCAGAGCCTTCAAAACCTTCTTCAGGTGGACCAGGTGATCCTGCCAGTTGGAGCTAAAGACAGCAATATCGTCAAGATAAGCTGCACTAAAGGACTCCAAGCCAGCAAGGACTTGATTCACCAACCTTTGGAAGGTGGCAGGGGCATTCTTTAAACCAAAGGGCATAACAGTGAACTGATAATGCCCATCAGGTGTGGAGAATGCTGTCTTTTGTTTTGCTCCAGGTGCCATTTTGATTTGCCAGTACCCTGCTGTTAGGTCAAAGGTACTTAAGAATTTGGCAGCACCTAATTTGTCTATCTGTTCATCAGCTCTAGGAATGGGATGGGCATCTGTCTTGGTGACAGAATTAAGTCCTCTGTAGTCCACACAAAACCTCATCTCTCTCTTTCCATCTTTGGTGTGAGGTTTGGGGACTAAGACCACTGGGCTAGCCCAGGGGCTGTCAGAGTGCTCAATTACTCCCAATTCCAGCATCTTGTGGACTTCCACCTTGATGCTTTCCTTAACTTGATCAGACTGTCTGAATATTTTGTTTTTGACAGGCATGCTGTCTCCTGTGTCCACATCATGGGTACACAGGTGTGTCTGACCAGGGGTTAGGGAAAAGAGCTCAGCAAACTGCTGCAGGACTTTCCTACAGTCAGATTGCTGTTGGCCAGAGAGGGTGTCTGAATAGATCACTCCATCTGCTGAGCCATCATTAGGGTTTGATGACAGAAGATCAGGGAGAGGTTCACTCTCAGCTTCCTGATCCTCATCTGTTACCATTAACAGATTTACATCAGCCCTGTCATGGAAGAGCTTAAGGCGGTTCACATGGATCACCCTCTTGGGGCTCCTGCTTGTGCCCAGGTCCACCAGGTAGGTGACCTGACTCTTCCTCTCTAGCACTGGGTAAGGGCCACTCCATTTGTCCTGAAGTGCCCTGGGAGCCACAGGCTCCAAAACCCAGACTTTCTGCCCTGGTTGAAATTCAACCAGTGCAGCCTTTTGGTCATACCAAAACTTCTGGAGCTGTTGGCTGGCCTCAAGGTTTTTGCTTGCCTTTTCCATGTACTCTGCCATCCTTGAGCGAAGGCCAAGTACATAGTCCACTATGTCTTGTTTGGGCTCTTGAAGAGGTCTCTCCCAGCCTTCTTTCACAAGAGCTAGTGGTCCCCTTACAGGGTGGCCAAACAGAAGTTCAAAGGGTGAGAATCCTACTCCCTTCTGAGGCACCTCTCTGTAAGCGAAGAGCAGACATGGCAGGAGGACATCCCATCTCCTTTTGAGTTTTTCTGGGAGCCCCATGATCATGCCCTTTAATGTCTTGTTGAATCTCTCAACAAGGCCATTAGTTTGTGGATGATAGGGTGTAGTGAATTTATAAGTCACTCCACACTCATTCCACATGTGTTTCAGGTATGCTGACATGAAGTTGGTACCTCTGTCAGACACCAACTCCTTAGGGAAGCCCACTCTGGTAAAGATACCAATGAGGGCCTTGGCTACTGCAGGGGCAATAGTCGACCTAAGGGGAATAGCTTCAGGATACCTAGTAGCATGATCCACTACTACTAGGATGTACATATTTCCTGAGGCTGTGGGAGGTTCAAGTGGACCCACTATGTCCACACCCACTCTTTCAAAGGGGACCCCCACCAATGGAAGTGGAATGAGGGGGGCCTTTGGATGTCCACCTGTCTTACCACTGGCTTGACAGGTGGTACAGGAGACACAAAACTCCTTAACTTTCTGGGACATATTGGGCCAGTAGAAGTGGTTGACTAGTCTCTCCCACGTCTTGGTTTGTCCCAAATTCCCAGCAAGGGGAATATCATGGGCTAAGGTCAGAATGAACTCTCTGAACTCCTGAGGCACTACCACTCTCCTAGTGGCACCAGGCTTGGGATCTCTTGCCTCAGTGTACAGGAGCCCATCTTCCCAATAGACCCTATGTGTTCCAGTTTTCTTGCCATTGGACTCTTCAGCAGCTTGCTGCCTAAGGCCTTCAAGAGAGGGACAGATTTCTTGCCCCTTACACAACTGCTCCCTTGAGGGTCCCCCTGGGCCTAAGAGCTCAACCTGATAAGGTTCTAACTCCATAGGCTCAGTTCCCTCAGAGGGCAGAACTTCTTCCTGAGAAGAGAGGTTCTCTTTTTGTTGTTGTGTTGCAGTTGGTTTCCCAGCTGACTTTCCTTTTCTCTTGGTAGGCTGGGCCCTTTTTCCAGACTCCAGCTCTACTTTTTCACCCTGTGCCTTGCACTGTGCCCTTGTCTTGACACACACCAGTTCAGGGATACCCAGCATGGCTGCATGGGTTTTCAGTTCTACCTCAGCCCATGCTGAGGACTCCAGGTCATTTCCAAGCAAACAGTCTACTGGGATATTTGAGGAGACCACCACCTGTTTCAGGCCATTGACCCCTCCCCACTCTAAAGTTACCATAGCCATGGGATGTACTTTAGTCTGATTGTCAGCGTTGGTGACTGGATAAGTTTGTCCAGCCAGGTATTGACCAGGGGAAACCAGTTTCTCTGTCACCATGGTGACACTGGCACCTGTATCCCTCAGGCCTTCTACACTTGTCCCATTAATTAAGAGCTGCTGCCTGTATTTTTGCATGTTAGGAGGCCAGGCAGCCAGTGTGGCTAAATCCACCCCACCCTCAGAGACTAATGTAGCTTCAGTGTGACACCTGATTTGCTCTGGACACACTGTTGATCCCACTTGGAGACAGGCCATTCCAGTTTTAGCTGGAGTGGAGTTAGAAGTGGTATTTTTCTTGGGACAGGCCTTGTCTCCAGTTTGGTGTCCAGGCTGATTACAGCTACGACACCAGGCCTTTTTGGGATCAAAGTTTTTACCCTTGTACCCAAAATTGGTTTGTGAAGAGGCTCTGGGCCCACCCTCCTGTGCAGGTTTTTGGGGGCCTGTAGAAGACTCTTTACTATTTTTGTTTTTGGATGTCTCAACACTCTTCCCCTGGGGAGGCTTTGTGACCCCTTTCTTTTGGTCACCCCCTGTGGAAGTCTTGGTCACCCTAGTCTTGACCCAATGGTCCGCCTTCTTTCCCAATTCTTGGGGAGAAATTGGTCCTAGGTCTACCAGATGCTGATGCAGTTTATCATTGAAACAATTACTTAACAGGTGTTCCTTCACAAATAAATTGTACAGCCCATCATAATTATTTACACCACTGCCTTGAATCCAACCATCCAGTGTTTTCACTGAGTAGTCTACAAAATCAACCCAGGTCTGGCTCGAGGATTTTTGAGCCCCCCTGAATCTAATCCTATACTCCTCAGTGGAGAATCCAAAGCCCTCAATCAGGGTTCCCTTCATGAGGTCATAAGATTCTGGATCTTGTCCAGAGAGTGTGAGGAGTCTATCCCTACACTTTCCAGAGAACATTTCCCAAAGGAGAGCACCCCAGTGAGATTTGTTCACTTTTCTGGTTACACAAGCCCTCTCAAAAGCTGTGAACCATTTGGTGATGTCATCACCATCTTCATATTTAGTTACAATCCCTTTAGGGATTTTCAACATGTCAGGAGAATCTCTGACCCTAGTTATGTTGCTGCCACCATTGATGGGTCCTAGGCCCATCTCTTTTCTTTCCCTTTCTATGGTTAGGATCTGTCTTTCCAGAGCCAATCTCTTGGCCATCCTGGCTAACTGGATGTCCTCTTCACTGGAGTTATCCTCAGTGATTTCAGAGATGTTGGTCTCTCCTGTGAGGGAAACAGCATCTCTGACTATTATGTTTGGAGTCAGGGCTTGAGCAGCCCTGTTCTCCCTAAGTAGG
Organism: Pleurodeles waltl; assembly: GCF_031143425.1. Taxonomy (NCBI): domain Eukaryota; kingdom Metazoa; phylum Chordata; class Amphibia; order Caudata; family Salamandridae; genus Pleurodeles; species Pleurodeles waltl. Next base: position 1,131,921,007 of record NC_090437.1, on the reverse strand, counting down.
ACTGGAGGGGGGGAATTGCCCTCCAAGTCACTATCTTCATCCCACCGCTGCCACCAATGTAGGAAGTTGGCTCTGTATGTGCTATTTCAAAGTAAGGAATAGCATGCACAGAGTCCAAGGGTTCCCCTTAGAGGTAAGATAGTGGCAAAAAGAGATAATACTAATGCTCTGTTTTGTGGTAGTGTGGTCGAGCAGTAGGCTTATCAAAGGAGTAGTGTTAAGCATTTGTTGTACATACACACAGGCAATAAATGAGGAACACACACTCAGAGACAAATCCAGGCCAATAGGTTTTGTTATAGAAAAATATCTTTTCTTAGTTTATTTTAAGAACCACAGGTTCAAATTCTACATGTAATATCTAATTTGAAAGGTATTGCAGGTAAGTACTTTAGGAACTTTGAATAATCACAGTAGCATATATACTTTTTTCATAAAACACAATAAGCTGTTTTAAAAGTGGACACTGCAATTTTCACAGTTCCTGGGGGAGGTAAAGTATTGTTAGTTCTTGCAGGTAAGTAAACCACCCACGGGGTTAAGATTGGGGTCCAAGGTAGCCCACCGTTGGGGGTTCAGATCAACCCCAAAGTCACCACACCAGCAGCTCAGGGCCGGTCAGGTGCAGAGTTCAAAGTGGTGCCCAAAACGCATAGGCTTCAATGGAGAGAAGGGGGTGCCCCGGTTCCAGTCTGCCAGCAGGTAAGTACCCGCGTCTTCAGAGGGCAGACCAGGGGGGTTTTGTAGGGCACCGGGGGGGACACAAGTCCACACAGAAAGTACACCCTCAGCAGCGTGGGGGCGGCCGGGTGCAGTGTGCAAACAAGCGTCGGGTTTCCAATGGGAGTCAATGGGAGACCAAGGGGTCTCTTCAGCGGTGCAGGCAGGCAAGGGGGGGGCTACTCGGGGTAGCCACCACCTGGGCAAGGGAGAGGGCCTCCTGGGGGTCACTCCTGCACTGAAGTTCCGATCCTTTAGGTGCTGGGGGCTGCGGGTGCAGGGTCTTTTCCAGCCGTCGGGATTTTAGAGTCAGGCAGTCGCGGTCAGGGGGAGCCTCGGGATTCCCTCTGCAGGCGTCGCTGTGGGGGGTCAGGGGGGACAACTTTGGTTACTCACAGTCTCGGAGTCGCCGGAGGGTCCTCCCTGAGGTGTTAGTTCTCCACCAGTCGAGTCGGGGTCGCCGGGTGCAGTGTTGCAAGTCTCACGCTTCTTGCGGGGATTGCAGGGGTCTTTAAATCTGCTCCTCTGAAACAAAGTTGCAGTCTTTTTGGAGCAGGGCCGCTGTCCTTGGGAGTTTCTTGTTCCTCTTGAAGCAGGGCAGTCCTCTGAGGATTCAGAGATCACTGGTCCTCGAGAAAGCGTCGCTGGAGCAGGTTTCTTTAGAAGGCAGGAGACAGGCCGGTAGGACTGGGGCCAAAGCAGTTGGTGTCTTCTTTCTTCTTCTGCAGGGGTTTGCAGCTCAGCAGTCTTCTTCTTCGGTAAGTTGCAGGAATCTGAGTTCCTAGGTTCTGGGGAGCCCTTAAATACTAAATTAAAGGGCGTGTTTAGGTTTGGGGGGTTAGTAGCCAATGGCTACTAGCCCTGAGGGTGGGTACACCCTCTTTGTGCCTCCTCCCAAGGGGAGGGGGTCACATTCCTATCCCTATTGTGGGAATCCTCCATCTGCAAGATGGATGATTTCTAAAAGTTAGAGTCACTTCAGCTCAGGACACCTTAGGGGCTGTCCTGACTGGCCAGTGACTCCTCCTTGTTATTCTCATTATCTCCTCTGGCCTTGCCGCCAAAAGTGGGGCCGTGGCCGGAGGGGGCGGGCAACTCCACTAGCTGGAGTGCCCTGTGGTGCTGGAACAAAGGGGGTAAGCCTTTGAGGCTCACCGCCAGGTGTTACAGCTCCTGCCTGTGGGAGGTGATAGCATCTCCACCCAGTGCAGGCTTTGTTACAGGCCACAGAGTGACAAAGGCACTCTCCCCATGTGGCCAGCAACATGTCTCGAGTATGGCAGGCTGCTAGAACCAGTCAGCCTACACGGGTAGTTGGATTAGGTTTCAGGGGGCACCTCTAAGGTGCCCTCTGGGGTGTATTTTACAATAAAATGTACACTGGCATCAGTGTGCATTTATTGTGCTGAGAAGTTTGATACCAAACTTTCCAGTTTTCAGTGTAGCCATTATGGTGCTTTGGAGTTCGTGTTTGACAGACTCCCAGACCATATACTCTTATGGCTACCCTGCACTTACAATGTCTAAGGTTTTGCTTAGACGCTGTAGGGGCACAGTGATCATGCACTGGTGCCCTCACCTATGGTATAGTGCACCCTGCCTTAGGGCTGTAAGGCCTACTAGAGGGGTGACTTATCTATACTGCATAGGCAGTGTGAGGTTGGCATGGCACCCTGAGGGGAGTGCCATGTCAACTTACTCGTTTTGTTCTCACCAGCACACACAAGCTGGCAAGCAGTGTGTCTGTGCTGAGTGAGGGGTCCCCAGGGTGGCATAAGATATGCTGCAGCCCTTAGAGACCTTCCCTGGCATCAGGGCCCTTGGTACCAGGGGTACCAGTTACAAGGGACTTACCTAGATGCCAGGGTGTGCCAATTGTGGAATCAAAAGTACAGGTTAGGGAAAGAACACTGGTGCTGGGGCCTGGTTAGCAGGCCTCAGCACACTTTCAATTCAAAACATAGCATCAGCAAAGGCAAAAAGTCAGGGGGCAACCATGCCAAGGAGGCATTTCCTTACAACATAGATCTACATGCAATGGACTGCAACTGAATAAAACAGACAGCATTTTCTTACAATGCACAATTTGTCGAGACAGGGACACTCACCCGAAAAGCAGTATGTCTGCAGGGGTGATGGTAGGCCCCGACCTCCTGGAACACCTCTCTGCACTTCCTGGTGGACACAGAAACCCCGGCAGGTGTTCCAAAAGGAAAGAGGGATTGGAAGAGAAAGAGACAAAACACTGCCACGTCTTGCCGGTCCAGCCAGGCACCCTGTATCTTCAGGGGGCAGGTCAATGTTGACAGAGTGATAGTAGAGTTAGTGCCCTCCACTTCCTTGAAACTGAATCTCTCTTTCTGATATGGGAAAGGGAGCGGTAGAAGAACACTGGGATGCTCCAGCACTTTTCTTGGATAATAATAACAGTTGGCACAATTACTAACACTGTATTACCAAAAGCCCAAACTGAGTACCAGAACAATAAGTACTGCAACACTAGGGCTGACTTCACAGAGATGCACTGTTGCACACTACAAGTAGATCTGTGGTTGCACTTATCATGCAGAAGAAAGACAAACAAGGGCATTAATTATATCACATATAACTTTCCTGCATGCATAGGGTTAAACTAAAAGGAACAAAAACAATCCAAGAAATACAAATGTCCACTCTGGGTTCAAACAGTTATGGAGGCACAGTTTGGTTTTGTTGCACTCTGTGCGTGAAAAACCCTTCAAAAAGCAAATTCCTCAAACCAGAAACACAGGCATGAATGACACAATTAAAATCCAAGAGTTATGCTATTTGAGAAAGAAAAGTCACGTAAATGCTCTTTTAAAATTTCACTGTCACTTTTTGTGGTTCTTGAGCTCAAGCATATTTCCTGAACGACATTTAGGCAAGTAACTACAATAATAATGTTCAGAAATGCATTTGTCTCTTCAAGATAATCACTCTGCCAAAATACGAGGTCTGAAATACTCCAGCTGTTCTAGGAAAGCGCAGCGCACAAAGAACAATACTAGTCGCTTAGCTGCTGTCTTTTCCGGTGTGCTAGAGGAATGCCTGGTGTCAGCTGGTACAGGAACGAAGACAAGAATTGTCTCAAAAGTCCTGAATACGAGGATGACAGCAGGGGCTGGACTGCCATGTCAGATGCTGAGATCAGGAGGCAAAACAAAACCAAGCAGGGAGGCATGCTTCACTCTGCTATTTATAGCCAATATGGAAAGCAGTTGAGATGAGTCACCACGCCCAATTAGAAGCACATGTCTACACCTGCTCACATTAGCAAACAAGCAAGGGCAAAACAAGCATTGATAAAACCAATTGTGTAACACAGCACATTATGTTTACTTAGAAACATGAAGGTTTAACCAAGAACAGAGATATGATTTAACCCTAATCCCTGGGGATGCTGACAGATAATGCAGGAGGCACCTTGGGGATTCCTGACACCATTAAATAAACACAAATAATTAAGAGCTGAGAACCGAGTCCATGAGCTGAGCAGGAGGAAGTGTTCAGTACTGACATGGAGCCCTTGGCCTTCGCTCGTGCAGCAGCGCGGATCTTGGTCACTGCACTGATCACATCCTGTCTATTCACGGATGGCTCTGCAGAGCTAAGTAAGTGCCAGGAGGTATAAACTGTGGAGTATCCCAGTAATAGGAGACTGTCACAGTGACAGGGATGAGACCCTGTGTGCAACACAGGAGGAGTAGGCTCAGGAGAAAACGTAATAGAAAAGAGGCCAGGCCTTGCTGAAGGAGGAGAGATGTTTACTGTGTATGCGTCAGAAAGGCATCAGCATCCATTCGAGACAAAAACAACTACAAATTTCTCAAGGCCAAGAGGCTGATCATCTGCACACCCGCAGTTGCCCAGGAGCACAGTCAGCCTCAGTAGCATACAACACGCAAAGCAAGAGAAACAGCAGTGCTTTGCGATCGAAGCCTCGCAGGCAGCTGACATGTTGTATGGATTGTACACAGGGTGACCATGTGTTGCCTAGGGAGTTGCATTAGCTGAATAAGCTGCCATATAGTGTAATAAGTGCATCAGGTGCAGAGGCAGCCCTGCTGTACGGGTAAGCAGATTTGAGACCCGCTGTCAGCTCAACAGCATGTGATTCCTGGCAACTCAATCTCTCCTTGCCTAAAAAAAAAAACTGCCGGCCTGGGGAAGAGGTCGGAGGAGGAGGGGACAAGCAGGGGTGCTGACATGCTTGCTTATAAGAAAGAAATCTCACACCAAATTGGATGAACACCAGTACTCAGGCCATGGGAGACTGATCAGAGAAATACTTAGAGGAACAACAGGAAATACTATGCTACAGCCAATAGAAACAGAGAGAAAGTAAGGGTCGAGCACAGGAACCAATTAAAAGCAAGGGCGGGATGTAAGCCCCTTTTAAGATTTATATTCAATAGAATAGATTTCACAAGCACAGCACACTCACTGTGCAGGCGAAACCTAAAAAGGTGCCATTTATTTTATTATGATACCAAGGATTTCGTACCTAAAACACCTGGATGTAATTATTGAAGTAACAATACATAATTTGTTTTGTTCCCCTGCTTAAACTAATACCATAAACATCAGTTGATTTTAGGATTTTCCAATTCCCCTTAATCTTTTCCATGAGGTCTGACATCCACACATCTGATATCGTCCTGTGTTACTCGTGCTGGTTCTGTTTGAAATCTTTTCTGGTAGCGTTACCAAAAATTGTCTTGCACCCTTAGATATCATATCCAGAATGCTAGTTGTAAAACATTTACCTGACATAAAACATTTGCACTGTTTTTTTTCTTTGAGAACCTGTCATTTGCCCTCTTCCTTTTTTTGATTTTCTCTTCTTTGCACAGTTGGGTATCCCATACCGTTTCTTAAATTTCACACGTTTCATCCATCCTACCTTTCTATGGACTCTTACTTGTGATTCTATACCTTTCAGACGCGTGTTCTCAAGTACCGATCGCTGACTAATGGCTTTTGCAGTAGGTGAGATATATGAGGCCAGATGATACAGTAGGAATCATGCCAGGAAGTCCGGAGGGATAGTTCAATACTTTTCAAGAGCACGTGAGCCTGGACGTTTTTGTAATACTTGCAAAACAGAAACTGGTATCTTTGAGAGGGGTTGAAACAGTGCACATGTTGTTGTAAGGGATGTTAATGATGAGACATTTCCTCCCAGAATGATATGGCTGGCTGGAATATTAAGCTTTGGATGTGGCTCAGTTGGATGGAAAGGCCTGAACTAAAAGGCCACTCTGGTAAGTCACACAACAAACTTAACCCATTGGATTCAGAGGCTTATATATGGCATATTAAGATTATAACACATGCATTCTTGAAGGTGTCAAATGTCATTTTGTCAACCTTTTATATTGATGTGGAGTGCCCAAACATGGTAGGTAGTCATATACTAAGTATAAATACAGAGTCTTTCTCGAATCATTTTGTGTTGATATGTGCATAGCATAAAAATAGCATCTGAAGTGACTTGCATAGCAAGAGAACAGAAGTATGTAGAGCATCTGGATATTGTGAAGCCAAATAGAGCTGGAAGTAAGTGAATGAGAATAATGAAGAGACCTGGTTATAACAACTTCACAAACTCAAAAAAGTACATGCTTTTTATTGTAGGAGGTGTAAGGAAAGAGGCTAGTTGTACATTTTTTCGACCAGGACCATGGATGATTTGTCTGCATGATGATCTGTGAACCTACACTGTTACCTACAGAGCAATAACTTAAAGAGTTCCTTGTGAGTCTATAAGCCTTCAGTCTATGTTCGATAATGTACACTACTGACCCTTGGATAGTTCACTTCTTCACAGGGTCTCAGTTATAGAGCCATCATCTGCACATCAAAGGCAATAAGAAATCAGTGGCATCATTATTGTAGCTTTCCCACTATATCATGTGACATATAACATACTGAAAGCAATACACTGCAAAATAGGGTGACCAGTTCTCTAACTAACCCTTCCAATGTCTACTACTTTTAGCAGGTGGTAAATGTGTGCAGGAGGAAGAATGGAAGGGAGAAGGGCTGGAAAAGCAGGGAAGGGAAGTGGAAGAAGCCTCGTGGTAGGGGGAGCATTCTCCCTTCTTGCATCGAAGAAGGTCTGGCTGGACCCTAGGCGGAGGTCTCTGCTGCTGCAGCACAAGCCTCAAGTGCTGATACTGGCCTTTTTTCTTGCTGTTAAAATTGCAGAGAAAATCATGTGCAGGAGTACTGGGCCAATTGTGATTGTCAATGCAGCACCCACCCCAGGGGTACTGCTCCGCCTGCCTTGTAAACGGGCCCTAATAGTCAAGTTCACCACATGATGAGCTATTTGTACTTCACATCGCAAGTTCTCATTAAAGTGATAACCTCCCACTCACACTGCCAATAAAACAATATAATGGAGGTTTTGCGTTTGCAATTTATTTTCTAACTATGCTTGTTTAGTTGAGGGATATAAAGTTTGAAGACATATTTGCTTTGTTCTTCTTCAGAGCCACAGAGTCACATCAGTGACAGCTATCCCATCCACTAAAATCTAAATCCGATTTTAGGGGATGGATACCGGTCACTGTTGTGATGGAGTAACTCGTCCACCAATAGCTAAATCAGACCCATAGTCTCCCTATCTTTTCCTCCAAATTAACTGTCCTTGAGGTTTCTTGCCTAAGCTCAACTTCACAATTTAAAAAAAAAAGGATCTTACTTTACTGACATCATCCAAGTTGTGTAAATAGACTGTTGAATCTTCTGCCCTTTTGTCTGTGTCTTAATTTTCTTGTTACCACTCATCCAGTGTTTAGAAAGTTAAGAAACGGATTCAGAGGCAGAAGAATGCAGCCTCATTGGCTAGGGTAAAGTCCAGTACCTAAGGTAGCATCTCCCCGAATGCTATCTTAGGAGAGTGAATTCTTATTCAAAACATTTGTAGGTATAGTGCGTTATTTTTTTCTGAGGTCTATATGATTTTTCTTGGATGAATTTGCATGAGAGAAAGAGGCTCTTAAGGTGTCTTGTGGCTTTTTGGGGAGCCAATGGAGAACTTACAGTGTAGAGGCTCATCTTGAAGGAATAATTCTATCCTAGCAGTAAGGGTGCAGGATGGCCTAAGGCTGTGTCTTTTGATAGATGGAAAATGATTGTAGATGGCGGGTGAATATTCAGTCAGTTGTACGTGGTTCCCACTGCCAATGATTTGTCCTTCAATGGGAACAATAACATTATATATTGTTGGAGACAGTTGAAATTTTAGGTGTGCTGATAGCTGGTCTCTTTTGCAAATTGAGTACATGACTGAGTCTAAGTTAGTACTTACTCTTCTACCACTGAGTCTTAATATGATGCTTTGTGTTTGATTAGAAGGGAGGGTAAGGTTGCGAGGGAGCAAGTCTTTTGTTTCCTATTAAAGAAAAGCAGTTCCCTCTAGGATCCATGAACTTTGAGGTGCATCTCTCTTCTGTTATTGATAGGCAGCTGCCTTGGTTTGGAATTTATAGTGTTTATTGGTTGAACTCAAAAAGAGCAAGACGTCTGCTATGCAAAAGTGTCAGAGGGGGTAGTCATAAACAACTATTAGGGATAATACGCAAAGGTGGTGTAGAAATGAGAAAGAATAAATCCCCCTGTGTGTTGCTATGAGCCACTGGCCATTAAAGGAAAGGTTTGTCTGGTATTCTGACTATTTTAAGACAACTAACAGAGCGCTGATTTTGAGATCAGTGGTGCTGAACACTCTGCCCCGATTGAGTAATATCAGCATGCATGTATCTTTTCTTTCAGCTGTTTTGAGATATATTCATTGTCAGTTTGCGGGATGATCTGTAGTTTGCTGAAGAGACTGTGAGTGTTTTGGTGCAATTTAAGTTTGCCAGCTCTGTTTCATTCTGCGATTTTCAATATTTTTGGGGGTTTGTTGAAGGGCCAATTAGCAGTTAATGGTGAGTTTTTGAGAATGGAATGATTTCGTCTTTGAATAGGGGTTTTGGGAAAGATGGGGCCCTTCTCGCCTACTAAAATGTGCAGATTTGCATCTCCACCTGAATGTATTTTTACTGAATTATTTGTATTTAACAACAATTCAGTAGGATGTCTGGAAAGCTGGACCAGGAATTTCATGTGACTAATCTGTTGGCTTTTATTCCCAATATGCACAGTTCTAAATAGCACAGGAATCCACATATCAGGAACAGAGCCTCCTCTGCACATCCATATTTTTTTATTCGCAAGTAATACTTTTTCTCCATGAACAACTTTCTTCTCGGGTGATCTATTCCTTTTTCCATTCTAAAGGGGTAAATACTTTAACCCTTAACTGGAGTAAATCGCTGATCTTTTCCATGATGGGAATGGGGCAGAGAGAAGTTTGGGAATGCCCACAAAGGTACGTTTGTGTGCGTTCCCAAACTTCTAAAGCAATCCTTACACTTCCCACGCCTACTTCACATTTGTGTCAACACATCCACAGTAGGAAATACATTTACGCCCATCAGGAATCTCTTTGTGCATTCCTAGCAAACGCAAAAGTGTTATTTTCGGCTATAATCCTATGTTTACAGCTGAAAAAAACGTTATGGGTGGACCTATAATAGTTTGGGATAAAACGTCTGTGCACGTGTTAAGCAGTCCGAAAGAGAATTGTGATGTCCAATATATTTTTATTTGTGAAAAATTTGACAATTTATTTTTAATTTGTGAAGGTTCATATAAATGGTGCATGGAATGGGAGTGTTAGGGTGTGTGAAATACAGACCCCATCTTTCACTTGAGCTGTGACTGAACTCCCATAATCTTCCCAACATATTTTCCTTTTGCTGGAGGCACCCGAGATTGCTTTTGGTAGTTTAGCTCAAGCAGCAGGCCTTCTTTCGAGAAAAAAAATGTAGTAAGTGTGCAACAAGTAGCCAAACACGAAACAGTTAAGAAAATCGATATAGGCAGCAAAACTGTGGTTTAATCATAAACAAGTTAAAAACTTAGATAATCAGATGTGCAGGTTAAATGTTTCTAAGAGAACAACTTTATTCCCATAGGATAAGTTTCCAAATATTTTCAGGGTTATCCTATTGCAACTGTGAAAAAACAATAGCATAAAAACGTGTCGTCCATGTAGTTGATCGGGACCTAGACACTTTCTGTTATTTTGATGAAATATGAAGGTTTTTTCCTACTTCCTTCTGTGTAATAGATAGTGGTATGTGTGGGTTTCTAACATATTTATAGAGGTGGATTAAATGTCCTTCCGAATATTCATTTACACGTGAGTTTTCTGTGGTACCAATCGTTTTTAGATTGGCTTCCAGAGCTCAGCTTTCATTGTCATATGTATGAATTTCCCTACTCCTTTTTTATGTAGTGTAGATATGAATTTATCTTTTTTGTATGCGTGTAGATAACTGCTATGATGTGTTAATATAATACCATTCATTTTCAATGATGTACCTACTTCCAACATTTGTGTTTTCCTAATGGAAGAGGCAAAGCGCTCTTTGTGCTCGGGTCTCTGTCAAGTGAAGTCAAAGATTTTGAAGTCTTGAACTTTTAAGACTGACATCCTCTAAAGAGGGCTTTGTTCCTAAAAGAAACAAATGACTTCATGTTGAAATGAACATAAAAAATAATTAAACAATGTTGTATTAAACGTTTATAATTGTTTTTGAAATGTGCATATACTAAAAAATACTGTTTAATAAATGAATAATTCCTTAACAGTATTTATTACTGAATAAAAACTTTGATTAAGCTATTACGCCTATCTTTTCTGTTAATTGCTATCTAAAAATGTATAATTAAAAACTAACATTTTCACATTTTTCACAGTGCAGTCTCTTATTGTTCTTGGCTTCCATATTCAGGATAAATGCATCCCACTCAGTGTCCACCCGGGAGCTTCAGGCTGTGCACTCGGGCTTTGTCTTGGCCTATTTCAAAAGCTCTTCCAGACAGTGCATCATAGCAGGTGTAACAGAGGCCTTTCACAATATCAATATCTGTTGTTTGCAAAGCACCAATGCTAGATCAATTAACCTATATCTGAGCGTGTCCCCCTTAGTTCTTGGGCATGTGCCAAACAGGCAGAATTCTGGTGGGAGTGGAACTGCGTTACCTACAATTTGGGATATGGTCGTCATGACCCCAGCCCAGCTTGCTGTCACAGCCCACAATCCCAAACTATGTGCATGAAGCCAGCATCTAGTGCACGACATTGGGGGCAGTCCAAAGACACTCCCTGGCACATGCAGCGAATGCTATGTGGTGTCAAGCAGGTCTGGTGTAAGTAATTCAGTTGGGAGTAGCAGATTCGGGGTTCCTGGAGATTTCCTTCCCCTGATAATACACCACTACCCATTGTTTGTCAGTCATTTCCATGTGTAATGCTGCTGCCCACCTATCCCTGCTTGCTAGCTCAACCGCATCCCTCTGCAAGTGGAAAAAGCCATTGTCAACATTGTTATAACTTTCAGGGAGTCACTGTGTGTCATTATTGCCTGAGGTCTGGGATGTGGATGGATCAGAACTTCCCTGTCCCCATTGTGTGGATGTAGCATAGCATGTTTCAGAATGTTATAAATTAAGAATTAGCCTAATGACAGCCCATATTAATCTCGCCAGGCCTGAAAAATTTGCATGATAACCTCTGCATACATGTCCCTAGCACAATTCACTCTCACTTCCAGCCATGTCGAGGCTTTATGACAAGACAGAGCCCCTCATTACAACATTGGCGGTAAATCCCGCTTACCGCCGTGCAGAAGACCACCAACACACCGCAGGGGCCACGGAATTCCGCCACAGCTACTACGACCCACAGCTCGGAATCCGCCAAAATCTAGACACCCACACAAGTCCGCCACACCAAAGGTCAGTGATAAACTGGCGATAACAAAACCTCCACCGTCACGCCAACAGGACTACGCCCACACTATCATGACTCACAAATCCATGCGGCGGTCTTTCAACCGCGGTATTCCATTGGCGGTACACACTGCAGCGCTAAAAATACACACACTCTTACAAAACACAACCACATTGGACAAATCGAAATACACACACCTGATACACATATGCACACCACTCCCACACACCCAATACAATATAAAACACACACCCACATTACCCACAAACCCTTACAACCAAAAAGGTTTTGAGAAGCAGAGAGACAGCAAAGCAAAGACCACACCAGCATACAGAGGCACACAACACCATCACTCATACACCTTCCACGCACAAAACACCTCACACCCCTAAACATCACCCCACACATCACAACACACACCACCTCACACATCACCCACACCACCCCATGGCACCGCAAAGACACCCCAGGTTTTCTGAGGAGGAGCTCAGGGTCATGGTGGAAGAAATCATCCGGGTAGAGCCACAACTATTCGGATCACAGGTGCAGCACACCTCCATAGCTAGGAAGATGGAGCTATGGCGCAGAATCGTGGACAGGGTCAACGCAGTGGGACAGCACCCAAGAACACGGGATGACATCAGGAAGAGGTGGAACAACCTATGGGGGAAGGTGCGTTCCGTGGTCTCAAGACACCACATAGCGGTTCAGAGGACTGGCGGTGGACCCCCACCACCTCCCCCACAACTAACAACATGGGAGGAGCAGGTCTTGGCTATACTGCATCCTGAGGGCCTCGCAGGAGTAGCTGGAGGAATGGACTCTGGTAAGTCAAAGTTTTAACTACTACATCCCCCACCCTACCTGCATGCCATCACATACCCCCACCCTCACCCCATCACTCCAACTCCTCACATATGTCCCACTATCTCAAACCACACATCCTGTCACCAAGACGTGCATGCAACAATAAAGCATGGACATCCATCACCAATGCATGTCCACTACACATACACACACACAGACGCCTAAACAATTATCACACAAGGTCCTACACAATAATGTAAGCACTGGGGTACAGGGTCACCCACCCATTGCACACCATGGCACACACAGATGCAATAATCATGCCTTTACACCCCTGCAGGACCCCTACCCAACGTCACCGGACAGGAGGTTCCAGACATGTCCACTCCCCCCACAGAAGAGGCCCAAGTGAAGTGATGACAGCAGCTCTGTCCAACTGGATCTAGATGACCAGCCTGGCCCATCTGGGACCTCGGGACAGTCGGTTCCCCTGACACTGGCCCAGGCCACCACAGAGCCTCCCCCCTCAGGAAACACCAGCACAGCACCCATCCAGAGGGCCCATCCCTCTGTCCCCAGGACACGTCAAGCAGCAGTGTGTCCACCATTACAGGGAACCCAGGCTAACCGACCACCCCAAGAACAGCAGGGACCTGGTGGCAGTGGGCACACGGTTCAGGGGGCAGAGGCCCAGGAAAACCGGGGAACTGGGAGGACTGCTGTGCGACAGGGGGAGGACAGGCCCAGGGAACCCACTCTCCATGAGGCCCTCTCCAACATCATGGGAGCGTACCATCATTCCCAGGGGACGATGGCAACGGTACTGGCCAAGTTTCAGGAGACCCAGCGGCTGCAGGAGGAACAGTAGTTGGGGTCAGGGGGGAATTCAAATCCATCAACACCACCCTGGGCACCATTGTAGGGGTGCTGAAGGACCTCGTGAACACCAGGAGGGACACTGTGGCACTACAAGGGGCCCCTGACACTAGCCTGGATGATGAACAGCCTACCACCTCCGCCGGCGCTAGTGGACAGGAGGCACCGCCACAGGACCACGACACCAGCACCCCACCTCCTGCAGATGGAGAACCACCCCGCACATGGTCCCTGAGATCCAGGACAAAGACAGAGAACAATGCCAAGACACCCGCCAAGAAATGAGACCACCATGAATGTCGTCCTACTGTCCCACTTTGTCACCCTGTCCATACTTAAACTGCCATTGCTCCACTTCCTATGCCCCTTTGGACAATGCACCTGTGAGATAAATAGACTGGACTCTGCCATGGACATTCCTCCACCATAACCCCAGCCCATTTTACAACCCCCTCCACTATTTTGCACTTAAATAAGCACCCTTGAATCACAAAACAATCTGGAGTCAGTCTGTGCTTTCACCAATGTATATTTGCAATAACTGAGGGAAATAGCTATGTCCATAGTATTGTCACCATATCTATGTCACACAGCTCTAGTCCATGAGGTAACATAGCAGAGGACACCCAGTGGGACCCACATCTGTGAAATCGAAAGGGAAAGTGACAAATCAGGGTCCATACACTGGGTGAAAGTGACAGACAGATGAGAGGTAGAACAATTATATCAGATGTAGGAGGCAGTGATGTCTTCTTACCTGTGTCTCACTGGAAGTATTGCTGGATCACAGTGTTTCTGCTGTCTATGTCCTCTTCTTCTGCCTCCTCTTCTTCACTGTCCGCAGGCTCCACAGCTGCCACAAGACCTCCTTCTGGACCATCCTCCTGCAGAAAAGACACCTGTCGTCGCAAAGCCAATTTGTGCAGCATACAGCAGACCACGATGATCTGGCACACCTTCTTTGGTGAGTAGTATAGGGAACCACCTGTCATATGGAGGCACCGGAACCTGGCCTTCAGGAGGCCGAAGGTTCTCTCTATAACCCTCCTAGTTCGCCCATGTGCCTCATTGTAGCATTCCTCTGCCCTTGTCCTGGGATTCCTCACTGGGGTCAGTAGCCATGACAGGTTGGGGCAACCAGAGTCACCTGCAAATGTCGAGGGACAACTGTTAGACACACACCAACCCTTAGGGACAACCCCAGACAACTATTCACACTGTATAGGGTCCATGTCCTCACCTAATGGCCACACACGGTGCCTCTGGAGTTGCCCCATCACATAAGGGATGCTGCTATTCCTCAGAATGTAAGCGTCATGCACTGAGCCAGGAAACTTGGCGTTCACATGGGAGATGTACTGGTCTGCCAAACACACCATCTTCACGTTCATAGAATGGTAGCTCTTACGGTTTCTCTACACCTGTTCACTCCTGCAGGGGGGTACAAAAGCCACATGTGTCCCATCAATCACACCTATGATGTTGGGGATATGTCCCAGGGTATAGAAGTCACCTTTCACTGTGGACAAATCCTCCACCTGAGGGAAAACGATGTAGCTGCGCATGTGTTTCAGCAAGGCAGATAACACTCTGGACAACACGTTTGAGAACATAGGCTGGGACATCCCTGATGCTATGGCCACTGTAGTTTGAAAAGACCCACTTGCCAGGAAAAGGAGTACTGACAGGACCTGCACTAGAGGGCTAATTGCTGACATCAGGTCTGGCTCCAACTGGGCACATAGTTCCTGGGTTGTGGCACAATCAAGTCTGTAGGTGACTATTACATGTCGCTGTTCCATTGTCAACAGGTCCACCAGCGGTCTGTACACCGGAGGATGCCGCCATCTCCTCACCTGCCCCAGCGGACTTACTCTATGGATGAGAACAGCGATCAGAGGGTCAGCCAACACTGAGGTACGAAAATAAAAATGTTCTTGCGCACATTAGTCAATCCGCTATGTGCCTGTCTTAGTGTGTATGCAAGGCCTAGATATGTGTGACGCAGTTAAAATTAATGCCATGTGGCTCCCTGAAATGGCGGCTGCCTGACCTGTAATGTGGAACAAGGGGATATGAGGTAACTGCGCTGGCATTGTACACTGTCGCGGTAGGCGGTCGAAGACCGCGGCGCAATCCTGCATTGGTTAACATTGGACCCTATGGGTCCCAGGAGCCAATGACGATGTATGCTGGCGGTGATGGTACGCACTGCCACGGCCGTGACTGCCATTTTCTGTCTGTTCACTCACTTGATACCTGATCTTCGACAGGAGAGGACCTACACTGCAAGTGCTGCTGTGACCTAAGTCTGGAAGCGACAATGGCTCAAGTGTCTGGGGAAAGGGCCCCTGCATTCACTTCGGAGGAGTTGGAGAAACTTGTGGATGGGGTCCTCCCCCAGTACACTCTACTCTACGGTCCTACAGACAAACAGGTGAGTACACTGTGAGCATGCTGTATGGGAAATGCCGGTTTGGAGTGTTGTGGATGGGAGATGGGGGGGGATGAGACGTGCATGATACGACGGTGAGTGTATGTGCGTCAGGGCAAGGGTGGGAAGGTGGGCCAATGACTGTGATGGGCCGGACGGTTAATGTTTTACCTTTCCCCCTGTACTATTCCTGTAGGTCAGCACCCACCAGAAGAAGGATATTTGGCGTGCCATCGCCAAGGATGTCCAGGCCCTAGGGGTCCACCACAGACAGAGCACCCACTGGCGTAAAAGATGGGAGGACATTCACCGCTGGAGCAAGAAGACAGCCGAGGCCCAGCTGGGGATGGCCTCCCAACGTGACAGGGGTGCCCATCGCACCATGACCCCCCTGATGTTCCGGATCCTGGCGGTGGCGTGTCCGGAGTTGGATGGGCACTTGAGGGCATCACAACTGCCACAAGGGGGTGAGTAAAGTCACATCCATCTGACTCTGTGCGCATTGGAGGTGTCTGGGTGGGGGAGGTGGGCTGTGGGTTCCCCTGGGCTAGGGCGAGCCTTGTAGGCAAGCACCCTTTGTGAGGCAGGCCAAGTGGCACCCCAACCCCACCAGTAGTAAGAGCCATCTACACCCAGTCAGGCTCCTGTGACTTCCATGTGTGCAGCAATCGGGCATAGGCCATGTACCCCATGTCCCTGTGATCAATTAGGGAACTCTAAGTGCATGGCGTAGTGCAGGGGGCTGCTGTGTCTGTAGTGTCCGTCAACGGTAGCGGTATTGCATGCACTGAACATGTCTTTCTATTTTTTTTCCCCCCCTTTTTGTGGTCTCCCTGTTCTTGTGTGCATTAGCATCATCAGGCAGAGGAGCTGTGCCACCGGAGCAGGAGGGAGCTGCATCCCACATGGCCCTGGAAGGCAAGTCTACGGACTCAGAATTCACCAGTGGGATGGAGTGCGAGGGGAGCTCCACGGCGGGGACTGGAGCAGAGACCAGCGACACCGACTCCTCCTCTGATGGGAGCTCCCTTGCGGTGGGGGGCCCCTCTGTGCTCCCCGCATCTACAGGTACAGCCGCCACCCCCCCTACCAGCACCGCCCTCCCAGCAGCCCCTCAGCGTGTGCCCCGTGGCCGCTCACCCAGGAGGGTGGGCATCTCCTTCGCCCCAGGCACCTCAGGCACCGCCCCAGTCAGCCTTGCTGCCCTCAGTGAGGGGGCCATTGACCTCCTCAGATCCCTCACTGTTGGGCAGTCCACCATTCTGAATGCCATCCAGGGTGTAGAGAGGCAGTTACAACAGACAAATGCATACCTGGAGGGCATTCATTCTGGCCAGGCAGCTTAACAGCAAGCTTTTCAGACTCTGGCCTCAGCACTGATGGCAGCCATTGTTCCTGTGTCCAACCACCCCCCTCCAACTTCCTCCACCCTGTCCCAATCCCCAGTACCTCAGCCTATCCCAAGCACACCATCAGACCAGCATGCACACACCTCAACACACAAGGGTAGCTCTGGCAAACATAAGCACCACACATCCCACAGGCACTCACACAAGCATCACACCCATGCACACATACCAACATCCACTGCCTCCACTGTGTCCCCCTCCTCCACGTCTCCCTCCTCCCTCCCTGTCACGTCTCCATTCACACCTGCATGCACTACATCCTCAGCCACTACCTCCATCACCAGCACGCCCATCACCACATACCGCTCACGTGCAATCACCACCCCCACTACCATTCACACATCCCCTGTGTCCTCTACCAGTGTTTGTGAGCCCTCCTCCCTAACTACACGAACGCAGTCACACACCCACCCAACAGCCATCCACCTCACGACAGCCTCCGGCCCATGCACCTTCACCCAAAGTCAGCAAATGAACACCTCCTACAACCACTACCTCTTCCTCCACTCCCAAACCCCCTCCAACTACCCATCCCAGTGTGTCTAAAAATCTTTTCCTGTCAAACCTTGACCTCTTCCCTTCACCTCCTCCACCTCTTCCATCCCCTAGGGCCCGCCTTTCCAGGTCCCAACCCAGCACCACAGCCACCACATCCCCGGGCACAGTGGTACCAGCAGTAACCAGCTTCTGGAGTGCGCCAAGCAGCAGGGCTGCCAGTGTCCCAAGGTTGAAGGCCAAGGACATTCCCCCACCTCCCAAGCAGAAGATGTTGCCCACATCCCAGAGGGAGAAGGCCAAAACACCTGCACCAAGGGCTCAGCAAAGATAACAGTTGGGAGTGGCAAGACAGCTACGCCACCATCCAAGGTGGGGAAGGGCCTGAGAAAGAAAGGCAAGTCGCCGCCAACCTGCACGGCGGACAAGACCGCCACCGGCACCACCAAATGCACCGCCGCCACGGGCACCGCCGCCAGCACCCAAGATACTGGGCCCTTCAGCAGCAGCAAGCTCAGTGAGGCTGCCACCAGCACTGCCGCTCAGGACACCGCCGCCAGCAGCAAACTCAGTGAGGCCGCTACCAGCACCGCCACTCAGGACACCGCCGCCAGCAGCAACCTCAGTGAGCCCGCCACCAGCATGGCCGCTCAGGACACAGTCGCCAGCACCGAGGTCAGTGAGCCCCCTACCAGCACTGCTGCCCAATGAGTGCCGCAAGCATCGCCGCTACTGAGCCCGCTGCCAGCACTGCCAGCGGCCACGCCACATCCTGAGCCAGTGGCACCACTGCAGACATGGCTGCCATCCCCAGTGGTCATTCGCACGAGGTTGGTGGTCAGTGCCAGGGGCCTCGCCAGCTTGCATGTAGCACCACCATCAGTGGAGAATCACATCCACTACCTCAGTCCTTGGCAGGATGAAGCACTCTGGGCACAAAGGCCCCTCCAGAGCCAGTGGAGAAAGGCATCCACTAACACAGTCCTTGGCAGGATGAAGTACTCTGGGCACAAACCCCCTCCAGAACCAGTGGAGAAAGGCATCCACTACCTCAGTCACTAACACAGTCATCGGCAGGATGAAGCACTCTGGGCACAAAGCCCCCTCCAGAACCAGTGGAGACTGTTATCCACTTGTGAGACTGTGGCTTTGCACTACCCAGGATAAAGCAGTGGGCAAACCACGCACTGGAATGAAGTGTGAGACTGTGGCTTTGCACTCCCCAGGATAAAGCAGTGGGCAAACCACCCACTGTAAATACTTGTGAGACTGTGGCTTTGCACTCCCCAGGATAAAGCAGTGGGCAAACCACCCACTGGAGAGACTTGTGAGACTGTGGCTTTGCACTCCCCAGGATAAAGCAGTGGGCAAACCACCCATTGGAAAGACTTGGGAGACTGTGGCTTTGCACTCCCCAGGATAAAGCAGTGGGCAAACCACCCACTGGAGAGACTTGTGAGACTGTGGCTTTGCACTCTCCAGGATAAAGCAGTAGAAAAGCCACCCACTGGAAAGACTTGTGAGACTGTGGCTTTGCACTCCCCAGGATAAAGCAGTGGGCAAACCACCCACTGGAGAGACTTGTGAGACTGTGGCTTTGCACTCCCCAGGATACATCAATGGGCATGGAGCCCCCTCATGGAGCTGGTGTTGTGCACTCATCCAGCTGAAGTGCCCCCCGTCCCTTCCCCCTGAGGTGCCTGTTTTTTTCGATCTGATGCCCCTGCGGGTATCTTGTGTGGGCCTCGCCCATGCATTTTTGGCCCAGTGGTCCACAGACTATATGGTGCAGTACATGGACTTGAAATCTTGGTTTACATATTTGTTAATAGTGTATATATATTTTTGAGTAATGGATTTTTCTTGATTACATTTGTTCAAATAATTTCCTTTGGTCCTTGCGTTCTTCCGGGGGTGTTGGGGGGAAATGTTCTGTTTCAGCATATATTGGTGTGTGTGTTGTGGGTGAGGGTGGGGGTGTTGCGTGTTGCGTGTGTGTGTCACTCTCTTTCCTCCCCCACCCCCCTCCCCTGTGTCGTAGGTGCAGTACTCACCTTGGTCGTCGCCGCCGTAGTTCGTGCTCCTGGTAGAGAAGCAGGAAGACAATCGCAGGGAGTATTTGGCTCCATGGCCTCCTGGTTCCTCGTGGGGTGTGTAGAGGTGAGCGTTTTCCCTTCCAAGTCCTGTTTCCGCCGTGTTTTTGTTTGCGTTGAATCCGCCCCGGAAAATGTGGCAGATTGGTCTCTCATAATAGTGTGGGCGGTAAATTGTCTTCCGCCTATCGGTTGGCAGTGACTGCCATGCTGTTTGTTTGTACCGCCATGGCGGTCGGAGTGTTAAAGTGGCTGTCTATGTTGGCGGTTTCCGCCACGGTCGTGATTCCATTTTTTTTTTCGCCTGCCTGTTGGCGGTCTTACCACCGCTTTAACACCGACCGCCAGAGTTGTAATGAGTACCAGAGTATTCACTATGGTGGCAGAGACCACATAGGCACCTGGGGACCTAGAGCGAGGAAGCTTTGACCATGTGGACATACCTGTCCCAACATCGCCTAGCAATTTTCATCAATAGAGCTTCAGAGAAGCGCTTTGGGGTATTCCACATCAACCATGTGAGGATATGTTCTCCGCATAGTGCTCATTGGAATTCTACTTTCTCTGTGCTTAGTGCCATCCCTACCCATCACATTGGTCACTGCAGTTGTGCTGCTGCATAATGGAGCTCATAGTTAGGGGCTCTCAGTCCCACTTCCTGTAGAGCACATTGGGTGATGGCCAGTGCAGCTCTGCCAGTCATTAAAACTAAAACAGTTAATAAATTGAAAGTACACAATAAAAATCTCCATCCAACTTAGAAAATAGTTTAAGCTTTCATGAGCAAATAGACACCAAAATGACAAAAATCGTATAGACGAACCAGACATATGGTTTGTGGGTAGTTTAGAGTTTTCTAGTGACAAAAAGTGCAAAGTCCCAACAGTGGGTATCCGGTATCCCTAGGGGGGTCAAAATCAAATTCTAGGGCTGACTGTGATGAAGTGTGCGTCAGCCATAGGAACTAGGCTCGTCACATTGAAAAATGCACCTTCTGACTTAGGGCCTGATTTAGATGTTGGCGGTAACAGTCCCACTGTTGAGTTGTCATTTGAAAACCATCTAAACCCATCTGCTGCCATGACGGTCCAGCCGCCCTATTTAGATGTTAGCGGGAGCATAGGTGAAATGATGGTGATGGTCCGCCATCAACGCCAAGAATCACAACCTGGGTTGACAGCATCATGAGCTAAAGCGGCTATGGCAGGACGCCAGCCTCATTTCCCGCCAAGCACGATGTGGATGTGCATTCCCACCAACCCAACTGTGGCGTCTAAACCCCCACACCTGAGTTGGCAGATCGGGAGGGATAAAAGGATGAAATTAATCTTTTTTAAGTTTTCCACATTTCCTGCCACCATGAACCCTCTCCTGCCAGTCCTGCTGTTGCTCCTGGGCCAGGTTCAAGATGGGAATCAACCCAATCTTCGCTGGAACAGAAGGTAAGTCATGGTCATTCCTATTATCCTCAGAGTTTTTGCTTCACAGTAGTATTGGTCTCATGCATGTGTACATATTTTTGACAAACAACACCATAATGACGTGCAATGGGTAAGCGTGTTATGTTGTGGTAAAACATTTTTATCAGAACAGACTTCAACACAAATGCTTGCACCAAAATTAACATGTCCATCACAAATGTACAATACTAATGTATGCAATTTAAAACAAAAATAACTATAATCCACAAATTGTGCTGGTCACTGTCACAAATGAGAGTAAGTGCATGGCACACATATTAGAAGAAATTACATTATCAGCAAACATTTAGTAACATTCATTAAATAAGGTCAGGACCAAGGTATTACCAAAAGAAAATTGTATTATTAACATGAGATAACTCTCTCATAAATAATGTACCCAAATGTACATCAGAAAAGCAAGGCACTAGGCCTGTATTCCAGAGTGTGGGTGCATGCCCACAACTTGCCTCCTAAAGTCACTGCTAAAATAAACCTTGTCTGAAATGGACATCTATGGGGCAGAAAGCAGGTACCTCAGTTCTTGGATTTGGGAGGTTTTTTTGGGGTTTTGGCGGGGTGGGTTTGGTAGGGGTGGGTTTGGATTTGGAAGCAGCATAAAGATTTTTGGGTAGGGTGGTTTTCTGGGAGTTCGGGTTGGGATGTAGAGGCAGTAGCTGTGTCTGCTGTCCAAGTATCTGTTGAAGCTGTGGGTCTCTTAGGGTCTAGTATAGGTGCAGTGTGCTTTGATTTGTGTTTCTTACTGATTGTCTGTTGGGAGGGTGAGTGTGGGCATTGTGTTCAGTATTTGTGTGTGGAAGTGTCTGTTCTGGAGGGGGTGTGTGTTGTTGTGTCTGCTGTCCAAGTATCAGTTGAAGCTGTGGGTGTCTGATGGTCTAGTGTATGTGCTGTATGTGCTGTATGCTTTGATTTGTGTTTCTTACTGATTATCTGTTGGGAGGGTGAGTGTGGGCTTTGTGTTCAGTATGTATGTCTGTTTTGGAGGGTGTGTGTGTTGTTGTTGTGTGTGTGTGTGTGTGCTGCTGGTGTGTGTGGGTGTTGGTGTAGTGGTGGGTGTGCTGACTGTGGGTGTGGTAGTGTCAACATCAGGGCAGTGCACGCTCTATGGGCAACTGAAATGCAAAAATCCAGCACTTCCAAGATAACGTAATTCATGCATTATGCTGATGTGCTGTTTAACCTTTTGCATTGCAGAGTTTAATCCTGAAGACTTATATTCAAGGTGCTTATAAATACTGTTCATTTGTAATGTATTGCTGCAGGCTTTCAGAGTGTGTCAGGATGTGGTCCCTTTCCAGGGCCTTCTAGAAGCTTCCTCTGCAGCATGACTGGGTATTTTTCCTGAATGACGTTCTTAGAGAGTATCTCGACATATTTGCCATAGTCTACATCGATGATATTTTGATCTACTCTGACAATGAAAACGAACATGTACAACATGTCAAGGAAATTCTTGCAGCTCTTCAAAGGACCGTTTATATTGCAAACTAACCAAGTGTGAGTTTCATGTTAACACAGTTGAGTTTTTAGGGGTTATCCTTACCCCTCAAGGTATGGTTATGGCAGAGAAGAAAGTACAAGCTGTATCTGATTGGCCCACTCCAGAGACTGTCCGAGATGTACAATGTTTCCTTGGGTTTGCAAACTTTTACCTCAGGTTTATAAACCATTTCTCTCAAACAGTGGCCCCAATCACTAAGTTATTGAGAAAGAAAGAAAAATGTGTATGGTCCCCAGAAGCTGTCGAAGCCTTTTCAACTTTGAAGGAAGCTTTTTCCACTGCCCCATTCTTGACTCACCCTGATGTGAATCGTCCCTTCATAGTGGAAGCCGATGCCTCAGATGTGGCAATTGGTGCAGTCTTGTCACAACGAAGTAAAGACACTGCCCAACTTCATCCTGTAGCTTACATGTCTCGTAAGCTGAACGAAGCCGAACAAAACTATGTCATTGCGGAGAAAGAGCTTCTGGCGATTCGTGACACCTTTAAAGAATGGAGACATCATTTATTGGGTGCCAAGTACACTGTCACAGTATATACTGATCATCGCAATCTCCAGTTCATGAGTTCAGCCAGACTTTTGACTCCTCGGCAATTACACTGGATGTTGTTTTTTGCCGAAGTTGATTTTGTGGTAACTTTCCGTCCTGGTAAAGCCAATCGCAAAGCTGACGCCTTGTCCCGCCAAGAGTCTACCGCAGTGCCTGCAGTCCATCCCTCCAGAGCTATCATTGCTCCAGACAAAGTCATATGCATCATAAAAACTGAAGATTTCTTTGAAGATATCCATAATTCCTTCACCATTGAGAAATGGTAGACATGGGCTCAAGCAGATCCCAAAAGGTCAATCAAGCAAGGACTACCTTTCCATGATGCTCGCTTGTTCGTGCCCACTACCAAGCTTCGCAAGTTAGTATTTCATTGGTTGCATGTCATACCTACGGCAGGTCATCCAGGAACTCCTAAAACTCTTGCATTAATCCAACTCTACTTTTGGTGGCCTACTCTGACAAAAGATGTCAAAACAATGGTAAATGACTGTGAAGTCTGTGCTTGCATCAAGACAAGTCACAATTTGCCTCCAATTTCTGGAAAACATGGTGCAAAACACTTCAAGTCACGTCCACACTATCTACTAGCCATCATCCTCAAACAGATTGTCAAACAGAGAGACTAAATCAGACTTTGAAGCAATACCTGTGTGCTTACGCTGAAAAAGCATTTCATTCTTGGACATCAATGCTCTGGTTAGCTGAGTTAGCCTACAATAACTCATTTCACACTTCCACTGGTGTTACACCCTTTTTTGGCTTGTTTGGCTATCATCCTGACACTTTACCCATCGCGATCCCTCAAGAAAGTTCTCTTATACCAGCTGTGTCGGAAACCATTCAACACCTTCACCAAACCCAGAAATTGATTCAACAACATTTAGAAAAGGCCAAACAAAAATACAAAAAGCATAACGACAAGAAACATTGTGAGGGACCTCAGGATCAACCAGGTGATAAAGTGTGGCTTTCTACAAGACATATAGACTTCAAGAAAAAGCACATGTTTAATCCCAAATTCATCGGTCCCTACACTGTCCTTCAGCAAATCAATCCTGTGACCAATAAATTGCAATTACCAAGGTCACTACTTATTCATCTAGTATTCCACACTTTCCTCCTGAAAAAAGCAGTCTAGAAGGTCCGTCCTCATCCAGCTCCAGTTTTAGTACAGGGGGAAGTGGAATACGAAGTCAAGAAGGTGTTGGATTCCAAACTGAGAGGGCGTAACCTATGTACTTAATCTCATGGAAAGATTATGGCCCTGAAAGTAACTCATGGATTTCCGCATCTGATGTTCATGCTCCATTACTTGAGAGGCGTTTTCATCGTCTCAAGCCAGGCCCTACAGCGCATCTGGGAGAGGGGAGTACTGTCAACATCAGGGCAGTGCGCACCCTACGGGCGACTGGTATGCAAAAATCCAGCACTTCCAAGATAACGTAATTCATGCATTTTGCTGATGTGCTGTTGTTTAACCTTTTGCATTGCAGAGTTTAATCCTGAAGACTTATATTCAAGGTGCTTATAAATACTGTTCATTTGCAATGTATTGCTGCAGGCTTTTAGAGTGTGTCATGTTGTGGTCCCTTTACAGGGCCTTCTAGAAGCTTCCTCTGCAGCATGACTGGGTGTGGTTGTGGGCTGGGCCAAGACTCTATATAAGGTAGCCAGCCCAGCTCCACGTGCTCACTATTAAGAGGTCCCAGTGCAGAGCAGCAGCAACTTCCTGAGCTCCTGTTCTGGAGGCCTACTTTGATCTTCCAGGCCTTGCCCTTCACTTTGTTGGTGATTCTTGATCAGGGCGGTAAGATGGAGGTCGGGCTGGGCCCCCGATCCCGTTCTCGAAGTCTTTCGAGTTCTTGGGCCTAAATTTCATGATAAATGATTTTACCTTGTGCGTGTGAATGTGCGCTTGGCCTTTTCTGGCATTTGCATGCTAGCATTCGAATCGGCAAGACGCGCAATTCATTTCTTGTGCTTAACTCGTGATATTCATTGTGCGCTACCATTTCTTAGCATTCACATGATGGCATTCGAATCGGCAAGACGCGCGATTCATTTCTTGTGCTTAACTCGTGATATTCATTGTGCGCTACCATTTCTTGGCATTCACATGATGGCATTCGAATCGGCAAGACGCGCGATTCATTTCTTGTGCTTAACTCGTGATATTCATTGTGCGCTACCATTTCTTGGCATTCACATGGTGGCATTTGAATCGGCAAGACGCGCAATTCATTTTTGGTGTTGAACTCTTGATATTCAGTGTGTACTACCATTTCATGGCATTTACATGGTGGTTTTCGAATCGGCAAGACGCGCGATTCATTTCTTGTGCTTAATCCATGTTATTTTTTTGTTCGCTACCATTTCATGGCATTTACAAGGTGGCATTCGAGTCGGCAAAACGCGCAATTCATGTCTTGTGCTTGACTCAGGATATTCATTGTGCGCTGCCATTTCTTGGCATTTACAAGGTAGCATTCGAATCGGCAAGATGTGCGATTCATTTCTTGTGCTTAATCCATGCTATTCATTGTGCGCTACCATTTCATGGCATTTACAAGGTAGCATTCGAATCGGCAAGACGCGTGATTCATTTCTTGTGCTTAATTCATGTTATTCATTGTGCGCTAACATTTCATGGCGTTTACATATTCTTGTGGAAATCAACAATGTGCGCAATTCATGTTTCGGCTTTTAAAAACGAAGACCCATATTTAACTTGTTTTTCGCCACATTTGCATCGTGATTGATGCAAAATCGGCTCAAATTTACAAAATACAATTGTACTTTGTAAGTTTGCACTGAAATTGCGTAAAAAAAACGACGCAAATGCAGCGCTAAAAAAGTATAAATATGGGCCTAAGTGTTCTAGATGTTACATTATATGTGCATAATAAGCCCCTTAATACAACTCCTATGGTGTTCCAGAAAACGTTCAGATTATTTCCTTGTCCTCATGCAAAAAGACTGTGTTTGATTCTGAAGACATAATTCTAGAGGGTGCTTATGTTTCTAGTCAATGTGTAACAATTCATTAAGAGGTTTTATTGAGAAGTTGTATTAATCATTCTTAATTTCTTCCCAGGTAACCAGACGTCTTGAGGCCTAGTTAATTAGTCCATGCTTAAGTTATCCATGGTTACAATATGACAATGCTTAGAATCCTAGTCTAGTAAAGATTAATATGATATAATTTTGGTATTGTATGTTTTAACCTTTTGCTTCCTACAGGTCTCCTTCCCAGCTGTTCCCTACCTAATCCCCTTTTCCCCACTTGGACTCTCTTAGACTCTGTGACATTCTTTTCAGAGTATTGGAGCTGTCTTGTGGTGGACATGTTGGGAATGTGCGCAGATCCTGAGGATCTGGTGACTCTGACAGGTGGTGGTGTATGCAGGTGTTGGTGTAGTGGTGGGTATGCTGACTGTGGGTGTGCTGGTGGTATGTGTGTGTTTGTGTTGTGGGTGTGATGACTGTGGGGATGCTTGTGGTAAGCGTGGTGGTGGGGGATGTGGTGTCTGCGTTTGTCTGTCTGCATTTTTGTGCCAGGTTGGTGTGAGGAAGTGCTGCATGTGGCAATGTAGTGGCTGCCTGTAACTGATTGAATGTACTTGGGATAGGGCTAGGTGGAGGTATTGGGAATGGGTGGGAGTCTGGGAACAAGGTCTGGGTGGGTGGTTGTGTTGTGGAGGGTGTGATGACTGTGGGGATGCTTGTGGTAAGCGTGGTGGTGGGGGATGTGGTGTCTACGTTTGTCTGTCTGTGTTTTGGTGCCAGGTTGGTGTGAGGATGTGCTGCATGTGGCAATGTAGTGGCTTCCTGCAAATGATTGAATGTACTTGGGATAGGGCTAGGTGGAGGGACTGGGAATGGGTGGGAGTCTGGGAACAAGGTCTGGATGGGTAGGAGTCTGTGCTCAAAGAGAAGGCCATGAATGCCATCCAGGTAAGCCAGCATATGGGTGTTCTGGCTAGACACCCCCCTGGATGACATTCAGTATTGTGGTCTGGTTTACAATGATCGCCGCTAAAAGATCAACAGCCTTCTGATTGAGTGCAGCCTGGGACACAGGAGCAGAAGGGGGTGTGCCTGGAGCAAATGTGATGCCACCCCTTTTAGGAGGAAGGGATGACCAACTTGGGGGGCAAATGGGAAAGTGGAGATAGAAACGTGGGTGGCGGATGATCATGCAGGTGTAACAGGTGCTCCAGGGTCTGCCACCACTAGGGACTAGTCTTCATTAGAGGCCTTTGAGGAAGATGTTGCCCCAGTTTGGTGGCCCTTCATGCCACATGGTCCCTCAGTGTCTGTGGTGTTTACATAAACTGGAGTCACAGTGGCTAGCTTCCTCTCCTCCGACGTGGCCGCTGTCACCTTCACCTTGTCCAGATGATGCTGAAAAAACAGATACAACAGTTTGACGGTATCTGTGTAAATACAGTTGGGCATGAACTTTGATCACACAGCATTTGCTCAAAGCCTAGAAATTCCCAAAGCTAACTCATATATCATGTGTACCTTTGTCTCTTATCCACCTGTAGTCTCCTGTACGACGAAGGGCTTCGACAGCATGAGTGATCACATAGGCCATGAGACATTTCGAACCCACGGCGGTACCGAGCTAAGATATATTCCCATTTTCAAAAGAGCCATGTGTTGGGATTGAAATTGACTCAAGATGGGATCCCACAACATCTATGTGATGTAGTCTCCCATCTGCAAATGTTCCTTTAAGTATCACATTTCTCACCATCATTGATTTCTCATCAGAACAGAACTAAGAACACCAAAATGTTTATTGGGAGACATGTAACTCTCTCACCAATGTGGCCACATTCCTGTCTGTTGCAATTAAGACAGTTTGGCATACAGTTTCACTTTGTTTCACACACACTGCCTTACATGCACACATGAAATTGGATGTACAAACAGGTTTCAAACAGGTACTAGATTAGGAATGATGCCACTGTACTCATTTCCAGTCCTTATGGAGCAGATGATCATTATCATTGTGTCATAGCACCCCAAAGTCAAGTCTGACGTATCAACTGCATCATAAGTGTACATTTTTCATGTCCCCAGTAACAGGGCCTACATGACCTACTCAATTTCGTGATGGAGCATCCAACTTGACACAATCAATAAATTGTCCCTCTTGACATAGAGAAAATGCAGGTACCCCTTTGTTCGCATGCAGCCATGTGTCTGCTCAAAACAGTATTTTGTTAGGCTACATCTAGGATGCATGCCATTAGTGGGGTCGCGGTGCAGGACATCCCCTTGGATCATGGGAGGAATTCCCAACCTGACCTTCAGCAGACTTGCACATCAAGTGCCGCAGGGCCTCCCACCTCTTCTGACAATGCAGGCTGCACCGCTAATGGACCACCAGGATCTGCAATTTCTTGGCGATGACCTCCCAACTTTCCTGCTTTTTATGGGCATTGATCTGTATCGATGATAGAAAAGAACAAGAAGAGGTGTTTTGAGTGATTTGTTTTGTCTGTAATGCTGGGTCACAGTTTAGTAGCATCACTCACAAGCATTCACCCAACAGTAACTCCATCTTTTCCTTAGAACATTTAGAGGTTCCTAGGAAATACTGATTTGCAAGGTTCGTTTTAGCACCCTCAACACTGTCTAGCTCTAATGTTACCATTTAAAGCCCAAAACATCACCTAGGCCAGGGCTATGAAACAATTCCTATTATGAGACCCACTCCTGATTTCTCACAATCATTGTGAGCTACTACAGGCTAAACAACTTTTACAGTCCTTCCATATAAGCCCCAGCACAGCTATATTGTCTTCAGGCCTAAACTCCTAAGAGTCAGTACCCCTGGTTTGCATCACATAAAGTGACTAAGAGCAGCATGGAAGGGCAGCTATGTGTGAGCGAGAACAGGGATTTGGGGGATGTATAAACAAGTGTGTTTAGGAATGGGACATAATTGTGTGGATGATTGAGAGCTTGCGGCATCTGAACTTGCAGCACAGGAAATACCTTTTGCTATATGTGGCACCATGCTGTATTACACCATACAGAGCATCCCGTTTCACAATGTTGTCTGTAATCCGACTTGACAGGACAACCTTAGACAGCTCCACTACTTTAAAACATTTTCTGCCACTTAACAACACTATCATTTCAATATTGGCTGTAAGTTCTTACTCATACTACGGGTACACTGTTGACTGGTCACTGGTAGTAAAGGACCTGCAGTTTGTCTGATGAAACTGGAATTGTGAGTCACATTGACAGATATTACAGCTTATCACTGCAGGTTACTTTACATTTCAATGGACAGGCATTTCTAACACTGGCACCAACAACATTCTGTCCCCAGCAAAATCATTCAGTATACTCCACTCCAATCACAACACTTCACCAATGAACAAAAAGGGACACATTAGGCTGTGAACAAAAAATTAAACAAATATGTTAGTCAAACATTTCAAAATCAGATGTTTATCTGTTCCTCAGGGGTCCCATGGAGATGACTGTATAGGGACAGGACCTCCCTGGCAAGGAGCACCAGCTCAGCTCCCGTGCTGAAGGCAGAGGTCCTGTCACCTGCTTTGCCCCTCATCCTGGCTCCCAGAGGTTGGTAACAGCAGCAAAAAAAACAAGGAGGTCTTGTTGGCTGCACTGTTAGGAGGCAAGTGAGTTTTTTTCCAATGCACCGCATATAAGTAGATGGCAGGCTCGATCTGTGATGGAGACTGACACAGCGATTGGCTTTTGTGTGTAGCCGTTACACACGTTAGCCTATGGCTGTGTCCATCGTGGAGTGTTACATCTACTATGTGGTCAAATTTGTCTGAAGACCAGGTAACCAATGTCCTGACATCAAGGTCAGGCGGCCATCAATTTAGGGTGTGAAGCAGTATATTTTCAAACTGTGTGTCACCACCACTCAAAATGGAGGCTAGTGTATTCATAAATGTCAAATAGAAACAACACTGTTCTTGGCAAAAATTGACATAATAAAATGTGAACCGTGACTTTGTTTGAGATAAATAGTTCAGTGGGGGAAGTAATACCTCTGTTAACAGTATTTTTTTTAAACAAAATCATGAATACATTTGAGATGCATTATTTACACATAATGAAAAAAAATAAAAAAAAGTATTTTTCAAGTTTCAAAATTTTTATAACAATGTGTGAACATGTTTTACATAATGACATTCCCAATGTTACCAAGACTTAAGATGTATGTTGATGATAAAAGTATGGTGAGACCATTTCAGCTGATCTTTTCTTTTCCATACATACAGACCTCTGACGCAGCCATGGGTAGGAGACAACAGTCCAGTTGGTTCCGCCCTTTCCAGACTTTGCCACCATGGAGGAATGGGATGTCATCAAGAAATTTCTGCTAAATAGGTAAACTATTCTTGATTTGAGTCAGCAGTTGGAATCAGATCTCCTGCCTCACAATATGACCCAACAGCAATAGCAACAATAGTGAAACTCATGGCAGTACTGTATTTTGTGGACTCTGGCTCTTTTCAATACAATATGGCAGTATCTGGGGGCATGTCCAACCTACTTTCAATGGCGTACTACGAGACATCTTGCTTCCTTGATGAGACACATCAACAGGTACAACCAGTTTCCACGTCAACAGGACTTGGCCACCATGAAGGTAGAATTTTATAGTTTCGGTGGACTACCACTTGTGGTTGGAGCAATAGATGGCACACATATGGCCTTGGTGCCACTGCACATAAGGGAACAGGTCTACCATAGTTGGAAGAACTTCCATTCCATGAATGTGAAAGTTGTATGCTTACCGGATTTATACTGTACTTCTCAAGTGTGTGTGCCGGCTTCCCTGGGTCAACACGTGGTTCATTTGTACTACGGAACAGCACCATACCCATGCAAAGGTCATGACTTGGACAGGATGGGGCCTGGCTTGTTAGTAGGTACAATATGACTTGAGGATCTTTTGCCTGAATCCTAGTTTAGGAAGGGACAATGGCTTGATATGTAAGTAATCTCTTGATGAGTTCATTCCATGTAGGAAACTTAGCGTATCTGAACTGACTGTGTTTATTGGCACCGCTGAGGAATCCAACAATGTCAGGGAAAGTCAGATTCAGTGAGGCCTATGGAAGAACATGGAGGCCAGTGGAGAGGGCTTTCAGGCTCCTGAAGGCCAGGTTTAGGTGCCTGGACAAGACCGGTGGAGACTTCCTCTACTCACCCAATAAGGTGTGCCAAATCATGGTTGCCTGCTGCATGCTCTGAAACATCGGCCTGCAATGGAACATTACTATAATCACAGAGGAAGAAGACCCTGATGAGCCACCGGGTTAGGATGTTAGAATGCCCAATGAGGATGACAGTGGTGAAGAAGAAGGAGTTGACTAATGTCAAGATGTGATTGACCACTTCTTTATCTGAGTGTATGTGTACCTTTAGAAATTGTAACCTCCATTGTTAGAACAACTTGTGACATAGGGAACATATCAGCCTGCAATGGTATTTGTTTAGGAATGGCCAGTGCAGGAAAGTCCAAGGCCAAGATGCTAGTCGATCAGAGTTTCCCTACATTGACTACTGTGGTTATTACCATAAATTTAATTTGCTTGTAATAAGTATGTGTGTCCTTATAACTTGTTAATTGAGTCAGAATTAATATGTGAAATCATTAATTATCCTGTGTTATTTCTGTTTCAGGGTCCTTCACAATGTCATCTTCATTTTGACACTTCAAAGTTGTGACATTTGCAGTGATATGTTGCTGTTTGAAAGTACAAAGTGAAAATGTGTTGATCTTGGGACAGACACCCACTTAGGATGGTCAGATCCTGTACAGAGACAACACGCACTCTGATAGAATAGAAGGTGTATTAGACCTGTTTTCTGTGTGACAGTGCCATCAAGGAAATATGTGCCACTTGCTCAAACTACAATTGTATTTCAAGCCCCAGCATACTGTTCTTCCTTCATATCACCTGTTATCTGTTGATCTGTCCCCTCATAGTTGATATAACCTTTTGTTAACATATCACTGACTGGTGGTTGCATCACTGAACGAGATACTGCCACAGCGTCCTGTAATGGTCACATGGCCTCAAATATTGTTATGGGGATGATGTAGACTATTGGTGTTATTGATCTAGGATTCCTATTGTGAGGGCAAGATGTTTGGCTCCAATTGAGTTCATGCATGAATGATACTTTGCCTATTAAAATTCATCCCATCCAATTTTTCCTTTACTCCATGGTGTGAAGGTAGTGGAGGGTCCACCCTTGAATGGCACAGAATATTGGGGTTTTGCATGGTTTGTGAAACTCAGCTCTGATTTCCTCAAGGACTTGTTAGCTACATATGTATGTTCCCAAAACATTATGAATGATGCTTGTTTTGTTTGAATAAAAAAAGAAACACCTTTCCTGTTTGTCATTTCTAATTTTCATTTCCAAATAGATTTTCAAAAGATTTGACAACATGATGGTGGAAGACAGACATGTCAAATGAAAGGTCACAATAAATCCATCAAGAGTCTTATAGTCTGTGTCCATACCATTAATTTGCATGACACAAAAGAACAGAAAGGTGAATCTTGTGGAAATCAACCAAAAACGTCTATCATGTTGGATGGAAGTATGGTAGTAGAACCCAAAAATGTACACAATACAACTGTCCGCAGAAAAGGTAAATGTTTCCGTGAAATAGTCAACAGAGTGAATGGTAGACACACACTGGAGGAAATTAGGATCTGTGTCTATTGGAGATGGTGGTGGTAGTCTTGGCATTCTCTCCTGGCGGTCCGGATGACCGTCCCCTCCAGGGAGAGGGGGGCATAGGTGCAGATGGAATGGGAAAAGCCCTGCTCACATCATGGTAGATGTCGTAACGAATCCCAGTCAGGGAGATAATATTTTCATTGTGATTGCATATTTCAAAGTTGAGCTCCCTCCACACCTCATTGATTACCAGGAGGTCAATTACAATCTGGCCCATCACATCTTGTCTCAGTTGTTCTTCTCCAGAGACTTGGTCAATGGTGGTCTGGCTGACAAGAACCCCTGTGGCCTCACATTGCTGGCCCACAGAGTCCCTCCCACAACCCCCACGCCTACTACCCTGTGCCCTGGAGGAAGTGCACCTCATTGAACTGGGTCCTGCCAGTACAGGAGGCGGTGGTAATGTTGGTGTTATCTCATCAGCAGCCATGACTGGAGGGCACAGGATTTGTGTGTACCTCCTTGGTATACGGGAAGCGGAGGTGTCCTCATGCTGAG